>NC_056525.1:21939482-21962706 GCF_019175285.1 Sceloporus undulatus | reverse complement strand
TTTATTTGTATACCGCCCTCTGGCAAACCAATCCGGGCGGTTAACAACAGTAAAATATAAATGTAGTTGCCCAAGCCACTTGTCTTATGTAATAGTCATTGATGGGACTTTCCTCCACTAATTTGTCTTGTGAATTAACTGAGCTGTCAGAGTGAGCCAGCAGTCCTAAAATACTTGCCTGAACTCAATTCAGATTGACTAAAAATCAATGCAGCTCAGTGACTAGACACAAACTTTCTGGATTGCACCATTTTAAAAACCACACTACACTATAGATTATTTTCACTTAACAGATTTATAGGATGGACAGATGCTTTGTATTTGAGCCACACTGCCTTTGTTCTCACCTGAAGTAAGTTGGATTTATCAGAGTTCAGAAAAGTTTTTTGTATTGGACTACAACTTCCAGAATCCCCAGCCAGTATAGTCAGTAGTTGTCCTGGCTGCATGATTCTGGACCTGGGCATTATAGTCCTAAATGTGATTTTCCCAAGCTTTGAAAAATCTTCAGTTAAAAGTCTTAACCTTGCCTGGTTCATGTTCACCATTTTTAAAATTGACACTGGACATCTAAGTAATCTATTTCTGCTGTTTTCTCATTAAGTCCACAGTTATGCTATCAGTCTGTTTTTCTATTCATGTATTTTTAGTTTTGGTATTTATATGAATAATGGTTCTGGGAGGGGGGACATGCCTGCCCCCCAATTTTTGGTACTCCTCCCCTGATCCATTCACAAGCCACTACTATGTACATCTCACATTCTCAGCAGAATAGTATTTTGGCGGGGGGGGGGGGAACTAAAATCACAAAACAAACAAAATGTATTAAATGCAATCAACAAGAACAATTTAAGGAACAACAGTCGCACATAACAGATAAAAACTAAAAAGAGCAGAACAATAAAACATCTGATTAAAAGATTAAACAGCTTTTAGCTTGGGCCCAAATTACGCCTCTACCTACATAATCCAACCCGCACTCTCAGAACATCTGGGAAGAATCTATTAGAATATTCAAAAACCAGGTTAACAACAGCTTCCCATAGAGCATACACAGCCATAGCCCCCAAGTTATGGAACAACTTGCCGGAAGAGATCCATCTTATTACCTCCTTAGATGTCTTCAAAAAGGCACTTAAGATGGATCTCTTCCAGCAGGCCTACCCACCCGATCTTTTATAAAGAACCTAAAGAAAAATCCCACTTCTGACTGTAATTGTGTATTTTAGATGATGATTTTATTGTCTTGAATTGTATTTTTTTGAGTGATGTCATTGTTTTATTGTATATAATTTAGATGTTATTGCTGTTTTATGGCTGTAATCCCGCCTCAATCCACAGGGAGAGGCAGGAAATATAAATAAAATTTATTATTATTATTATTATTATTATTATTATTATTATTATTATTATTATTATTATTAGCTTTCTACCCACAAGAGGCATGGAAGACAAGGAGTGGGGGATGCATTGTTGTTGTTGTTGTTGTTGTTGTTGCATGCCTTCAAGTAATTTTCAACCTAAGGCACCTATCATGAGGTTTTCCTGCCAAGATTTATTCAGAGGATGTTTGACTTTCTCTGAAGCTGAGAGAGTGTGACTTGCCAAGATCATCCAGTGGATTTCCATGGCAGAGTGGAGGTTTTAACCCTGGTCTTCAGAGTTAAAGTCCAATGCTCAAACCATTCCGCTACCCTAGCTCTCTGGGGGAATATATCTATATGTATAATGATAGAAAAATAACAAAATATTATAGACATTAAAATTGCTCTAAAACAGACAGAACCAACGTGGCCTTTCCACACAGAAAATCCTATATAAATGTGGTAAAGAAACAAGAAATGACAATTTGAGGCTACAAATTCATGGCTGATGGTTTTCAAATCCAAGTTCATGATGAGGAATGGAACATAATTGGGATTCCAGCCAAATTTTGTCAAAAGAATTTGTAGAATCATAGAATCATAAGAGTTTATGACACGGCTCGGACACCATGCAAAAAATGGGATTTAAACTGGAAAAAACCCACAAAAGTTAATGATGTCTAACATTAAACAGGACAGAAAGTGGAAAAACCCCACAAAAGTTGATTGTTTTTCAGATGGTGTCAGGATTAATGAACATTAACGTGACATTAGCCTGGACAGAAAGTCAACAAACCACACTGCTTTTTATTTTTGGAAAATCCTGAGTCTGTGTACTAAATGTCGTTATTTGAGTTGACTATATACTCAATTGCTTATTAATGTAATTATCTAGTGGGTGGAAGCACTAGATAACTTGTTCAGCAGGCTGGCCTAATCCACAAAGTAGAATTGCTTTCTTGGGACAAAAGGTATTGACTTCTTGGGGCAGACATCCTCCAGTGCTACAAATATAGCAAGAAAATTGTCCCAGACAATAACAATTCCACCTATGCCCAGGCTCTAAAATATTCCTAACTGGAACCTTTTCCCTCCTTTTGTAGGATATAGAAAAGAGAAAGTTAGGAAAACCCTTGAAGAGGAAAAGCAATTCCCACACATCACTTCCACAAAATCTATTCCTTAATCACTATGATGACAATGATGTTTATCACATTATGCTCTTAAAGAGGTACTATTCCAGTGTGACTCCTCTAGCAGCCTCCTGTTGCATGCTGGGATTGGCAGTTTTAAGGAGCTGAACTTCTCTGCCTGAGAATTCTAAATACCCCTCCTTAAAACTGCCAATCCCAGCATGCAACAGGAGGCAGCTAGAGGAGTCACACTGGAATAGTACCTCTTTAAGAGCTTGTCTGATAAACACCAGTGACAGTGATGATGACAATGATTTGCAAAGGATGGCAAAAATAACTTGAGCAAGTCCAGCTTTTTCAAAGATTTATGGAGGTTGGTTTGTTTTTGTTGCTTAGATTACATTCCACCCCACCCCCAAAATCTTCAGCTGCGCCACATAGCTCAGTGGGTAAATGCCTGTACTGCAGCCATTCACTCAAGACCACAAGGTTGCAAGTTCAAGACCAGCAAAAGGGCCCAAGCTCGACTCAGGCTTGCATCCTTCCGAGGTCGCTAAAATGAGTACCCAGACTGTTGGGGGCAAATTAGCTTACTTGCTAATTAGCTTACTTGCTGTTCACCGCTACGATCTTTGGAATAGCGGTATATAAATAAAACAAATTATTATTATTATATGTTGACAACACAATAGGCCTCCATAAGGCTGAGGTTTGTCCTCAGTTCTCTAATTAAGAAGCAGAAATTGATTCAGAAGTACAGGGGGGGAAATGAAAGCCACACTACTTGGGAATATAGAAAGTTAATGAATGTACTGCCTTTTTTATATGAGTCAGTGAAAAATTGCCTAATTCTCTTTACCTCCAAATTACTGTTTCTTGCTTCTAATAATCCTGAATTTGTTACCATCAAAGACCCGACTGATGGTTTTGTAATTGTTTTCTTTTATCAGTGTGGCTAATGAAATGAGCATGATAAGAAGCCAAACTAGGAGTCAAATGAGAGCATTTGGAACTTTTCATATGTCAAGTGTTTTATATATTCAGTATGAGAAATTAAATTAGACTTCAGACTTATGGAAATTTATAACTCAGTCCATGTCATGGGCTGCAACATTTAATTAAAATGATAATATATTTTGCTGGAGAGATGTAGAACTATTTTAAATGAAAGCCATTTCTTCTGGGGTCTTATTAAGGTGGTGAACTAAAAGATGTAGATATGTATGGATAAGTAATAAGTCCCTTGGGGATTCTGGCCAATGGTTATTATTGTACATTTTCTGAAGCCAAATTAAAAAAATCACTTAGAATTAATGTTTTTGTAATCATAATTAATGTATTGAACAGAATGTTTTTTATATTCTTGAATCCCCTCCCCACTCCAATCTAATTAGAAATACAATAATCAGCTCCACACTTCATCAGTCCTGGCAGACCCTACTAATGCATCAATTTCTTTTATTTCTGAGTCTGCTAAAAGCAAAACTGTGTGCCAAAAGACACTACAATTGAAATGACTTATGCTGACCGGTTCCAATTTTCTCTCCTTGTAAAGTCTGTTTAGTGTTACAAAAACAATTCAAAGGCAGATTGTTGGTGCCACACGTCTCCTCTGACCTTTAAATCAAATTTATTATTTCATTCTGTACTATGCCACCAAGCAAAACCTGACAGCTTAATAAAGTGGAAATTTCCAGCAATAAATCTAAAAAAATTCTTCCATCATTCTTTAAAAACAGAGATCAGAGTTTTTGGGGAGGGAAACTTTACCAATAAATATCTCCTAAAACAGCTGTATATATACAACAGGAGTTTGTATTGTCAGAACTGAAAGCCACACTAAATTCAATCAGTGAACACTGTACCACCTTTTAGTATAAGTATGGTATTGATGATGTAATGTGCCAAAGTTGCCTCAACTAAAAATCAATTAGTTGGACACAGAAACTCCATTATTGCTAATGAAATGTGAGTTGTTGCACACATTGGAATGGGGGGGGGGGAAGCTGTTGACAAGCTGAACGAAAGGTTATTCGTCAGACTATTAGCCCATTTGGTGGGAGTTACATACATGTAATGATAGAGAACAACAATTAGTTCACCTGGATTGCCTCAAAGAATGATGACACAGGTCACCAGTGCTGGGTTAAAACTGGACATGACTTTATTCCATGACAGGAATCTGAAACACAAGAGGACATGAAACATGAGACCCTGGATTACAGGAAGCCAAGTTAGGCTACCACTTGAGGTCAACTTCCTTCTTGACCCCAGATCTTCTTAGTTCATTGTCATCTATTCAACATCATGAACAATGGCTTGCAGAAGCACTCCATTCTAAGACAGGCAAGTTGTTTAGTGTGTGAAGGCAATGGCAAACCTCCTCTAAGCAACTTTTGCTAAGACAAACTCATGATAGATTTGGCATAAGTTGAAAACGACTTGAAGGCAGGCAACGACATAATTAATCTAGCTTCATTCTAGCAGTAAGAGAGCAACTGACAGGAAGAGAAGAGGTGAAAAAAATCTCAAAAATTATCATTTTACATCACAGAAGTGTTAGAACAGGTAGACAAGAGGGAAGAATACTTTGGCCTCATTCCTACCTACAAATAAATCACTTTCCGATCTGAATCGATGGATCTGTTCAGCAGCAGAGTGTGGTTCACACTACATTTGCCCCAATCACATTTTCTTGCTGTAAAGTAAAATAAAATAACCCACTTGTGGTTCACAATGACAAATGAATTGATTCAATTTAAGTGTTTCTTGTGGGAGTCTCTCAAAATAACCCACTAGTAGTTCAAATTAACTGGTTCAATTTGAAGCATTTTCAGGAGGATTTTTTTCTCTGTCCATCACTACAATCCCATTTGCGTACTTCCATACAAGTGTTGAAGGGTGGGCAAACACAGGTTGTTAATTTCTATCTCTCCCCCCCCCCCCGTCAACCCCTTACCATAGTAAATAGATTCTGATCCGCATCTCATTCACACTGACACTGAATCAATTTATGAATTCGATTCTTGAAATCGATTCTTGAAATCGATTGCGATCCACATCTGGTTCACACTTGTGTGGAATCGATTTATCCAAAAAGACACAGAAAAAATCAGCGTCAAAAAGACATGGGTTAAATGGGTCTAGTGCATGCCCCTTCTCTCCAAATTGCTTCAGCAATTCAGTTCAAGTGCGAATCAGAGTCATTTAAACCATTTCAAACCGATTTGCAAACCGATTTAAAACATAGTGGGAATGAGGCCTTTGGGTCTCCCAGACTGCATTCACACTGCAGATATAATGCAGTTTGACATAATTTTAACTGTCATGGCTCAATGCTATGGAATTCTGGGATTTTTAGTTTGCTGTGGCACCAGAGCTCTCAGACAAAGGGGGTGTTCCCACTTAATATTTGAAACGATTTAAAATACAACGTTTTTAATAAAACCGATTCAAAATAACCCTGGTGTTATCTCGCGTTCCGAAACGCATTATTCTTCTTTCCCATCTGGTTATTTAAATCGAAGTTTTTACCTGCAAGCGTTCCTACTTGGCATGAAATCGGTGTTTAAATAAAGCGATTCTTCTCTTCCATACCTTATTTGGAGCTGTCAATCAATAGTACGTCAGATGACGTAACGTTAACCCGGATTATTTGGAAGCGATTTAACTTTCGTCAGCGTTTCCATTTCATTGACCGTTTGTGAAATGATGTATTTTTGGCGGGTTTTTTTTTTAATGAACCAATCAAGGCGCTTAAACGATCAAACGTCATAAGCGCTGTCAGCCTTATATACATTTTCCCTCCGAATTTAGTAGGAAACCCAAGCTCTTTCCAGAGGAACTATGGGATAGGTTTTGCATGACAGCATCCTATGTCTCCCAAGACAGGCCAGGGAGAATCCCTTCAGAGAGCCGGAGATCAATGGGGGGGCTTCTGGCAAAGCGAATTTAGTAGGAAACCCAAGCTCTTTCCAGAGGAACTATGGGATAGGTTGTGCATGACAGCTCCTATGTCCCCAAGACAGCCAGGCAGAATCCCTTCACAGAGCCCAGAGATCAATGGGGGAAGGCTTCTGGCAAAGTGAATTAGTAGGAAACCCAAGCTCTTTCCAGAGACTATGGGAAGGTTTTGCATGACAGCATCCCCTCTTCATGTCTCCCAAGACAGCCAGGGAGAATCCCTCACAGAGCCCACGGATCATGGGGGAGGCTTCTGGCAAAGCAGGGAGGGAGCACTCTTCCCAAAGATTCTCTTTCCAGGGTTGGAGGAGAAGGCAGATTCCGTTTGAGAAGAGAGGGAGAAAGGCTCTATCCCCCCCCCATTGATCAGAGCCCTTCCCGTTCTGGGCGCGATCAGATGCCTCCTCGCGGGAGCCTTCCCTCCGCCTGGGGCGAGATCAGAGCCCAAGCGGGCAGGGAATGCCTCTTTGAGAGGAGCCTTCCCTTCCTGCCTCTCCTCCGTTATAAATGGGCTCTCCCCACACAGAGGGGAGGTTGCAATCCACCGGGAGAAGCCTTGTAGTCCTTTGCAGATGCAGGCGTTGAGCAGCCGGGACTTCAGGCGCTTAAAGCGCTGAAGAGATTAAGCGCCTGTAAACCATTAAAATAAAAAATAAAAATAATCCTTATCTATTATTGAAAGACCACAGCAGACAACAGGGGCGAGGGAAGCAAAAAAAATGGCGACAGCCACGATGGATGGGGACAGAAAGGGCAACTCCTCCAAGGCCAGCCCCCACCACAGTCCGCTCCTCCCATCCATCCAACCCGATTCAAAGGCTGTCGTTCCTATTTAAATACTCCGGTTCCTAACTCGAATCAATGGAAAAACGTAGGTCGGACCCTAGTGTTTTTTTAACACGTGTTAAATGAGGAAAATTCGATTTAAATTTTTATCCCGCTGTACGATTCGATTTTTAGTGGGGACGATTGCGGGTTGCTCTAGAACCGTTCTAGGTTTAAATCGGATCCTAATATGAACGCCACTCCTTGGATTCGATTCAGAACGCGGGGTTTCCCCTAGTGGGAACATCCCCAAAGAAGGCTACATATCTTGCAAAACTATTTAGACTAGCCTTATTACTGTTCTCTTTGCTGAGACATTCCTGACTCTTTAGTGCTAAGTGTTGATTTACATCTAACTGTTAATGAAGGGGGTCAGAAAGGTTGAAGATAAATTTAACAAATAAAAAAGCAAGTATTCAATGCACTTAAAGTTCTTTATGTTTGAGCAGAGGATAAGAACAAATTGTGATACATGAAGGGATTATCCTTGACCAAAGCATATTTGAGAAGTTCATTGTAAAACAGAAAACAAAAAATGAATGAAAAGGAGGGAAAGGGGGAAATCAAAATACTAAAGATATTTGGGCAAATTGAGCACAGAACATTGTGTTTAGTACTTCAAAGTACTGAGCCTAAATGCTGTGAATATGGGCTTGGCTTAAGGGTAAAGACAATGTAATTCTCTGAAGTCAGCTGCATTCACAATGTTACGAAATCTTAACTGCTCAGACAGATCAAGTCATGATGCCCTGATACTTTACAGTACTGAGCCTTGGACTAAGGATTTGACTATGCATATAAATGTGTTGCTCCTGCTGGAAGTGAACAGATTAAGAACATAGCAAACTCCTTTATATTGATCTCTAGAATGTCCCAAAATATGTCACAATCTTCAAAAGTTCCAAAAACAGTCTTCTTTCTGTGAAAGATCCAATAGACAATTGCTACTTCTTTTTATTTTGAAAACAAGAACAAGGTTTATAACTGCTCAAACTGAAAGGAAATTTAGGTGACAATATTAAAATATCTCTAATATGGTTTCCCATCTTCTCTAAGGCTGTGTCTGCACTGCAGAAATAATGCAGCTTGACACTGTTTTAACTGGCATGGCTCAATGCTATGGAATCCTGAGACTTGTAGTTTTGTGAGACCTTTTAACCTTCTTTGTTGGAGAGTTTTGGTGCCACAACCACCTATATACCCCAGGATTACAATGGATAGAGCCATGGCAGTTAAAGTGGTGTCAAACTGCATTATTTCTGCAGTGCAAATGCAGTGGACAGAAGTGGGCATGGTACTCCTAAGCAGAATACAAGGGTACTGTTATGTTCCTTAATCTGAACATTATCATTCTCTTGATATAGCCTAATATGCCTTTAGATTTGTTGTCCATAACATCACACTTTTGACTCATGCTCTTGTTCGAGTGCTTTAGACATCCTCTTTATCTCACTCCAGCCGATCAGTATGCAAGATTGCTATTGAATTCTTTATATCATCCTTAGACAATCTTGTTTTCCACAAACAAAGCAATACATTCAGAATTCATATATCTTTGTTTGCTGGAGAAGGAAATTTGCCTATCCTGTATGTAGGATGCTATTTTGCATTGTTGGCTCATGGGCATTATTTAGCAAAACTTGCTTGGCTACAAATTAATGTACAGTGAAGCACAGGGGGCTAGACTCTTTGCTCTGGGTGTTACTCATAAGACAATAGTGGATGAATGTGGTCCCAGAGTAAAGATATCTTATCTCAAATTGGTCTTATATTTAAACGGAAGATGAGTTGGCATTTTGTTCTGTCAGCTAATGAAACTGCTGGGGAAAATCAAGAGATGAAAAATAGACAATTAAACAGTTTCTCTGGAATCAAAACAAAAAGAAAGAAAGAAAGGATTTGCATATCCCTTCAAAATGATGACTTTGCTTTCCTTTCATCCTAGATATAGACAAAGGGCAAATGCAAATCTGTACAAAGTGTGAGAGCTACTTCAGGTTATTAGAGTTATGGGCTCTGTTCCTGCCATTAACAGAGTCAAAAGCTTCAAACAAGATTTAAAAATATAGATGCCCATCTGCCATCCCTCAGAACTCTGAACCTGGGATATTTAAGCACCCTTTTCTGTTCTTGAAATCCTCCAATATGTCTCCAGCAATGCATATAACCAAACTAAAGATTGTCCTTCATCCAAAACAGCATTAAGCAAGTATAGCTGTGTTTGGAAACAAATTTGTATTGTTGGATTTGTTTTGTTGTTGTTATGGGAAGGAATTGTCTCATGTATTCATTATAATGTGTTAAAACAGTTAATGTATTAAAAGCAGGTATTTACAAGTATTTTCTTTAGGTACTAATGTGTACATAACTATTTTTAATATATGCACTGATGCACAGTATGCCTATGGGTTTGCATATAAAATTGTTGCTTGATTTAATGTGTGTAGTAAGTAAGTAGCTGTTGGGAGTGGAGAGAAAATGAGTGTTGAAGTAGGAGCCAATTGGTGGAATGTTCGGAGAGATTTGCAAGAGGCAGTTGGTGAATGACAGTTGAGACTTCAGCTTGAGTGAGAAGGAGTTTTGCCTGGGGATTGAGAAGAATGCAAGATGAAATGTGTTTTAGAGTGCTTTGAGTGAGATTAGAGTTGGAGTGAGAGAAAAGAGTTTGACTTATATGCTTGCTAAGGGACTGATTTATCTTGAAAGGGGTGTGTGTGGTATTTCAAGTGTTATATACAAATAATTTGCTGTTTTATGTTTAACTTTGGTAAATAAAGTTTTGTTTTGTTTTGTTTTTGGCTTTTGGAATCGCTACCATTATGAGAGCTGGGTTTCAGACAAGGTGTCCATGGTGGCACATTGAAGATGGAAGGGAGGTGTTTTATTAGTGATACAAGTGGTATAAATCCTCATAGGGACCTTGAGGACATTTAGACTGATCTTGCAATTGGTGTCACATAAGAGGGACAGGAGAAAGTCCTTACATGTGACAAAGGTGGGGATCATTGAAAGCCCTCACACTGAATGTTTTCAGTGAACATTTTGGAATACTTCACATTAGGTGTGCTTGTAAAGACAGTAGTGGGATTGCCTGAGAGGAATCTTCACAACTGGTGGCACTGGTGTGAATACCGGAGTGAAAACTCTCACAGTTGGTGTAGACAGCAGTGGGAAACATGCTGAGGTCTCCACAATTGGTGGCAGCAGTGGGATTGCTCAAGGGTAATACCCAAAGTCCTCCTCCCACCTTAGTTTAGATGTAGGCCCGAAGCAGACAGGCAAAAAGTGTTGGCTTTGGGTTGCATTGGGGCATGCCGTTTATACAGTGAACATCCTGGAAGCACCCAGAAGCTGTGTGTAAGAGCCGGCACAAAAAGGAAAAGTCACTCCTTGCCAGAAGCCAGGTTGAGGATCACAGTGGTGGTCTAGATTGGGGCCGGGTGCATGTGGTTGCTGTGGCCCTCGTGTGATCGGTGCTGACATGGCTGTGCACTGCTCTTTCAGGCCTGTCTGCATGACCCCATAGTTACATAAGAATTACACTGGCCTAACTCGAATATATTGTTACCATACCCCAAATCTGGGTTCGTTGCCCTGGTACATCTTTAGCCAATTAAAATCACCAGAGGGGAAGATTCTGAATATTTCCTTTATCTGCTGAAATAAATAGATGCTAGAGAATATTTTCTAAAGCTAGCACACATGAACAGGCAAACAGTCATGTATTTCTATGGACTTTCATAAAAAGGAACAATAATTTTACCTCTACATCCCAGATTAGCAGATCATGACTCTGAGGCATGCTCCATTTGATTGTCACATTTAATCATACAGTACCATAATATGCTATTAATTATTTATTTCTGCTTCTTTAGCCTAGTAATTCTAAACCTGTGGATGTGTATTTTAGTATTTAAATACACACCCACAGGTTTAGAATTACTATGCTAAAGAAGCAGAAATAAAGCTAAGGTTAGGTGAGTCCACAGAGATCCTTGTCTCCTTTGCCAATTTAGTAAATGTTGCTAGAATGTTGTTGCTTATCTCTTGGCATATCCAGGCTATATGTGGTTTTGCATTCTTTTCACATAGAGAACTGCACAGCTTGCACAATTAAATGTTACAGTTTTAAGCTAGCCCTGTTAGAGATGACATGAGAGAAAAGGATAAACTAACCTACCCTTCCCAGGAGTGGGAGCCTATCATCCACATTTGATGACAGAAGGGAGATTACAGTGGTGCCTCGGGTTACGAAATTAATTCGTTCCACCATTCCTTTCGTAACCCGAAAATTTCGTAACCCGAAACACTTTTCCGTTAGCACTGGAAAGCCTATAGCTGCACTTTGCAGCATTTGAATTTCGCGCCGAAATGAATTTTGTAACCCGAAAAATATTTCGTAACCCGAAACAGTTTTTTGCCAATCCAACTTTTTCGTATCCCGGAAATTTCGTAACCCGATCATTTCGTATCCCGAGGCACCACTGTACTCGAGGTTCGAGGGTACAGTGGGTTCTTGGTATCTGGGTACAGTAGACCCTTGGTTCCAGGACACCCCATGGACAACAAAATCTGTAGGTCCTTAAGTCCCATTATATTCAGTTGTGTAATAAAATTGTGTCCCTTATATAAAATAGTGAAACCAAGGAGCCTGAACAGAAAGGCCAAAATAAAGCTGCTTTAGGTCACTTTGGAGGTATGCTGTTTAAATGATGCATGTGTCCTAAGGACTAGCGCACAGCTTTGGTGGAGCTTCTGGCCTCTTAAGATGTGTATGTCATTTAAACAGCATACATTCAAAGTGACCTGAAGCAGCTTTATTTTGGCCTGTCTGTTCGGGTCCATGGATTGTTTTTTAGAATATATATCTTTTAGTAATATTTTCAAGCCATGGATGATTGGATCTGTGGATATGGAGGGCCAACTGTAATACCCATAGTCTTCCTCCAAGCAAAAATTAGATGTGATTGCATATGAATTACGCTGGCCTAACGCTAATATGCTTTGTGTGCAAAAATAATTATTCTTTGCTACTGCTGCTGTTTAAAAAATGCTTATCTTTTTACTTTTACATGTAAAATAAATTTCATAGCAGCTCACAGTTTTTCACAATTTGTTATGCTGAGGCACTCTTCCTGTGTGAGAAAACTTGAAACTACTTTTTTACATCTCTAAAATTCATCTGTTCAGTGCACAGTTAATGGCCTTATCGGGCCAAAGATTCTGGACTAAAATCTTTTCCTCCATTGCCACAGTGGTCAAACTGATGTTTATATTCAAGTGTTTAATACCACAGTCAACCCCAAGGTTTCATATGGATTCCATATAGATATCATAGTTGGTAACTCTGCATAAATCTATCTTCCATGGAAAGTAGTAGTTACAGTATCCATTTTATGATTGTATCACCTTCACACCAGTGTTGAGGGCCAGTGGGTGCCAGGATTCTCACTACTGCATGTCTAGTGATCTTTGTTAGTGGAAATGAACACTATTAGTCCAGCAAGAAGGGCTAGAAATAATACAGTTTGACACCATTTTAACTGCGACAAAAGTTATGATATTTGGCAAATCTAAAAAACAACAACCCTATAACTGGCAATTAGTTGGGAACAAATTAGAGCTATCAGTAGTTCCCTACTAGAAATATCTTGGTGTGATTTTTCGCTAGACTGGTAGTTGGTCCCTGCAGATTCAATCAAGCTCATTGTCAGCTGAAAGAACTCTAAATGGACTTAAATGTTTTTATCGTACAAAGAGATTCAGCCCACTCTGGAATTTTATCAAGTTATTATGCTGCATATTGGGGGCTCTGACAAATCTAGACCCATTAGAAAAAGGGTTCAAAACAACTTTTTGCATAGACTTTTGGCAGAGCTCATCTCCACAAAGCTGGCATTGCTGCACATAGAACTAGGTATTTTGACAGTTAAAGCAGAAGCTTTCAGATTACCCGTATCCTACTCTTTTAGCTAAAATATATTTTCTAGCAAACATATCAAATATTCTTCTGATGACTGTGGAAGTGGTGGGTCTTCATTCAGCCCTGGTGGCGCAGTGGTTAAATGCCTGTACTGCAGTCACTCACTCAAAACCATAAGGTTGCGAGTTCAATATCAGCAAAAAGGGCTCAAACTTGACTCAGGTTTGCATCTTTCTGAGGTCGCTAAAATGAGTACCCAGCTTGTTGGGGGCAATTAGCTTACAGTTGTAAACTGCTTAGACACTGCTAGTTCAGTATGAAGCAGTATATAAAAGAAGCTGTTTGTTCATGGAAGCATGGAATGCAGGAAGTTGCTATGAATTTGGGATTCACAGTATCCTTTCTTTTGTCTCAAGGCTATGATAGAGCCAAAGTATTATCGTTATAAAGACTTAAGGATGGTCAGATCCAGTCTCAGATAACAGAGATTAAGCCCTGCCAAAGTAATCCCTTCTATACCTTTAAAAAAAAACTTTATTGTACTTATCCATACCAAGCTATATGGTAGACATAACAATTGTTAAAATGATGGCAGCCTTGGCACAAGCAAGGCTAAAAGTTCTTCCATTAGTAGTTCAGATGGGAAGATGTAAAACTGTACCTATTAAGGACAGAGTATGTGGGATGTAATTTTGTCTCAATGAAGGTTTAATCCATGTTTTATTTGAATGTCCCATATATAATGATCTTAGAAATATTTATATGTTTCCTTTGTTAAAATAATTCTTGGGCTTTTTATCTCATGCTAAGATCTGCTTCTTGCTATCTGATATTACCAAATTTATATCTTTTAGAATACCTA
Organism: Sceloporus undulatus; assembly: GCF_019175285.1. NCBI lineage: Eukaryota > Metazoa > Chordata > Lepidosauria > Squamata > Phrynosomatidae > Sceloporus > Sceloporus undulatus. The sequence goes on along the minus strand of NC_056525.1, from coordinate 21,948,636 downwards.
CATTTTTAGCCAGGGCTATGCAAATATGTATTACAAATATTAAGAAGGTTTTGGGAAATGACCCTACCCATGAAGCTCGGTTATCTTTTTTTGTTTTTGTTTTTTGTTTTTGGTATTTGTGCAAAATGAGTGTTCACCTGAAATACAATAAACTGACTAACTGACATGGCTCTATCCTACGGAATCATGGGATCTACAGGTTTACCAGGTCTTTAGCCTTCTCTGCCAGAGTGCTGGTGCCTCACAAAACTACAAATCCCATGTTTCCATAGGATGGAGCCATGACAATTAACATGGTGCCAAATTGCATTATTTCTATGGTGCAGATGCACCCAGAGCTCTCCTTCCTGGACTAGTAGTATTTCTAGATACACCCTCTGTCATAGATGAGACACACACTACTGTATTTGGGTAGATGAAGAGGGGATAATAATTATAATGCTTATTTATAACACCTTGTCACCATAGAGTGGAACATTAGACATATATAATCAAAAATAAAACAATGGGGCTCGACAGACCACCCCGAAAGGGCAGCATGTAGCTGCCCATTTTTCTGCTGCAAGGAGGCCACACCAACCAAACACCAGGGCCTCCATCAGGACTAAAAAGAACCTGCTGAAAGAGGGTTATTTTTAGAGTGGGTGCCAGGCGCCATTGGTGCACCATTTTTACACCATTGATGCACTTGCATGCATCAATGATGCACGCATGGTGCAGTGACGTTTGGATGCTGCGCCATGCCTGCATCATCTTGGCGGCACCATGTGAACAGGGCCAAACCATGATGGCACCAGCAGTGCATGGTAGGGCTCGGGAGCATGCAGATGCTCTACACTCCTGAACCCTAAAATTGGCCCCAGACTGCTGCTTTCCGGCAGTCTGTACCAGGCCAATAAAATATTACACTATAAAATGCTAAAATAACATACTAAATACTAAAAGCAACTTCCTCATCAGTTGATACCCATCTCAGCCACCTTAGGCACACAGCAACTTAATTGGTGAATCAAAGAGGAAGGTCTTCAATCCTTTTCAAAAAACAGGTAAGATCCTCATGCAGCCCGAGGTGTAAAGGAAGACTGTTCCACAAATGTGAAGCTAGATCTTGAAAGGCTCACAGCCTAGATAGAGCCCTGGTGTTGCAGTGGTTAAATGCCAGTACTACAGCCACAACTCTGTAGTTCAATCCTAGAGGAGGGCTCCAAGGTCCACTCAGCCTTCCATCCCAGCTTGTTGCAGGCAATTGGCTTACACATTGTAAACTGCTTAGGGGGTGCTAGTTCTCTGATTAATGCTGTAGAAATGTATTTGCTATTGCTATATGCATTAGAGGAACTGCCAATAATCCTTTGCCTATAGATCTTAAATTCCTAGAAGATGCATACCATGCTAGCTGCCAGATACTAAGGGAACTTAAAGTGTAGGGCTTTAAATACCAGGAGCAAATGCTTGTAATAAGACTTGGCCCAAACTGATAGTGAGTGGAGGGATCTATGAGTGGAAGAGACATGTAAGTATTTAGGGATATTTAAAACAACACTGTTCCAAATTAAAATCAGAGGTGTGAGAGAGCAGGAAGGAAAACCTGCCTGTAGGTTATTACAATAGTCCAGGTGTGAAATAACCAAGGCTTGGACAAGCAAACTGGCAATTTTGATGGGCAAAAACTTATGAATCCTATGAATGTTCATAAGATAAAAGTTGCATGCCTTTGCAGTTGCCCAGATAAGGGAGTGTAGGGACAAAAAATCATCCAGCAGAACTCCAAGGGGTACAGGCAGGACAACAGCTAGCAGAAACAGAAGTTTCCAAACCAAATGTTTCAGATATTCAGCTCATTTTTATTAAATGTTCCTCTTTTTAAAAAACAGAAAATGTTACTTTATTGTGCAATTTTCACTTTGGCTGATGCATTCGACATTTGGTTTATATATTGCCTTAGCACACTGCATTTCATCTTTGGCAATATGTAGTAACCTTTATCTCTAAAGCTTTTACTTTTAAAAGTAGAAGAAGTGGAGTGATTAAATGTTATAGTTATTCTGCACTTGCTTAGGAATATGTTATTTGTTATCCATATGCATACTTTAATTGCTTTAGTAGTTAAGCTTTAACCACTGCATCATTTTATTATTTGCTAGCCACTGCATTTCCCCCTCAGTGGTGAGATTGCATATTCCTGTGAGACAAGAGGCTAAGCTGAAAGCAGGTGCTGGTATGTTCTCCCATGTCAAATAGACTTTTGCTGAGGAGGCAGACTAAATGTGCCAAACAGCGGTAGTAGGCTGTGGGGATGACACTGGTGGAGGATTTATCAGCGACAATGGCAGTGGCACTATGTTGTGTGCCTTCACGTCATTTCCAAGTTATGGAGAAGATATGGTGAACCAATCATGGGCTTTTCTCAGCAGGATTTGCTCAGAGGAGGTTTCCCATTGCGTTCTCCTGTGGCTGAGAGTATGTGACTTGCCTAAGGTTACCCGATGGATTTCATGTCCAAACAGGGAATCAAACCCTTATCTCCAGAGTTTCAGTCCAGCACACAAACCACTATACCACACTCACTCTCAGTGCCATGCCTAGCTAACACTTACAAATAACAAATATTCTGCTCTTTTAAAATTCAAATGTCAGTATCCCCATTTAGTTGGCTACCAAGGGACTAACTAAATTGCTAATGCAATATTGGGGGGGAAAACACACACACACAGACAGCAACTTTGCTAAACCTGAGCAGCTAGAAAGCTAGCTACTTCTACAGCTTGAGCTATGTAAGCAATTTGAGTTAGGGATGATGGTCTTAATTAATATGCAGATGCTACAGAACTTGCATGGAACTGAGCTGTGTTTTGACTGAAGGAACTGAGCTGTGTTTTGACTGAAGTGGTTTGATCTAAAAAGTTCAACTTTTCCACTCTCCTTAATTGACAATGATATCATTTTGATAGCCACTGTGAAGATGAAACTGTCAGGAGATCAAAAAGAGAAAGGGTATTGCTATTAAATTTAGTCTGGTTATTTAAAAAAAGAATTGGCCACCCCTGGAGGTATGATAGGGGAATAAAAGTTTGAACTAAAGAAGTTTGGACTATGCTCAGCTTGGTATGGGAAAAGACAGTCTGGCATCTTTTACCTTTATATTAATATGTAACATTTAATGGAACTTGCATCAATAGCTGGATACAGAGAATCCACAATTTGGTTGTAAGAATACATTTACAGGCTACTAACTTTCTTCATTAAAATTGTTGTTTATTACTTATAAAGTCCTATATAATTTGGGTCGAGGCTATGTGAAGGACTAGATTTTCCCATACAAGTCTGCCTAGCTATTGAGATCCATACTGGCTCTCATTGGCGGGATACAGACGGGCAAAAAGGGGTGTGTTCATGACGTCATGAAGGTATAGCCTTCAGACGGCCCTTATCTGAATGCCGCCATGAACACGCCGCCCGCACGTCCCAAGCGGGAAGAAGCGGCATTAAAAAGGTGCCGCTTTTCCCTGCTTCTTTTCTATATAGTGCGCAGCTGCGCATCTCCGTCTATAAACTGCTGCACCAGTACGCCAGAATTGCTACGCTGCTAATTTAAGTTGCCCATTTAAAAGCTCCGTGTCTGCTGCGTCGCATAATGAGTCGGGGTCCTGGAACATGTGCAGTTTGCAGTCAGGCTTTAATTGCAGCGTCAGATGCCATGCAGGTGTGGAAGCTGCAGCACAGCTGCAGCACATTTTAAGACTCGTAACCCTAACCCTAACCCTAGAGCAACATGTACGCATGCACTGCTAGAATTGTGGAAAGTTTGGAATTTAAAGTGAACCCCTACACACATTCCTGTGCCATTTTCACCTAACAATAAAAAAATGCTAAAACTTTAAATATTTACATATGTACAAGGGAGGTGATGGGGGATGGCAGGGGGACAGCGGTGGCAGCGGCGACAGCTGTGGCTGTGCATTGCAGATTCAGCAAGAGCGCAGGGACCAAAGGAGAGGAGGCATCCATGATGCTGGTGACACTAGCAACGTGCAAGCAGACAAGGATGCCAATACCAGCTGATCACCAGCTGGCAGGAGGCCACCTTTGTTCTTGGCCAGGGCGGGGGAAAAAGTTTAAAGGGGCTTGGGTGGCAAAAGAAAAAAAAAAGCCCCGTTTTTGGCCGCCCGTGAGGAAGCTGCCTCTCTCTTTGCGGCGTCCTCCGAGGCGGCAGTATGGAAACTGCGGGTCAGAAACGGCCCCAGGTGAGGCGTCTTCACTGCCCCCCATGTGGAAGCCCCATACACCTGAGCCACGCCCCCGGGGCGGGCGGTCTGGAGGCTCCGTATTCAGCAGAATACACCTCCAAGATGCCTTCCCCTACCCGTCTGTATCCCGCCCAGGAGTCCAAGTAGACCACAAGTTGAACATGAGTCAACAGTGTGATGTGGCAGCTAAAAAGGCCAATGCTATTTTAGACTGCATAATGTTTAGTAGATCAAGGGAAGCAATAGTGCCACTCTATTCTGCCTTGGTCAGGCCTCACCTAGAATACTGTGCCCAGTTCTGGGCACCACAATTCAGAAAGTTGACAAATTGGAGCTTGTCCAAAGGAGGGTGACCAAATGGTAAAGGACCTGGAAACCATGCCTTATGAGCAAAGATTTAGGGAGCTGGGTATGTTTAGCCTAGAAAGAAATGGTTTCAAGAGGTGATATGATAGCCCTGTTTAAGTATTTGAAGTGGTGTCACACTGAGCAAGCTTGTTTTCTGCTGCTCCATAGACTATGACATGGAAGAATGGATGCAGGCTACAGGAAAAGAGATTCCACCTTAACACTGGAGAAACTTCCTGACAGTAAGACCTGTTTGATATTGGAACACACTTCCTCGGAATGTAGAGGAGTATCCTTTTTTGGAGGTCCTTAAGCAGAGGCTGGATGAATTGGCCATTTGTCGGGGATACTTTGATTGTGATTTTCCTGCATGGCAGGAGGTTGGACTGAATGCCCCTTGTGTTCTTTTCCAACCATATGATTCTATGATTCAATTGGTTTCATGGCCGAGCTGGTCTCCACAGTCATAGTCCAGCATTCAAACCACTACACCACGCTTTGAAAATACTTGCAGTATAGCAGTGCTACTCACAGTAGTGGTCTCAGGACTGGTGCTGGCTTGTGAGGCATTGGCTGCCAACCTTTGGCAAATTTCCAGAAAAGGAAGAAACAGTTGTACCCAATGGGCACAAATTTACTACCAAATCCTGACACATTGGAAAGCAGCCTGAGAAACACCACAGTAAAGGACAAATGCTACTGGTAATATATTCTAAAGAGGTATCTATGTTCATCTGTTGTGACTAAAGCAAAAGAGAGTCCTGGGATACCTGAAAGTGTTGTGGGTGCTCCCAGACAAAGCTTTTAGTATGCAAGCATGCTGCCACATTCATAGGAGGTGACAGGAGGGCCAGACAATGATGACTTCAGTTGGCAGCAATCTGGTTTTCTTATTGTTTTTTCTATCTCTTCCATCTTAAATGTGATGGAGGTGCTTGAACCTGCCTCTTTGCATCTTTATAAGGAATGAGGGCAATATCTTCGAACAGAAGAGTCAACTGCTTGCAGAAATGTTATTCAGTCTACAAGCCCACACACAAACCCCTATGGAAATAGGTTTGCAGAGTGGAATACTACAAGATCCAAGCATATCACTGGAGGCCTAAAGCTTGTCAGGATTTGAAGGGTTAAAACACAGCACACAGGGAAATGCTTGATGTGTGTGTGTGTGTGTGTGTTTGGCCATGAGCATTCAGCCCAGTGGCAAGGCTGATCATGCACAGCTGTAGCTCATTGGGCCAAGGACACTTCAATGTCCAAGTGCACGTAGCCATGGATGATGAAACATGTGTCTGGATTGCACAGGAGACACATGACATGGCTACACACCTGAACCCACTGGGTTTGGGAGACCACATGGTCTGGAGTCTATATAAACCCAGGGGTTGCAAGGGTGTGGTGTGGGTTTGAAGTAGGAGTTTGGATTGGTATGTTTTGGAGTTTGAGAGATCTAGTTTTGTATTATAGCACTGTTAATAAAGAGCACTTTGGGGACTTTTGTTTCTCTGGTGGTTCATCAGAAGAAGCTACAGCATCGGTTTGCTGTGTGTCCCTGGAGGTTCCTGCATTGCTGGAGTTCCTGGAAGACATCCAGTTGCTGTCATCCCAATTGGACTCTGGGAGCCACGCTTCGGCTTCTGGAAATTTGCCAGCTCTGCTCCAAGGGTCTGATTTAACCCCAGGACTCGTTTGAGTTGCTGACAAGGGTTGTTGAACCCCAACAATTGCGCTGACAAAGCTCCTGTTAAAAGGAGTATTTAGGATAGTCCACCAGCTCCAGTCTCTCCCAATTTGGAATAATCTGATCACAATTACTCATACTGTGGTTAACATCTACAATTGGCTACCACATTGTGTTATAATAAAAATATCTTGAAGAAGGCAGCTTTGGCTGAAGAGCGGGGTATAAATAAATTATTATTATTATTATTATTATTATTATTATTATTATTATTATTAGGAACTTGCATCAATGCTGGCATACAGAGAATCCACAATTTGGTTGTAAGAATACTTACAGGCTACTAACTTTCTTCATTAAAATTGTTGTTTATTACTTATAAAGTCCTATATAATTTGGGTCGAGGCTATGTGAAGGACTAGATTTCCCCATACAAGTCTGCCTAGCTATTGAGATCCATACGGGCTCTCATTGGCGGGATACAGACGGCAAAAAGGGTTGTTCATGACGTCATAAGGTATACCTTCAGACGGCCCTTATCTGAATGCCCCATGAACACGCCGCCCGCACGCCCCAAGCGGGAAGAAGGCATTAAAAGGTGCCGCTTTTCCCCTGCTTCTTTTCTATATAGTGCGCAGCTGCGCATCTCTTCTATAAACTGCTGCACCGGTACGCCAGAATTGCTACGCTGCTATTAATTTGCCCATTTAAAGCTCCGTGTCTGCTGCGTCGCATAATGAGTTGGGGTCCTGGAACATGTGCAGTTGCAGTCAGGCTTTAATTGCAGCGTCAGATGCCATGCAGGTGTGGAAGCTGCAGCACAGCTGCAGCGCATTTTAGAACTCGTAAACCTAACCCTAACCCTAGAGCAACATGTACGCATGCACTGCTAGAATTGTGGAAGTTGGGAATTAAAAGTGAACCCCTCACACATTCCTGTGCCATTTTCACCTAACAATAAAAAATGCTAAAACTTTAAATATTACATATGTACAAGGGAGTGATGGGGAATGGCAGGGGGACAGCGGTGGCAGCGGCGACAGCTGTGGCTGTGCATTGCAGATTCGCAAGAGCGCGGGGACCAAGGAGAGGAGGCATCCATGATGCTGGTGACACTAGCAACGTGCAAGCGGACAAGGATGCCAACACCAGCGATCACCAGCTGGCAGGAGACCACCATGTTCTTGGGCAGGGCGGGGGAAAAAGTTTAAAGAGCTTGGGTGCTTAAAATGTGCACATATGCTTTCTCGCCGCCGGTGCTGAGCCGGCAAAAAGAAAAAAAAGCCCCGTTTTTGGCCGCCTGTGAGGAAGCTGCCTCTCTCTTTGCAGCGTCCTGCGAGGCGGCGGTATGGAAACTGCGGGTCAGAAATGGCCCCAGGTGTGAGGCGTCTCACTGCCCCCCATGTGGAAGCCCCATACACCTAGCCACGCCCCCGGGTGGGCGGTCTGGAGGCTCCGTATTCAGCAAAATACACCTCCAAGACTCTTCCCCTGCCCGTCTGTATCCCGCCATAGTCTGGAATTCCTTTCTCGTACTCCAAATGTCCTGATTGCCAAGGACAATCCAGTTAATCCTATGCCATTTTACCTTTTCAGCTGCTTTAAATTGTTCAGTTTCTCTCTCCTCCTCCCACACTTCCTTACTTTAGTTGCTGAAAACTGAGTTCAGAATGCAAAACTAGTTGCCACTCACACTGGGTGGGAATGAACAGAGGGGCAGAAGTGTGCACTTCCCAGTAGAATCAGGCAAAAGTAAACCTTTGCAGCCTCTCTTAGCTTGTGACTTCTTCCTCATTAACATCTTTTCCATCTTGAGCACACTTTTATGTTTGCCTGTGGCCACTTGTGTCCCTATTTTCATGTATGAAATGTTAGAGTGTATGTTTTCTAAGGTAGTTTAAACAGGCCCTTCCCGTGTGTGCCAGTAGGCATACACCCTTTTATTCTGCATGATTTTGGCTACTGCCTAGTTGCTAAGGAACCAGTGTTTTGGCAAGAGAATGAGTGCTGTTTATTGTGTGTGGTTTTAATGCTTTACCAGTGGCTTCAAAATATTTCAATTTATGCTTTAATTGTGTTTCTGTTTTAACCTATATTTTTCTTTAACTTCCTGGGAACATCATGGTGTCTGATTTTCTATAAAAAGGATATAGACCCCACAATCACAGAGCCTACTTTGCTACAAAACTGCAGCTAACAGGCTGGGCAGTGTACAGATGGGAACATATCTTCCTCGGGGTTCTAAGTGTGTATGGAATCAATGAGAGAAGATGAGGGAGGGAAGGAGCATGATCTGCCACCTCAGTCTTGATCCCTGACTGGCTGCCAGTCAAACTCGTTGCTTAATATTACCATAAAGATGGATAAGCAATCTATGAGGATCTGTGATACTGAAGGAATTCTTGTTCAAAGATACCAAAGCACAGTAAATGTGAATTGTTCAAACAAAGTTCCACTTCATTTTTAGCAAAATGCTAAAACCCCCAATTTGGTGGACTAATGATAATCACTATAATTACACATAGAGGCTAAGTACTTCGCAGACATACAGTATGAGCAGATGGGCACCAAGATGAGTACCATAAATATTCACACTTTATTCAGCACAGCAGGTCTGTACTATCATCATGCATACATCCTCTAAATTCCAGCTTTCCTAATAAGGCTATGCAATTTGTGCCAATGTGCCATTATTTCAAAGAATGCACACTTTTAAGCCAGCAGGGCAAACATTTGGGATTTCCTCCTCCCCGAACTTCCCTTCAAAATGTCTTTTAGAAAATAGACTTCAAAAAGTCTTTGGATTGAGAATAGATTGCAGTGAATATTTTATCTGTAAACCAGTATTGATAATTCTAGGGCATTTGGTGCTTGACAC
>NC_056525.1:21882431-21939457 GCF_019175285.1 Sceloporus undulatus | reverse complement strand
TTGACAAGATGACATACAATGACATTCAGCATTTGGAGGGGGGGGGGATTTGGTTGCCATACAATGGTATTCTGAAACTGTGCAATTGTTGGCATTCTAATATTCAAATACTAAGCCTTCTTTTTAAAGCAGCTGTCATGTCAAATCAGCTTTATGATGGGATGGGAGACAATACTAAACCCAATTCTCTTTCTTCCCAAACAACTGAAGTCACAAGTATTGTTTTTTTTCTATCAGGGTTCTATTGGTGACATTTTGCAGGCATAATGGCTGCATATAAGGGTTTGGGGGGTGGGGGGTGGCAGGAGATATCCTGAAACTCCTTATCCAGCTGTCTTCCACTGTACAACGTAACCCAGGTGCTCTTAGATGTAGTTTCATTCTTTTACCCATAAGTCAGCCAGGGATATGCATCTGGCTACATGCTAGCTGTTCTCACACACTGTCAGAGTGCGAGACCAGAACCCTGGACAATCAACCAGTCAACTTGATGGATAAATCAACAGCACTTTATTGATAGCTCCAGAATCAGCAATTCTACATCACTCAGCTTCATAGCTGAGTCTGACCCCTCCCAGCCAAACCAATAGCTAAATCCCCCCTAACTGGATCACTCCTCCCCTAGCCAAAAGCCTGAGCAGAAAAACCCCTCCTTTTCCTTACTGGTTCCCATCCTCCATCACTCCCCCCTCAGCTACTCTTCTCCCATAACTGAAAGCTGCATACCAAGCCTCCTAGAGCAAGACCTTCAAGGCCACTAGATAAGCACCACCTGTCTCCACTAACAACTACATGCTCTATCTCTACCAGCCTAGCAAAAGCACATCCCATCCCCCATCATTCACACCAACCATACATCTGATAGAATACCCTAGGATTCTAACACACACCTAGCAAATAAGAACCAGTAGTATGTCAGGAATATCCAAGCAGCTTAATTGTAGTTAAAAGATGCAGCTGTGCCCACGAGCATCCTACAGAATCCAGGGATTTGTAGTTTGGTGAGGAATTCAGTCTGGTCTGTCAGAGATCTCTGGTGCCTCACCAAACTACAAATTCCAGGATTCTGTGGGATAGAGTTATGGTAGTTAAAGTGTTATCAAACTGCATTAATTCTCCAGTGTGAATGCTCCCAAGGAAGTGTATGAGATATGGATGAGGTGTGTGAGTGTGAATCTGGATATGTGGTGGAGCTTTATACCAACTGTGGCTCGGTCCCTTTTGGGTGCTGACCCCAACCACTGCTGTCATATGGTCCCCAACTTCCCAGCCCAGGTTCAATATGAACTTCAGTTTGAAAACAGTTCCCACCCATGACTAAAACAAGATGCATCCATGGGTAGCCATGTTGGCCATATAGCCAATCCAGTAACATCCAAACAATGATACCTTTATCGGGCTAATGAAATGCACAATATGTTGCAAGCTTTTGAAGCTCCACTGGCTTCTTTATCAGGCAAAGTGTTAAAATCATACATGAGGGAAAAAACTGAAGATGTCAGTCTTAGATCTGCATTTTGCTGTCCTTTTTCTCAGGTGTTATGGAGGGGTATTTCTTGCAGGCTGGAACCCCCTCATTCTGACCATGTGGTATCTGGAGGATTCTCAAAGTCCATGAAATTTAACATCCATTTGCAACACAAAAAAGATGCTTCCTTTGGAATCCAAATGATGGAGACACAATGGATTCCAAAGGAAGCAGCTTTTTTGTAATGCACTCTACATGGGGCTACCTTTGTACCAATTTCGGAAGCTTCAGTTAGTTCAAAATGTAGCAGCTAGATTGGTCACCGGAGCATCGAGGTTTGACCATATAACACCAATATTAAAATCTCTGCACGGGTTGCCGATTAGCTTCCAGGCACAATACAAAGTGTTGGTTATTACCTTTAAGGCCGTAAATGGCTTGGACCTGAGTTACTTGAGGGAACGCCTCTCCCTACACAATCCGCCCGCACTCTCAGAATATCTGGGAATTAATTACTAGACCACGTAACAGCCAGGCTAGTGACCATTTCCCACAGAGCATTTTCTGCTATGGCCCCAAGTTGTAGAATGATTTGCCGGAAGAGATCCATCTTATTACCACCTTAGATGCTTTCAAGAAAGCACTGAAGATGGGTCTCTTCTGGCGAGCCTACCCACCAAACCTGCTGTAAAATATCTCACCTCTTTCAGTATCGTATGTTTTTACGGAGAGTCGACCAACTGTATTGTATTGATAATAATGTATATTTTTATGCTATGTATTTGGTATGTTTTTATTGTTGAAATTTGCTGACCTCGATCCGCAAGGAGAGGCGGGAAATAGAAATAAATTTTATTATTATTATTATTATTATTATTATTATTATTATTATTATTTTGTGTTGCAAATTAATGTTAATTTCCAGCCTTCAAAAAATACCTCTCCATAGCATCTGAGAACAAAGACAGTAAAATGCAGGCCTAACATCTTCATTTTTTCTCTCTGTTATGGTTTTTAACACCTTGCCTGATAAAGAAACCAGTGGAGCTTCAAAAGCTTGCAACATGTATATTGTGCATTTTGGTTGGTCTAATAAAGGCATCATTGTTTGGATGTTATTAGATAAAACAAGATGGTTAAGATGGACTTTTCAGCTCCCTCAAACAAAAATCAAGGGAAGAAGAGGATCAGAAGAGGGAACCATTTCCTTGGACTTTTGGGGAAACTAAACTCTTAATCTAAATCCAACCAGTGGCATGCTGTCTGGGAAATTTTGGGAGCTGTAGCCAAAAATAACTTTTCTGAGTTCTGGGAGTTGTCCATGATACATTTGAGCACAGTGTAGTCCAGTTTAATCCAAACAGTTCTTTTACAAATGTGCTGGATACAATTCCCTTTATAATGTGAATAATAGAAGCGATAGTCTGGCACATCTGGAGGGTGTCATATTAGGGATGTCTGATGAAGGATATGTAATCTCATTCAGCTGAAGATCTGATTAGCCAAATGTGTTTGTATCTCTCCTTTTCCTGTATCACCACTATCCTGCCAATTTTGTTCAGGCCATTTGGATAAAATGAGTGGATCATTAAGTGATTCATTTGAACTACTGCCAGAGCATTTCACATTCGCAATAGGTATATATCATACGCCTTAGCAGATGCACTCACATATGAAATTGCTCAATTTGTGTGCAGTCACAGAAGTTAAGCTTATATAGGAGGGACACAATACTAAACTTTACAACAATCCCATGTTGGATGATTTGAGCAAACATCAAAGACACACACACTGGGAGCCAGGAAAACAGTTTAAATTACTTGAGTAGAAATGTGCTTTTTCTCTTTGGCCATGAAATTTCACAACTTCTTTCACTTAAGTTAAGATGTAAAGTCTAAACCTATCATGTTTATGGATCGTGCCATGTTTATGGATCATGTCATTTTGGCCACATATGGATTGGGAAATGAGTTCTCTGTTAAGATCTTGGTCTGAACTGCAGCCTCCCCACCTGTGCAAAGCTAGTGAACTCTCACCTTTGTTTAACTTTTGCCAGTTTCTTGGGGGAGTATAGCTCCTCTCTCTCACACACACAATCTCTCTCTTTCTTCCTGTTTATCTACCAATTTTACAAAGACCAGGTTTGCAATCTGTTGCCAACTATCCCTATTTGTATTAAAATTACTATCCTTGGAAAAGTGGCTGTGGGTGCATACATTCATACACACATATCTCAAGTGATTAGGGTAAATGTTTGCAAGTGATTATTGCCTAAGAGGGATGCCGCCACAGACAAATGGAGAACAGCACAATATTGGAGGAAAGGTCACAACTTTATTAGCATAACAAAAGGTATAGCAAAACTCATAAGGTAGGGTTGGCTCCAATGCATGAGGTCTGGATCTGTCATCCATCAGCCCAGTGCTGAGTGGATGAACCACAGTGCTTGGTCACGGCCAAGCTTCGGGATGGCAAGGGATTTTCTTTTACGCTCCTGTTCCAACGGTCGCCCAAGTGATTGAACACATCTCCGCAAATGTGCCTCACACCTAAATATCCCTTGCCACCGGGGGACGCTGTGTTGGTGATGCCCCCGCAATGGCAACACCGCCTCGCTTGCAGCACCCCCATGTCTGGATGGACTCCCGATCCAGTGCTACGCAGCCCTGGAAACCACGCCCCACCAGATCCAAGACCTATGCAACCGCCCCACAAAGTTGTGACAATAGCCCAACCCACATAGGGAGGGTGGGTGGGTGAGCTCCTCTGCAATGGTGCCTGCCCTGGCGCCTTGTGGGCCTTAAATAGGCCCACCAACCAATGGGAGGCCTGAAAAGGGCTGCAAGGCCCGCCTCCCGGCCCTTCCTCCAATCACGGGCGGCGCCAACCGATGACGCCGCCCTATCAGAGGGCCCTTCCTCCCGTGATGTCTGCTGGGACCTGTAGTCCCAGCATCGCAGGCGGAAATCCCGCCTCTGGTCTCCCCCCAGAGCCAATCCCGGCTCAAGCGGCCCCGCACTAGGGCTTCTGGGGGCCGCTCGCCGGGAGGGACCAACTCCAGCCGCGGGGACGTCCCCTGGCGGCAACCAGGCCGGCCCGCCAAGGAGGGCGGCCTCATTTATTGCAAGAGCAGATTTGGACTAAGCATCCATAATCTCTTTTTCTGATTAGTTTGGGTTGAACAAGAATTAAACATCTTATGTTGACAAGTTAGGAGCTGCACATACAGCCCCTAATGAGTGGCAAGACACCGCCCCTTTCTTAGCTGGATCAGAGCAGCAGCAACCTTACTCCATGGCCCTGATCTGGCCTTTCAAGGGTGCAAAAGGGAAACACAAAAAGTAGCTCCTTTTTGCACCCTCAAAAGGGCGCCATAACTCCCTTGCTGTGACTATATGGTGCTCCTTCAGCACTGCATCATATGGACACAGCGGCAGAGGAGTGCCACAACATTGCATGCCATGTGGAGTGGTGTGCAGCATCAGGGCACCTTGAGGGTGGAACCAGTGTGTGTCGTGAGGATGATACACCCCAACTCCACCCCCATGCCTGCACATAATGTTCCCTTCATGATCTATTCAAGTTGGACACGAGAAAATGGAAATTCTTGGAAGAAACAGGTATTCGAAGCAATAGCAAAGTTCATCTACAAGTGCAACTAGAAAAAGAGAAGATGGTAGAGCACACTTTTTTGTAAACGATCTAAGCATTTCCACTTATCATTAAAATGAAATGCCTTCTAAAACTCTAGAAAGCTGCTGCCAGCCAGACTTTGCAATACTAGCGTAGGTGGACAAATGGTGTCATTCAGTATGAATCTGCTCCCCATGTATCTATGTTGGTCACCAGCAACATCATTACTGTTATCATCACTGAGCTATGATGAAATTAGCAATCAGCTTGACAGTCATCATCAAAAAGGTCTGTTCATAAGCCTTCACTGGGCACTGAACAAAAATGAACAGAATAAATACTGAAAGCAAATGTGTTTGAAAACAAGTAATTGCTAGAGTGAACAACATGGAGGAATCTGATGACAGCAGATTTACACAGTGTTAAAACGCAAACAAACAAATTATTTACTGACAGTCTGAAGTCAAGAGCCACTGTCAGTAAATAGAGGAAAGATTGTCTCTGCTAAACCTCCCAGGTATATAGTGTGTTAGAGTTCCAAGCTTTTAAGCTTAGGAACAAATACAATACTTATAAATGTTTGGGCTAGCCTTTGAATACAAGAATTGCATAGTGTCAAAAGTTGGAGACTGTATTTCAAGGTTAAACAAACAATCTTGAGGAGAGTGAATTACTGTGGGTCTCTGGTGAAGAACCTTTTTCCATCAGGAAAGTGGATTTGTCTATCACCTGCACTATTGTTTCCATCCTCTTGTGACAGATTAAATGTTTCAGACAGCATTCAACAGAACTAAAGCTGGGCCAAATATTCACACACTAATATTTTGGTGTGGTTATAACATCATTCTCCAATATTTGTAGAATTGTGGACTATTCAGTGCCATATTCAAGTCAACAGCTCCTTCTCCAACAAGTTGTTATTCTTGGTGTTGCTTAAACAGTTTTCTGCTTCTGGGTTATGTAATCCCAATGAATCACTCATCCAGCATGATTGCATCACAATCTCACTATGTAAACAATCACATTTGGTTATGTGATGATGTCAAAAATCAGTTCAGAGAGAAGTTGCAAAGCATAACCCTTGCTCTGAATGGGCGTGAGGAAGGGAACATCACTGCAGATGTTTTTACAGCTTTTCAAAACTAATATCAACCTGCAAAAATGTATAGAGGAGAATGTTTTTAGGGAAGAAGTAGGAAGTAATTGTAGTGGGAAATGTGTCCAGACATTTTTGCTCAGTAGTAAAAAAAATAAAAAATCAGTAAGTGCTTGATAGGTTTTTCTCTGGAATTTCTATTACATGTGTGTGTGTGTGGGGGGGTGGAAGTTTAAAAGGGGTTTATACCATGAAAATTGCTCAATTGCTATTAAGACATAATTAGGATTTTCATACAAAGAAGTCATTATTCTGGAAATAAACAGGAAATAAACAACAGCAAATAATTCAAGGGATTTTCCCTTGAATGATTTGCTGCTGTTTATTACGTGGTTATTCCTGGGATAATGACACTTTAATCTCTTTTCATCATAACATCATGTGAAAACCTTTATCACTATTGTGTGATTTGCCTGGGAAATTCTGTTATAGGAGATCTTTAAGATAAAATGCTTCACTTCTGGTTATGATGTATGTTTTCTAGATGTTTTAGATGTTCTAGATGTTTTAGCTATTTTATTGAACTAATAATAATGTCAGTGTTTTGTTGATTGTATTTTATAGCTGTACTGTGCTATTTTATTGATGTAATCCCACTTCAATCCACAGGGAGAAGCAGGAAAATACAAATAATAATAATAATAATAATAATAATAATAATTATTATTATTATTATTATTATCTGCCCCGCACCCTCAGGACAACAGGGAAGCATCTGTTAGACTACCCAAAGGTCAGACTAACAGTTACTTCCAAAAGAGCATATACAGCTATGGCCCCTAGGTTATGGAACAATCTGCCGGAGGAGATCCGTCTCATCACAACCCTAGATGCCTTTAAGAAGGCACTAAAGATGGATCTCTTCCGGCGGGCATACCCACCTGACCTTCTATAAAGAACTTTAGGAAACCCCACTTCTGGGCATAACAGCATAACTGCCTGCTGACCTGCGATTACTGTAATTGAATTTTTTATACTTTGTGATGTTTTTATGATATGTATTTTACACATGATTGCCTGTATGGATATTTTTGGTTTTAATCCCGCTTCAATCTGTTGAGAAAAGCGGGAAAATACAAATAAACTTATTATTATTATTATGGCAGTTTAATGGCAATGTTACCTCAAAATCTTAATTGTGAATGTGCTATTTTCACATGATAACCCCCATTTCAACTTCCAATCTTCCCCATGTGATAAACTCCTGTCATTCACAGAAATGACTTGAATGGTAGCAATCCCCCCCCCCAAAAAAAAATCTGGGCTTTGTGGGATGGACCCTTATTTCTGGCATGATGCATCCTGCAACTGGTCCAGGAGAAGAGGATACAGATTGTTCCTTGGATCTGCTGAAGTTGCCAATCTCTGTCATACAATATAATTGATATTATTCCCATTGTTGTGCAGATACATTTGGGGGCAACCAGTAGATCTGTTGCTCCAGGATAGTAAATCTATATTCACTTTTACAGTTGCTCCTCACTCTGAGTTGTGTGGGAGCTTTCCTGTTGCTAGACTTTATTTTGACAGAGGTTAAGCATCTGGAGAACTCCTGCACATCTCAGACAAATTAAAAGAGTAGTGGCTATAAAACTGAAATTGTTTATTGTTTGTTAGTTTGCTTGTTTGTTGTTTTTCTCCTGTATTAATGGCTCCACAAGCTGACATTGCATACATTACTCACTTAGATGAGAGAAAAGGAGACAGGAAGCAACAGGAAGTCAAGAAAGGAAATTTTAGGATGTCAAACTATATAGAAGAGTTAGGCCAAAAACAGATGCCCCTTTGTGCACTGGATCAGGGCAATGGAAACCACATGCTGTGGCCTTGATCTAGCCTTTTCCCAGAGCAAAAAGGAGTGGCAGAAAGCCATTCCTTTTTGATCCAAGGAAAAGGCGCCCCTTTCACTGCCACTGTGGCTTTTTCCCACTCCTGTGGCATGCGGTATCTAATCACTGCACTGCAAGAGCATTCCCATGCTGCCCACCATCTAGTCGGGTGGGTGGAATGACTCCAGCTTGGAGGTGGAGTCAGAGTGTGCAGCGAGCAGTTGCCACATCTCCACACCACCCCCAAGCTGGTTCTTATTGCTGGTCTGTTTTGCCCCATACTTTCTTATGGAGAACGAAGTGACCTATGAACTTTAGATAAGTATAGAGCAAGAGTTTGTTAAAGGATGCTTAATGTGTCTGATTTTGCAAATTGTGATATTCAATATCCAATCTTATTTAATGTAATATCTAACCTATAATCCAAACACACTCAGTGTATTATCTGCATTGGAACACAACCACCCATCGAACATCACAATTCTTCTCAAGTTGCAATACAATTCTCAGCTGAGGAAATTCATAAAATGCCATTTAAATTGTATCTCTCTGTTGTAATTTAATATCTGATCTAATCTAATCTCTGATCTAAAATCCACATGTCCTCACACTAACTTGCAGATCAGTCCACAGTTATCCACTGAAACTCACAGTTCTCATAATACCACTGAAAATGTGTAAAATTTAGAATTGTTCATATTCAGAGAATGGCCCTAGTCAAGTCAACAGCTCCTTTTCCAACAAGTTGTTGTTCCTGGTGTCCTAAGTTAGAGCTAACCCATTGACTTAATGGGATTTACCTGTGTTGATTTACCACTGAACAACTGATCCAATGCATTTACTCTAATTGAGAATACCAAACAGGATTCTGACCTGTATATGTTTAAAATACATATAGTAGTAGTATTATAATTGTGCCTTGTCAGATTTTTCTGGAGAAGAAAAACCTAGTAGATTAATGTAGAAACAGTACTGGTTGTGAAGTAACTGTAAAAACACTCAAGTTTCAATTTAAAACATAAATATATTGGGAATGGATCAATAAAACCCACTTTGAGTGTATTTAAGAAATGGCTCAAATGGTTAGAGACATGGGGGCTATAAGGACACAGTGATAATCCAACTGCTTCCTTCACGAAATGACTCAGGGTATATGAAGAAACCCAAATACACAAGATTTCTCCATGTGTGCCTCAAATGGGTATCTTGACACCACTGTTCCTTGTGGCATTCATGCAGAGGGGAATATATCTATTTCAACATCAGTTTTTAATTTTTTTTTAGAGTGGAACCAAGTGTATCAGCTCATCCCTACTCCAAAATAGTCCCTAAAGATATTCGGAAAGGTATTCACATTTGTTATCATGAATGCAGCCTCAAATTGTGTTCTGCAGGATTAGTAAAACATATGCTCTTCCAATCCAATGACATGCCGTATTTTCAAATGCCATGCTTCCTGGAAGAAGTTAATGTCCAACTTAAATCACGAGAAGCAATCCATGAAAAATTTAGGCAGAATCAGCAAGTGTTTTTATATCAAACCTGGTGAGAAGAATTGCAGGCCAGTTTTGGGATACTTTTTTCTTGTAAAAAAGTATATTACATTTTGCAGACTCCACTGCTTTCTGATTGGGAAAAGGGCGCTGAAAGTCCACATAGTTAAGAATGAAACAGGTTGACATTTTATTAGCTTTATTTTATATTTAGTCCACTGAGTAGTGAAAGGTCTCCTGACAGATTATATGATACTAAAAGAATATGAATGCAGGATAACTGAGGTCCGAAACACTGTCAAAATAATCCAGTTTGAGACCACTTTAACTGCCCTAGCTCAATTCTAGGAAGTTTTGGTAATTGTAGTTTAATTGTAGCACCAGAGCTCTCAGACAAAACAGGCTAAATGTCTTACAAATCTACAGTTCCCAGAATTCCCAAGCATTGAGATGAGGCAGTTAAAGCAGTACCAAACTGGATTATTTCTGCATTGTTCTGGAACTGTGAAAACCTTTACTTTTTTAGCCAAAGGATAATGCAGGCTTGCAAATCTACAGAACAAAAATCTTTTTAAAACCTTCAAAACAGGAATTGGAATTGTATATTTAGCCAAGATCTTCAGTGCAGCTGCTAATCTCTTCCTGAGACACCTCTCCCCAGGTTCCCAAAGAAGCCCAAATGGAGATTTGCACTCCAAAGTAGGCTCTGGGGGAAGTGGTTCACCATTTGAAGGCTATTTCAGGGTTCAAACCCTTTTTGAATCACTTCCGTCTAGATTGAATTTGTGGTCATTATTTTTGTTTTCTTTATGTTCAGCATCAGACCTGCCTTTGCACTTCTATCTTTGACCTTCCTTATTAATTATTCCAATTCCTGAATGTCTTCTGCTAATATTATGGTGTCATCTGCATATCTTAAATTGTTAATGTTGCTTCTTCCTGTCTTCACTCCTCCTTTTTATGATTCTAATTCTGCCTTTCTTATGATATTTTCAGTGTGTAGGTTAAACAAGTAAGGTGATAGGATGCAGCCTTGCCTGATCCCTTTGCCTATTGGGAACCATGCTGTTTCCCCAGATTCTATTCTGACGGTGGCCTCTTGTCCTTGGTATAGATTCCTCATCAAGACAATCAGATGTAGTAGCACCTGCATGTCTTTGAGTACATTCCATAACTTTTCATGATCTATAAGATCAAATGCTTTGCTGTAGTTTTTTAAACACATGCTGATTCTTGTTTGAAATTCTTTGGTGTGCTCCATTAGCCATTGCATGTTTCCAATGTAGTCCCTAATGCCCCTTCCTTTTCTGAATCCTGCTTGCACATCTGGAATGCCTCTCTCCATTAGAGTCTATGCTGTAGAATTTTGAGCATTATTTTGCTTGCATGTAAGATTAGTCCTATTGTCCTATTGGCGCAGTACAGACCGCGCAAAAGTGCTTTGCTGGTGCCAATATTAGGGTTAGGGGCCGCACGGTAACTGCACGGTCCCTAACCCTAACACAGAGCAGTGCTGTAACAATGGTGGTGCCCCATGTACATGGGCCTCGCCATTGTTACTTAAGCGCCACATGCGTCTGCATGGTGCTGCACGGCACTTAAGTAACGAATGCACCAGTGGTGCACTCGTTAAGTCGCACCTTCAGTGCAAAAAGAACCTGGTTTTTCCAGGTTCTTTTTCCTGCAGAGGGAAACCACGCGGTTTGGCAGCTGTAGCTTCCTTCCGGAGGAAATTAGGCCGCCGGCAGGCTGCCCTTTTTGGGCGGTCTGTCCTGCGCCATAGTTGCTGCAGTCTTTTATATCTCATTTCTTGTGGATTGGTATGTATACCAAGCAGTTCCAGTTTGTTGACCACTGCTTTGTTTTCCATATTTGTTGCCATATTTCAGTTAGCACTAAAGTTGCATCTGTCTATAGGCACTGTAGCAGTTAAATTGGGATATCATATGTTCCTGGTTATTTATTTTTTCCCATTTCCTTTATTGCAAATTCAACTTCACTTCTTAGAATTTGGGGTTCATCTTCACATGGCTTTTCACTCCATTCATTCATTCCATCATCTCTTTTATATAACTCTTCTGTGTATTGCCTCCAGCATCTTTTTATTTCTTCTTGTTCATGTGCAGTCTGCCCTCCCCATATGCAGGGGATCCCTTCCGGACCCTCCCCCTCCCCCTGTGTATGGGGAAAAGAGCGTATGCTGAAGCCCCATAGGAAATAATGGGGTGTGTGCTCATGGTGGTGCACAGGATGCATGGCTTGAGTACGCGCCCCATTATTTCTGCCTGGGCTTGCCTTCCCCATGAGCTCAAAGCTGCGGAAGGCAAGCCCGCCTATAAGGAGGGCCGACTATATAATGTTCTTTTCTCTCCCATAGAACATCCCTGCCCTCTGTTTGAACTTGGCTTTAATTTCTTGGATTTTTTTTTTTTATAGAGGTCTCTTGTTCCTCCCTTTTTGTTGTTTTCTTCTATTTCTCTGCACTGATCATTGTAGTATTTCTCCTTATCCCTGAGTTCATACTTCTGTCTTTGTTCCTATCTCCCTTTGCTTTTGCTTTTCTTCTTTCTTTTATTGCATGAAGTATTTCATCTGTCATCCATTGTTTCTTACCTTTCTTTTTGGCCACTGTTAATGTTTTCTTGCATTCATCTTTAATTATGTCTTTGACCTCTGTCCACAATTCCCCAAGTTCCTGGTAGATTATACTCAATAGGTCAAATCTTACTCTACTTATACTGAAATACATTTGCAACATTCTTGCTTTTAGAGTCCAAAAATGTTCATGATTTTGCTCACTATTTCTGCTAATTAGGGTTGTATTTTTTCCCCAAACTGCAGGAAGGCCCTTTGATTGCTGTAGATTCATTCCGCACACACAACCACACATGCACAATCTCTCTGTTTTCAATTTTTTTAAAAAAAAGCCCCTGTTGTTGACATATCTTGATACCATGTACTTTCTTTTTGTTATATGAAAGACAATGAATAAGAGAGCCAGATCAGAGAAATCGAGCAAAATTAAAAATGTACTCAAATCTGATTACACTATTTTCATGTTAATTTCCTGGTGTGCCCAGACTTATCTTTCATTCTCTTTTTCTCTTTCTGAGTAATTTTTTCCCTTTCTGTTTATCCTTATTTAGAATACATGGGTAATTAAGTCTTACAAGCAAACTGTTAAACAAAAATCTTCATCAATTATGTGTTCATTGTTGTGCTATGGAGCTGCTAAATCATACTCTTTTGTCATCTTGAAACTAATGATACCACCCTGTATCACATTCTGTATAGAGCTCTGCCTAAAGTTGATGGTTCTCAATATCTAGATGGAAAAAATATGTGAAAGTGTAAAAGTGGACATAGTAAAAATGTTCTTCACCCTGTCACTCTGGAGATTATCGCACTGCGTTCTGAGAACGTTCCATCTCATCACGTGATGAGAACGTTCCTGGAACGGATATTACCGCATTAGAAATCAAAACGTGATCAGAACGGGATCAGAACGGCAGTTTACCGCACTGCGATTCCTTTTTCTTGAAACCGTTCTCAGAACGGTTTGCTGTATTACGTTTTGTGGGCTGTCTTCTGATGACGTCGCCACTCAGTGGTTGGACGGCTCGGGAGAGGCGCCGCCCCCAGGAAAGAGGGAAAAGGGAGGCTTGGCTTACTGAAATCCCTCACCTCCCTTCCCCATAGGAATCAATCCAAAAACGGAGCTTAAAGAGCACTGAGCCCTATGGGTCTTCATCTGGGGGGAGCAGAGGATGCTTGGCTATGGGGATGTCCTGCCATCTCTCTCTCTCCCCTCTTTCCCCATAGGAAAGAATCCAAAAACGGAGTTTAAAATCTCTCCCAGATGCAGACCCAAAGGGCTCTCCTCTGCTCCTTTTAAACTCAGTTTTTGGATTGATTTCTATGGGGAAGGGAGGTGGGGGATTTCAGTAAGCCTAGGGACTCTGGCCGGGAGAGTGCTTCTCAGCCTCACTGAGAAGTCTTCCCTCCGAAGATTCCCTTGGGAGGGAAGGAAGGCAAGCCCCTATAAAACGCTGGGGCTTCATATGCTGGCATATGTTTGAAGAAAATAGGATAAAACCTATGTAACTAGATGGGCCAAGGGCAGAGTCCCCTCCTTGGCAGCCTGGGCTTTAAGGGAGCTCCATGGAGGTCCCTTCAAGCGGAGGGAAAGGGAGGGGACTGGACCAAGGGCAGAGCCCCGGCAGCCATAGCAGCTCTTTAAACCGGTTAGAAAAGAAGAGTCCTCTGCTGTCATCCCATTTCCCCTTTTTGGCAGCTTGACACCCTTTTGCTCCTGTGTGTGTGCATGTAATGTGTGCCTTCAGGTTGTGAGCTTCCCTCCCCGCTTTAACTCTTGTCTGGCTCTTTGCTATGGAATTCTGGGAGTTGTTTGCTTGCTTTTCTGTGGTGCTCCAAACAGAGGAGCTTTTGGGGTCCCCCTGGGATTGAAGGAGAAAGTCCCTGGGCATACCCTGCCATCCCTGCCTCGTGCAGGCTCCAGCACAGGAGCCCCGCTGGACATGACACCAGAGGCCCCCCGCAGAAGCAGCCAACCTCTCCCTCTTGCTCTTGCCCTGGTCCCCCCTTCCTTAGGGAAGTAGGAGCTCCATGGAGGTCCCTTCAAGCGAAGGAAAGCAAGTTGCCAGGGAGGGGACTGGCCAAGGGCAGAGCCCCGGCAGCCATAGCAGCTCTTTAACCGGTTAGAAAAGAAGAGTCCTCGTGCTGTCATCCCATTTCCCTTTTGTGGCAGCCTTGACAAACCCTTTGCTCCTGTGTGTGTGCATGTAATGTGTGCCTTCAGGTTGTGACTTCCCTCCCCGCTTTAACTCTTGTCTGGCTCTTGGCTATGGAATTCTGGAGGTTGTTTGCTTGCTTTTCTGTGGTGCTCCAAACAGGGCTTTTGTGGGTTCCCTCTGGAGGGAAGGAGGAGAAGAGTCCTGGGCATCCCCTGCCTCCTGCATTGGTGACCACAGGAGCCCCACTGAAACATGACACTAGAGCCCCCCCCCCCCAGAAGCAGCCAGACCCTCTCCCTCTTGCTCTCTGCTCTGGTCTCCTCTTTCCCTCTCTCTTTCTCTCTCTTTCCCTGCTTTCCTCTTCTCTTCCTTGTCCCACCTTTCCTCCCTTTTTCCTTCCTTCCCTCCCTCCTTCTTTCCTCCCTCACACACACACACCTTCCCTCACTGCAGTCGCTCGCCTGCCTGCCTCCCTCCCTGCCTGTCATTCTTTCAGCCAATCAGGAGACGGAGGAATGAGGGAACGGATTTGAGAACGGATAAGAATACCGCACACACGTCTCTTGGAACGTTTTCATCACGTTTCAGCTCTCTGGGAACACATTCAGAACACATTCAAATCCGTTCCCTCCTGGAACACATTTGGAACACATTTAAGCGTTCTGAGAACCCGATTGGAACACATACGTGCGGTATTCTCAAATGCGTTCCGTTCTCATCACGTGATCAGAACATTCTCAGAACGCAGTGCGATAATCTTCTCTGTGGTATAGCACCTGATTTGCTGTTTATACATTTTGTGAAATGTAACTACAAGATCTTATGTTGAGTACCTAACAACTGAACACGGGTGGGCAATTGTAACCCTCCAGGTGCAATTAGTCAATGGTGAGGAATTATGGGAGTTGCAGTCCAAAAGTATCTGAAATGTCACTGTTGGTAACCTCTCATTTTAAAAAGAACTGAAGTAGAAAGTCTGGAAAGAAAGACTAGGGAGTTTATCACATGGGGGAAATCGCATGCAAAACGGGATTTAAAAGGTAGGAGAAACACCCCACAAAAGTGGGTTTATTTTCACACATGTCGTTGTTAAACTTGTATTAACCCAAATGGAAAGTAAACAAAAGCTGCTTGTTTTTACTTTCATGATTTTCCTAAAGTAAAAAGGAGCAGCTTTTGTCTACTTTACCTCCACTTTCTGTTCAAGTTAATATTAGTTTAACAATGATATCACGTGAAACCCAATTTAAACTCCTGTTTTTGCATGCGATTTCCCCCGTGTGATAAATTCCTAGGAAATAAACTAGTCTGAGATCTTGAAGAAATTTTGGGGTGAAACACATGGGGAAGATGAAATAGTTTCTAGCCACTTTGAAAGTGGGGAGTTTATATGGTGGAAACTGAAATGAAGCCATACTCTGAGGCTAAAAGCCTGAGCAAAAAAAAAAAAAAAAAGCTGGGATAGTCCAGTTTAGGGCAGAAAATGGATATTTTCACACCTGCATATAAACAGCCTGGAAGTAGTGTGGGGCTGCAGCAAAACAAAACAAAAACAAAAACAAATGAAAGTGTGACATCTTCAATTGATGTAATTACAATATACACATACAAGGCTGGAACACTGCTGCCACCACCGCTGCCGGAAGTTCCTGATCCGTCCCAGCCATTATTACTTAGGCAAACTTTTTTTTTTTTTTACAATTGTATTTTTATCCCCTGGAAGCTACTTGGACACAATGGACCAAATAAAAACTGGATAAATAAGTCTAGGGAGAGGGAGTTCCTGCTTTGAAGAGTGTAAGAAGTAGCCATGGCATGTTTGTGTTTGTGAATTCTTATCTGATATTCATATCTGTTGGATATGTCTGGGAGAAAAAGCCAGCACAAATAATCCCATCCATTTGCATTCATCTTTGTAATCTGTTTGCTTTCTCATTTTTCCGAGGTGCCTGCTGAATGACAGCAGGCTTGCTGAACTGTGTGTAAACAAGGCAAGAGGAACACCAGCATATCAAATTATTAAGCTTCACTCACACCAGTATTTGCAAAGTCTTTGCCAAAACCTCTTATCACAATAGGCTTTTCAGCATGAGTAAATGCAAGAAGTCTTTTTCCGACTCTAGCTTTCACTGGAACAGTTCCATGATTCATACAGATGGCTTAAATCAAAGGACTGGTGACAATATATGTGAATTAGAAACAGAAACAGTGGTGTTTCTGTTCTGTCATAAGGAAAGATGGGGAAATGTGCCAAAGTATAGAATAACATCTTGATATGCTCTGACGGGTCCTATTTATCAGGGGCAGTTCCTATTTGGTTACCAGGCCACTAGTAAATCAGTGTCGCAGTTGTGCCTTTCTTTCTTTGTCACCTTCCAACAGGGCCCCTAAAGCATATTGGTCTCTCTGAGTGCTTTGGTAGTCCAGTTCTGTGGGTCTATCGAGACTTTAACCTTGGTGGTAGTGGTGGAGGATGTTATGTTTATTGTTAATCACTGGAGCAAATAAAACTGCTTTACTTGATCTTTTGACCTGGCACCTTTTTGAGAGCTGATGAAATCAAAGGCCTATGGTGTGCCACTCTCTATTGAGGAAGTAGATGGAATCACAATGAGATGCTGAAAATTCATCCACATCTAGAACTCTACCTTTGCCTATCCTTTTCCTGCTTAAACTGTAATTGCAGTTGTAAGATGCCCACTTTAAATTGTAAATATGCCCAACCAACCTCTGTTTAAAGACCTTCAAAGAGAAAGTCCATTCTGTTCTCAGACAGTTCTTAGTGCCAAGACCTTCTTCCTAAAGTTTAGGTGGAATCTCATTTCTTGAATCCATTGGCTCATGTGTTATGCCCAAGATTGTAAGGGCAACCTGTTTATCCTGAGAGCGTGTGATGAGAACCCCTCCCTCCGTGGACCTATTCATAGCAAGGCTGAGAAAGACATCGGGACACCAAATTTGGTTTTAAACACCATGCATGTAACATTTATTGAATCACACAAGTAACACAAACATTGATTATCAAGAGCTCTTTCACTCACACATTCATACAATACTCACACACACTTCCCTTCCGCCGAACATTGATCAGTTGTTCTCGAAGGCTGGGGATGACACCGTGGCCGCGGTTGGTGCCAACAAAATGGAGATGAAAGTCCAGGATCTTTATACTTTTCCTTCTCTCTCACTCTTGGCTGCTGGAATCTTGCAATATTGCAGCCCATTACTCAACTTCCTCTTCTGGGAGGACAGACAGGTTGTTCAGATCCCTCCGTGTTCAAAGCTACTCGTTCTGTTCAAAGTTCTCCATTGTCCTGTCAGTTCCTCATCATGGCGACTCAGGAGATAAGGTTCTTCCCGGTCATGGTTCGTCACACCTGGACGGCACCCCGCTTCAGCTTCCAAGTTTTAAACTTTCCTCGCCTCGGTTGCCAAATACCTTCGTCACATCAGTGCTTTGCGCGGAACCATCTTGTTTGTTCTTTTAACTATGTTTAAAGCACAATTCCTTGGTTCTTCGGTTCTTCAGCTCTGGGTTTAAGTCAGAACTCACTCATTCATCTTACATACACCCCCTCTTGATAATCAATTAATTCAAAATTGATTGTCACAAAGTTATTGCTATAAAAGGTTACATAAGCTGGTTACAGAAATTGGTTAAATGTTATAATGAGGTATGTGTGATAATACTATGAGGTATATTGTGAGAAAAGGAAAGAAAGAAAGAAAGAAAGAAAGAAAGAAAGAAAGAAAAGAAAACAACACACATAATCATGGTTCATAATTCAAATTCATCTTCTTTCTTCTTAGGTATCACTGAAACGATACTAACTTGACACATACAAATTAGAATTGGAAAACAACAGGTTATCACACAAATCATAACCACCACCATAGCTATTACCATAAGGATTTCCTTTTACCCATACAGCAGATGGCCACAAATCACTTAGCCATCCGAAAAGAGACCAATTCCCTTCTATTCCTTTATCTCCTTCAATATCATTTTACAAAAAAAACCTCCTTTTGCAGCTAACAAATAATCTAAGGCTAATCTCTGCTGCATTATCATTTGATTTAATTCTTCAATTTCAAATTGTAACATTCATACTATTTCTCCAGTACCATTTATTGAACTTTCCAGTCTGTAGGCAAGTCACAGTATGCTCTTCCAATTTTCTTGTGCTATCATTCCCAGATATGCTCCCAAAGTAAGGATTCCTGTGAAAGCTCCTTTGACAGCCCTCCCAATTGATGTACCATCTGACAATCGATATCTATGATCACAGTGTCAGAGCAATCTGGTCCTAAAACCCCACCACAGGCACCCCGCTTTTGCCTAACTTGGAGATCCTGAGACTTATATACAAGAACTGGAAAAATCAAGTATCCCACCCCTACACATTGATAGTTTCTTGGATGAAAATTGGTAGTCCATTTGTTAAAGAGGAACCACATGTTCAGGCCTCGAGGTTGCCAACCCGAACATATGCTTCCCTGTCCCAACCCAAACATAACACTCCCATTTACATGAAACATTGGGGATTTTGGATACCTCTCATTCAATTCAGTTTGATTTAAGTCTTCTGGCATATAACTTTGATTATAAGTTCTATACAAATAGAATTTATTCATAGGTTCTGGATCCTGAAGGGGCTAAGTCCGATTTGCCCCTTGGAGGTCTTTCCAGCTGTTGTTTCCTCTGGTTTAATCCTAGAAAAGAAAATATATAACCAAACAAACTTGTTATTCTTCAACTCAATATACATTTATCTGGTTTCGGTGGACCCATTTCGGTTTTCCATTTTTTTCAATTAAATAATCGGTAGGCCATATATAATCCATTATGATATATGGCCCCTTCCACTTGGGTCTCAGAGCATGCTCTTTTGGTCCCAAATGGAGGTACAACACTTGAGTTCCAAATGGTATCATTTCTTTTAACTCATTTTTTTTTCATGATCCAAATCTACAGTTTCATTTGTTCTTACTATATTTGAGTTCATACAAATTGTACGTTTTGATTGCAAATAGGGTTTCTAATTTTTTTCATTCTTTTCAGTCTGTTTTAATGCCATCAATTTTATCTGCCACATTGATTCTTTTATTTTATAATCCAAAATTTTATATCCTGACTAAAAATCTGTATGAACCCAACATTTCAGTCTTTTTATTTTTCAAAAATATTTTTCTATAGTTCCCATATAAAGCTAATATAAACTAATGATGTAGGTGCGCCCACACCTCAGGTTTAGCAACAGCTCAGGTTCAGCACAGCAGCAGCAGCAAGTATAACCAGGAGCTGAAAATCAGGAACAGCTGAGGCAAGAAGCAAGCAGAAAGCAAGGAAGAAGCATTTTGGAAAACATAAAAACTGAATGATTAAATTGACTGTACTTGAATAAGAAGCTCTAATAAAACTATCAAATAGGTTACATAGTATCCAAGAAAAATATTTTTTTTCATTTTAAACAAAACCTGTTGAGGCAACAATAGATCAGATGTGCCGGTACCTTCTATATTCTGAAAAGAACATTATAATGAGCAAATATAAAAATACAAAAGAAAGAACAAAAAAAGTGAAAATTCTGTATATTTTTATATCTTTAAAACCGAATATGGAGCCTCTGCTCCCTTGTCTTGAACTATATCCCAAACAGGAAATTTTATTTATGTGTACCTTTAAATTATACCATCCATATAAATATTTTACAATTTCAAATCCTTTTTTTTTTTAAGCCATCTCTTTCTCTTTTTTATAGTTTCTATCTATTACTATATATGGAGGGGGTTACAGGTTGCCCTTACAATCTTGGGCATAACACATGTTCTAGTCTCTGAAGCAACAAAAGACAAAGCTTGCTCAGCCCTCTCAGTGGCATCCCTTCAGATATTTAGAGACAGACATCATGTCACCTCTCAGTCTTCTCCAGAGAAGAGAATGTTTTTGAAGAGAGGACTGTCCTTTCTAAAGTGGAAGACATGGATACCCTCCCTTTCAGGTGTAAATTGCATCTGTGAGGAAGTCAGTCAGGAGTGATACCAAGGTAGTAGCAAAACTTAATGCTCGTCTCCCCACACTATGGTCCTGATACAAATTGGGGGTCTATTTTCCCCCTCCACACTTCCCAACATTCTCTTTTTCCATGTTCTATATAGCAATTGTCTAATGTGAAGTGTTTCCTGTACAACACACTACAGCAATGTGGTGTGATAAATCTGCACAAAGCCAACATTGAACCAAAATCAACTTCCTTTCTCTTCCAGCACCACAGAACTTAGCAAGGTTATGCAAGACTGGAAAGGCTACAAAACAATTGCACAGCTATAAGTTGACAAGTAGGGGCTAAATATGTAATTTTAATAATTACAAGCTCTGCATTTAAATGGTGTTTTCAGAATTAGCAAATGACCAAAGAAACACAAAGTATAATGATCTCATCAGCTCCAATGGATGATAGTAGGTAAAATTCCTGCCCATGTCGGCAGGCAAGTGGGATTGTCCTCAAGCAAGCCTCTCTCTCTGTGTGTGTGTGTGTGTGTGTGTGTGTGTGTGTGTGTGTCTGTCTGTCTGTCTGTCTGTCTTCAGGTTAGTTAGCGCTCAACATGACAACCCCATGAATTTCATTCAGCCTATGCAAAATTTCTAAGAAGTAAGCCCCACTGAAATCAGCAGTGTTATCTCTATGTCAACCTGGATAAAATGAGATAACACTTTTTTGTTTTTATAATCAGAGTTGTTTTTATGTCAGTTTTTATTTTTGAGCTGGAAAAATAATATTTTATTGATAGTAGGCTTTCCCTCCTGCATTGAAATCCAGCCCTGCTTTTCTAGCTCAATATATTTTTAAACCACTATTTTTAGACTTTGGTACTCTTAACTCTGTGTCCTCCATTCAGCACAAAAGAAAACTAAACTAAATTAAACTAAAAATATGCCAGTGTACATGCAAGAAAGATGGAAAACCTCTTTTTTATTATTGGTTCCAAACCAATGAACTTCATAGGCCATTTGCCTGCAATGGTTGAAGCCATAGATCAAAGTCCATAGTCTGAAGTCATTCCTGCCTCTGGCATGCAACCCCCAAAGTCACATACTAACAGTGAGAGAAATAAATTAATTAAAATCAATTAAGTTTCAATTAACCTAGCAATTTTCTGATAAAAAGGAGTAATTAAATTAAATTTAAATTTGACTACAATTTCAATTTTTACTAAAGTTAACTAAAGTTTTAAAAAGCTAAGATGGAATTTCAGCACATACTTAATTCCAGAATTCAGGGCTGTTCAAACAGCCCCAAAGGGGTGGCATGGAGCTGCCCCTGTTTCAGCTAGATCAGGGACATGGCAACTGCATGCCAGGGCCCCAATCTGGCCTTTCCAGGGCACAAAAAAGAGCCACAAAAAGCAGCTCCTTTTTGTGCCCTGGAAAGGCACCATAGCTGAGTTACCATAGCCGCATTGCTGCAGCTTGTCAAGGTCTCTTCAGTGCTGGGTCGTATCGACGCAATGCTGGAATAGCATCATGATGCCACATACCATGTAAAGTGGTGTGAAGTATCATGGCACCTTACGGGGCAGAGTCAGGGTGTACGTCATGTGTACGCGACACCCCAACTCCGTCCCCAGACCGGCCTTAATAGCTGGTCTGAACAGGGCCTGAGTTATCAATTAAATTATTAATTAAATGAGACAAAGGACTAAACATCCAGTGCATTTTGTCAACTCATGCTGAGCCAAAACCTAGGCCCTATTTGTATGGGTCAAATAAAATGGCCTCCCCTGTCATATCAGTGGGGAGACCAGATGATGCACAGACTAAATGCTGGTTCTGATGAGAGCAGACAGGATGATATCCAGCTTGTTCTGCATTTTAAAAAATTACTTTTTACTCTGGATTTTCCTGAAAGATCCAGAGCCCTCTGTTTCAACGCCTCTGGTTTTATTTTAATTATTTATTTCAGTTCCACAAAGAATATTAAATCAACAACATTAAAATGTTCAAACAGGTTTAGGTTATGAGTTATCAGAAAAAACACATATAAGGGATGCTTAACAGACAAGTCCATTAGGGTAGTTGTTAGGGTGCTGTTGCATGATTAGTATGCAACAAAAGTTCACTGAGGGAATCTTTCATGATGGGGTTGGGTTCAAGTAGAAAGTGTCTCTTTGTAAGTCAGCAGTTTCTGGCCGGGAGTATGGGCAAATGCGAAGTAGTGGTCACATAGTCCATAAAAGCTGAGCAATCCTCATAAAAGGTCTATGACTTATTTACAAGAATTGATGGTGTAGGAAAGCTTTTCAAATAACCACACATTTCAAATTCTAGTCAACAGGTTTTCCAGATTTAATTCTCCTGTTTTTCAAGACAGCTGTTTCAGTGCTTGCAATGGCTCTGTTTAAAGCACATCCTTTTGAGGTGCCCAGCCCATGTGCTGCTGCCACCATTCACTTGCTCTGAGGTCAAAACGAGGCACCCAGCCATATGATTGAGGCTGGTGGCTCATTCTGACCTCAAGACAAAGCAAAGTGACCTATGGTGGCAGTGGACACACCAGGTGGCTCAGTGGGACATGTATACAATCAGCTGCCTAATGCCAGAACAGAGGGCCTTTACAATGAGGGAGGGTTGGGGCAGCTCTGGAGACAAGAGACTCTGGGCTGCCTCATGCTCTTGTAGAAAAGACCCCAGTTCCTATGGAGCAGCAGCAGCAGCAGCTTCTATCTCTTTGTTTTTTCCTCAGGTTTGGGATATAACACTGTTTCAGTCACAAACTCTAAACTGTGTTTTTGTCATGTTTGCAGTATGACAGTTTGGTTAATAACAGCATTGAAAGACTTTAGAGATTGGATTGGTGTGATCTGTTTTGCACCCAGATGGTTCTTGTCCATTTTCATTGGACACTTTATAAACATCGTTCATTCATCCAGCCAGCCATGATTTTATATGCCACCTTCCTGCCACACTGGGACTCAAGGAGACTTACAAAAGACAGAAAATTACAATAAAAATGCATATAGTTAAAAACATACAACAGTTGGGATTAAAATAGTATTAAACGGACAACAGCATTAAAACTATTTAAAAACTTTAAAACAAAAATGAGCTATGAGCCAAGGTGTAAGAGGCCCTTAATGACTCAAAACAGCTGCACTGGATGAATCTTTGGAGATACAATTATAGCAGAGAGTGAGCAAGAGCGATAATATTTTTCTAAAACATGCATTGCCTTGGAAAAAGACTTCAGCTAGGCTCTAGCCCATGTTCAGTCATATTTGCTTCAGATTTTCTGCCAGTGTTGTTTTTGTCACAGCCTCAATTGTTTCATTGCTGCCACCTCACTAGAGAACCAAATAGCTGGCTTAGCTCCATTTCATGAAAGGCGATATTCAGGAATGATCCACTGCCCTGGCAGAAGTCAACCAGCACTTCAACAGAATCACCTGCTAAGATAACAGGAACCACTGGAATCCATAAGACTTTGTAGCTGCAGTACTGGCATTTAACCACTGTGCCACCAGTGATTTTAAATATCTATTTTAAAAAAACCTAAAAAATACAATTAAATAATAAAGTTTACACATTAAACACTGAAATAAACATCCATCAAAAGACAACATGCAAACCTTAAAAGAACGCCACACAGGATTTAAAAGTCCATCTCAGTCAGTTTCCAAAAGCCTAGGGAGCAAAGTCCAAAGTCAGGGAGCAGCCACCAAGAACACAGCAAAAAGGATCTATGAACCCCACTTCCTGGAAGATGAATTGAAGCACCAAGATTGGGCTCTACAGACTAATGGTTACTCCAGCTTAGACATCAGAAGGGCTGCCAGACCCAGAAGAACCCAGAGGAGTGAAGACAAACACCCAAAGGGAAGGTACTTTTATCATACATCACAGGAGTCACAGACAGAATAAGGAAATTAGTGAGGAAACGCACCCTAAAAATGGTCTACAAACAGACCAAGAAAATCCAGCAAATGCTATGCTCAGCAAAGGACAGAGGGAGAGACCCTTTCACAGACTCAGGAGTTTACTGCATACCGTGCAGCTATGGACAAATCTACATAGGGACCACCAAACACAATGTTCAGACATGAATCAGGAAACATAATAGACACTGCAGACTGGGTCAACCAGAAAAATTATCAGTAGCAGAACACATTATAAACCATCCTGTTGTTTGGAAACAACATTGAAATTCTGGACCATGCTAAGAACTATCAGGTCAGAATGCACAGGGAAGCCATGGAAATCAATAAACACCTGGACAATTTCAACAGGAAAGAAGAAACCCTTAGAGCAGTGGTTCTCAACCTGTGGATTGTAACCCCTTTGGGGTCGAATGATCCTTTTACAGGGGTCACCTAAGACCATAGGAAAACACATATTTCTGATGGTCTTAGGAACTGAGACACTGCAATTTTATGGTTGACAGTCACCACAACATGAGGAACTGTATTAAAGGGTCATGACTTTAGGAAAGTTGAGAACCACTGTCTTAGAGTAAACAAAGTTTGGCTACCAGTCCTGAAAAACAACAAAATCAAGACCCAGCAAATGCAAATGAAAACCACCAGGGTGAGGGGGGTTTCCCAGCAGACAATGGATCAATAATTAAATAGACACCCTGAGGCCTTGCCATTCAACAACAGAACAATACACAGATTAACATGCAAATCACTTCCTCTCAACCAACATTATATATATATACCCCACTCACTTCCATGCCAGTATTCTCTGAAGATGCCAGCCACAGCTGCTGGAGAAACATCAGGAATAAACTGTTCTAGAACATGGCCTCATAACCCGAAAAACCCACAAAAAACTACACAGCAATCTGTTCATAACAACAACACTATAGAAACTTCCTCCACTCCTAGGTTACTATGATCTCTGCACAGAAGACAAGGTCCAGAATGTGTCCAGCAGCACTAGTGGAGTGAGATACCACTTGGGACAGGCCCACAGTTATTATGGATGATATGAAGTCCTATGCCACTCCTGAATGGGATGTCTCAGCATGGATGTTGAAATTCTGCAGCACCACAAGCTGGGGGGACTCCCGCATCTACCCTTAGGGCCCAGGAAAGGAGATCATTGAGCAGCAGAGTGGACAATATACCAACAGAACTCCCCATTCTCTCCAGTAATCCACCTTTAGATACACACACTTGGACCCTGGAGACTGTGGGATAGGGTGCCTTGTTGCATGAATGTACATGAATCACGATAGACTACTGCGATTCTACCTCCACACATCCCAGATGTTGCATGATGTTTTACAGAGAAATCTGGTGAACAAAGCTGGGAGATATTATCCCCACACACAGCCTCATGAAACAAGTCTAATAGAGGTTGGGTTGGCACGTTTATCCAGCTCATTGGATGGCTTTGGATGGACCACTGGCAGCTAATACACCTGAGAGGCAGATGTGATCCAAAATTATGTGATTAGAAGGCTGACAAAATTAGACCTATAATTAATATTAGCAATACATTATCACGTCATTTTTCCCCCATTCATATATGCTTGCAAAGTTCAAATCAGTAATTCTGGAACTAATCACACCCTCCTGTAACATTTGAATTTAGGGGTAGAGGTTAAAAAACACAAGTCTTAAGATGTAAAAGTGCATCAAACATTCTTGCCTTCTTAACAAGTTGTAAGTTCCAAGTTTCCTGAAATTATTCTTCAAGGTCCAGGGAGACTTGACCTTTTCATAATTCAGCATTTAAAACTTCAAAAAGTGCTGCAGACATAGGAATCTCCCTGTATGTGGGCTTTTGCCTGTAATAAAGTTCGTAAAGGTTGTTGTATGGCAATATTGGTAACTAACTGATAAAATGGGTATAGAGAGAAGCCTGGAGCCAAATAAAGGTGTTTATTAAACTCTTACATTTGTGCCTGTGGCTGGTTCTTGTAAAATATTCAACACAGACATACACGAAAAGAGGAGAGAGTGAAAATTACAGCTGAACAAAAGCAGAGAAAATGTTGAAAATTGTAGCACCATTATTATTATTGCTACTGCTGCTGCTGCTGTTGCATTTAACTGTTTTAACTTTGTGTTATTAAGTGTTTAGCTAATCTTGTGTCCAAGGCTGGGGTCCAAACCTTGGATTGAAGTCTAAGGAAAATATTGCTGTTGTGTGCCTTCAAGTAGTTTCCAACTTACGGTGACCATATCATCGAGTTTTCTTGTCAAGTCCTTTCAGAGGAGGTTTGCCATTGTCATCTTCTGGGGCTGAGAGTGTGTGACTTGCCCAAGATCACCCAGTGAGTTTACATGGCTGAGACAGGATTCAAACCCTGGTCTCCAGAGTCACAATTCAGTGCTCAAACAGCTACACCATGCTGGCTACTAAATTATATATAAATAAAATTTTATTTATTATATAAATCAAATTAAATACAAGCTTGTTCATTTATAAGAAGTGCAGTAAAAACAAAAGAGGGCGCGGGAAGACAAAAATAAAAAGTTATTGTTCAAATACAACTGAACACTACATAGAATTAAAACCAATTAACAGACAAAATATCACAATCAACAGAACAGCACCAATAAAAGCTCTTGCAGTCAGTTTGGATCATGAAATCCTTCTGAAGCCACTCTTGCAAATCTACCCTGTTCTGAGATGAAATTCCAAACCTCTGTAAGATTTCATTTGATACCCAAACCTGAAACACATCACAGTTGTAAGGTAAGCTTTCTTGGTGGTAGATTGATGTAACAGGTGGTCTACAGCACAGGCAAGCTTCATTGTCTTTTAGCTGTCTATCAACCCATCAGGGTTCCAGCATCTACTGGAGGTAGTAGAAGTGGATACCTCAATAATAAATTCTACTTAGATCAATACAAAGCCAACACTTCAGACTCCTGTGGCTAAATAATGCCTCCCCACCAACACTGACAAGGGAAGTTTCAAAGACATAGCTGTGATAGTCCAAACCAGTATACAAAGGGATCTTGCAGCACCTTTGAGACTAACTAAGACAAAGAAGTTGGTAGCATAAGCTTTCATAGACTTAAGTCTACTTCATCAGATACATGGAGTGATGTGCCTGGGAACAGACCTTCATAGCTACAATTGTATTGTGAATAGCAATAGATATGAGAAGTTGAAGGCTTTCATGGCCGGCATCCATAGTTTTTTGTGGGTTTTTTGGGCTATGTGGCCATGTTCTAGAAGAGTTTCTTCCTGATGTTTCGCCAGCATCTGTGGCTGGCATCTTCAGACAATGCTTGCTCTGCATGTGCTTTTCTTCAAAAAGGACAAAGACAGTCATTCTGCACAAATTATGAAAACCTCAATGAGAAAAGAAATGTTCTCCATCCTCAACATGACATCCTTCTGATATTTAAAGATGGCTATCATATCACCTCTCGGTCCTCTATTTTTCAAGGTAAATATACCCAGCTGCCTAAGCTGTTCCTCAAAAGGCTTGGTTGAAAGCACATAAACACACAGTTGTGCCATGAAAAGCTTCAACACAGAGCCAAAAGAAAGAGAGGTCTGAAATGCACACTACATTAAATAAGTAGCATGTCCCTGGGCTTCCACTGCCCCCTTACTTCAGAGTAAGCAAACAGCAGGCCTGATCAGGACCATTGCATATAGGTCTCTGAGGCTTTACCCTTCCCTTCACTGCCTTTTTTTTTTTTTTTTTGGTCTTCAACATTTTCCCATATGGGGACTTTTAAAAAACACTTTAATATCAATTGATTTTTTTAAAAGGGCCCAGTACGCCAGGGAGAAGGGTAGCATGCTACATCTGACTGCAGTATGGCAGTAGGGAACATGATTTTGTAATGTTACATGGCACAGAACCCTTGCTTAAACCCCTGTTTAAAAGTTATAGAAATGAGAGGGCAACCATCTGGCCACCGAATATCCAAAGTAATAGGCAACACTCCCCATCCCCATTAATAGCACATTCTCCAGCATTTCAGAGAAGAAAACAGAGACATGTGTGGCCAAAGAACATCAGAGTGTGGTTAAGATGGCAAAGGTTATTAATGAGGAAGAACACTGAAAACTAGGAAAGGCTACACCAGTTTGTTTTGCCTGAATCTATAGAAAAGGGGAAAATTTTGCCCTAATCTGTCCTCTTTCCCACTGAGCGTAAACTACTTTTGCACTGTGAACTCAGTCTACGGCAAATTGGGGGAGGGAAAGTAGGAAAAGGAGAGAGAAACTGGTATTGGGACCCTATAAAAAGAGTTGCAAAAGCTGGATGATAGAGAAATAATCAGGACTGCCAAACTGGTCCATTTGAAGGATATGGAATCATGTAAAAATGTTACTTGTTAACTGAAAAAAATGTATATATGTTTATAATATCAGGAAATTGTCTGAATACTAATGGTAGTCCCAACTAGAGTGGGCTGTAGATCCAATTGATTAGAGTAGATTGCAGATTTTATTGATTCTACAGAGTTTACTTATGTGTTGACTGATCACCATTCAATTATTTATTTCAGTGGTTCTATTTTAGTTGGAAATAACCAAGAGGATTCTAACTATTAAGTAGAGGCATCTCCACAGTAAAATGGAGGCATCATTTAGCAAAGCCAAAAGAATCTGCCCCAGAAAATCAAACTATCTTATGACTTTATGACTAAAATAAAATGTGGTTTTTAGTTTTGTTTGTCATTTTTCCTGCCTAATTCTCTGTGAAATTCACAAAGATCCCAAGTAAAATGATGACTTTTTCTGTGATCTCCAAAACTTCTGAGATTCATCAGCCTGTCTCCTCCTTTGGCATTATAGGTAGGTTTTCTTTGAAATGGTAGAAGGGTAAGCATGTTAATAAGAACAAATGAAAGAAACTTATAAAAATTATATGATGAACATTTCTGGTTCTCCTCAACATCCAACTAGC
Organism: Sceloporus undulatus; assembly: GCF_019175285.1. NCBI lineage: Eukaryota > Metazoa > Chordata > Lepidosauria > Squamata > Phrynosomatidae > Sceloporus > Sceloporus undulatus. The sequence continues at coordinate 21,910,236 of NC_056525.1, read as the reverse complement.
AGAGTTAACCATAAAAAAATAAGAAAATAAATAAAAGTGTAACTATTTAAAAAATCTGGCTTTTCTGATCTCAAATAAATATATGGAGCAGTTCAAATTTCTTCTAATTGCAAGAAATTAAGGACTCGTTTTAAAAGGAAAGAAATGAGATGGGTAATATATTTCAACTGATGCCCACAGAAGCTCTGTGTTTTGCATAATTCTCATAAAGCAATACAGTAAAGCAATTGATTTAGTGTATTAAATAAATGATGAAAGTGCAATAAGATACTGATTGTGGATTGTAAAATATTAATCCTCTGGAAACATCTCAAATTCAGAATAAAAAATGAGGTTGGTTGTACAAGACATTACAGCCCAGTTCTTGGTTTTAGCTAACTACAATCTTAAAATGAGGGCCACACTTTAACACTGAAGTTGATTGTAAATACATCCTTTACCTGTTTTCCCTCAGTGGCCTGCTTTTTATAGTATATACATAAAGTCCAGAAATAACATGCTTTGAAGAATGTTAATAGCAAAAACATTGAATCAGAATAGGCATGTCACCTGTGGTTTGTTTTTTATTTTGGTTTTTTGTTTATTGGTGCTAAAAAAAATAATAATGAAAAGACTGAAGCTGAAATAGCCCGGTTTTGTGGCTCTCTAAAGAACCTCTCAAATGACCCCGAACCTCATTTTTAAATGTGTGATTTTCAGGAAATTTTTGCTGAGAGCCATGCAGGTAGCTCCCTCCAAAATACACACAAAATATGCCCATCTGAACTGTGTATGACTTCCCAAATACCTTCTCTCTAGTCCCTTTGTCAACATTTTGAGAGGTACTGAAGAGGAAAATGAAGATGTTTGTTGGGTTTCAAGGAGAAATTGACCCCTGGGCCTGACACAGTTGCCCACCCTGCAAGTCAGTATGGTAAGATTACCATGGATGCTAAGCAGGTCAGCCCTGGTTAATACTTGGATGGGACACTGCCAGTGAATACCAGGTACTGTATGCCTTGGGCCCGAACAGACAGGCCAAAATAAAGCTGCTGTTTAAATGACACACACATTGTAAGAGGTGTGCCTTAGGATTGGGGCATGGCTTTGGTGCAGCTTCCAGCTTATTAGGATGCAGGCATCATTTAAACAGCATACCTCCAAAGTGACCCGAAGCAGCTTTATTTTGGCCTGATTGTTCAGGCCGTATATTTCAGAGGAAGGCAATGGAAAAATCACCTCAGAGTATTCCTTACCTAAGAAAACCCCATGAAATTAATAAGTTCACAGGTGACTTGAAGACACTTACATACACACAGGGAGTCCAGGCAGGAATTTCCTTCTCCTACAGACTGGCTAAGATTCCCTGCTCCCTGTCGAAACAGAAAACCATATGTGTCCTGATGACTACTTCTGGCTTTGAAAAACTGTTTATTTTATGTTAAAGAAAGCTGTTGGGGCTGCTACCTGTTTGTAAGATGAACTGCTGCTCCTGGAAGCTCTTAGAGTTGTGAAGACTTCTCCCTAAAAAAGAAAAAAATGTAGGTTTTTTAAAAAAGCCTTTTTGCCTAGAAAACTTGAAATTTTAAAAACTGAATCTTGGAATACAGTACACACACACTGTTCTGTGCCTTCAGGTCATTTCCAACTTACGGTGACTCTAAACCAAACTTATCATGTTGTTTTCTTGGCAAGATTTGTTCAAATGAGGTTTTGCATTGCCTTCACCTGAGGCTGAGAGCATATGACTTGCCAAAGGTCAGCCAGTGGGTTTCAGAGTCAAGCTGGGAATCAAACCTCAGCCTTCAGGGTCAAACTCCAATGCTCCAACCATTATACCACACTGGCTTTCATCTCTCTCTCTCTCTCTCTCTCTCTCTCTCTCTCTCTGTATGTGTGTGTGTGTAGAGAGAGAGAGAGCATAATAAATAAAATGTTGAAGACAAACAATCCAAATATTTACTTTCCCAAAATTATTTCTAAAAAAACACTGTATCAGGAAAGCGATTATGTATGTTTATGTACAGTAAATCACAGCATTATCATTCCTGGTCTTGGCTTCCTTTTCTCAGTTCTTCTTTATGGGAGTGAATGTTTTATGTCCGCTTGACACTATGGAAGACTACAGGAGAAAAAAAATAATTTTCTTTGTTTTACAAAGGTCAGTGGTTTCTTCTGTTTTTATTGTTTTTTTACCTGCTCCTAATAAAGTGGGTAAACCAAAGCCATTCCTTACTGCTCATGATCTTGCAGCACAGTTTTTAACAAAGAGAGAAAGGAGGAAGAGGAGAAGGAGGGAACGAAGGAAGACTTTGAAAGAGAAATCAGTTTGTAACTATTGTGTGACTGTAACAGTAATTTTTAATATTGTGGTTGTTGTTTCCAACTTATGGTTGACTTTAAGGTGAATCTATCATGAAAGTTTCTTGGTGAGATTTGTTCAGAGGGTGTTTGCCTTGCCTCCCTCTGAGGCTGAGAGAATATGGAGTTTATCACACGGAGGTTTTGGGGGATTTTTGGAACTCAGATCCAGGTGACTGCGGGTCCACAATGCTAATTCACATCATAACGTGAATGTGTTATCAGATGAGATTCCTTTCTATGGGCTCTCCTTCCGTGGACCTTCTGCAGTGATTCCAAAGTGACCCCTCATTTTGGTACAATCGGGAAAAAAGTGAATTCACAGAATTCGCTTTCAAGCTCACTTTGATTTCACTTTGAATTGGTCTGGTGTGGCCCCCTGTGTCATGCTCTTTCATCTCCCTCCTCCTCCTTCATGCCATCTCGTCCTCTCTGCCACCCTGCCACCTATCCCATCATCCCCTGCCTGCCCCTGCGTACAAATCCTTGCCCCAGTGACCCTCTGTTAGGGATGATGGGAGTTGCAGCTCTTCTCCTGGCTTTCACTCTCACCACCCTGGTCAGCGGAAGAACAACCAGTTTGACCAGTAGCTCTGAGAATTGGCTGAAGATGTCTTCCACTCTTCTCTGCAGTCTGCTGGTTCTTGTTCAGCTCTCAAGACACCAGTCAACACAGTAGTCTTCTTATATAAAAGATCTACTTTTATTCTAATATATACACTATGCACAAAAACAATTCACTACTCACAAAACTCACACTACTATACTCCTCAATACCTACACTACTATACTCCTCAATACCCACAAAAAGTATTGCCATACATTATTGCTTATATAGACATTTGTCTCTCTATTCATTATACAGTTGCCACCTCCTGGGCGTGTACATACATTATGATTGACATACCATACTTGGCTCAATCTAGACCTCACATTGCATCATACATTACTGTCCACTCAATGACTCTCAGGTGATATCAATTTGCACCTTTTCACTTTGTCATTGCCTCATATGTCCTTGGCTTTCAGGACCTTCTAATTACATTACTTACAACACCTGTGTGACAATTCAATAACTTTTGCTGTGTCATGTTACTTTCAAATACATTCATATACATATTATATTTCTTGTGACTATATATCCCATGTGGCTTTTTCCTGACACCCTCTGCGACCTATCCTATCATCACCTGCCTGCTCCTGCATCCGAATCCTGGTTCCAGTGACCCCCTGCAACCTATCCCATCATCCCCTGACTGATCCTTCAGTCCGATGCTGGCTCCAGTGACCCCTGCGACCTATCCCATCATTCCCTGACTGCTCCTTCAGTCCGATGATGGATGACAGCTAAGGAGGGGACAGGGAATGAGGACAGCTCAGTATATCCAAAATACCCATTTGTTTTAGATTCTGATTCTGGAAGGTAGAAAGGATGGAGACAGAGTGGGGGAAACTGGAGAAGGAAAGAGGGAAAATGGAACACAAAATGAGAAAGAAAGGGGAGATGACTGTAATTTTTAAAAAGATAACATTAGAAGCATGTATCATATTTCAGGCTATGGACATAAAGTGAATGTATTTGTTCCATTTGGGCTACTCTCTACCAAAAAAGGGCCTGATAATCTTGGCAGAATATGTGACAATTCCACATCTCAGATCCCTATGTCAATGACTATGACACATTTCAGGGGCTAAAGAATGCAGCCTATTTCACTTTCCCTCATCCCTATATCAGATTTCTGGAGGCATATAATTATCTCCCATAATTGCCAAGCAAAATTTCCTGCCCCTTCATTCTTGGGTCCTTCCATTTTTAATAGACTATTTGCAGTGAAATGAAACTTTAAAAGTTGGAAATATTACCAGCTTGGAGACCAGGGATATCTACACTGACAGCCATTTCAAAAAAGTCTAAAATTCTTTTGTGCAGTATTCAATATACAATGTCATCTTAAAATATTATTAATGAGAAATGAGCTGGAAAAAGGAAACATGATTTCAATTTAAACTGATGCATTTCGTCAATAAAAATCTCCTTAAAATAAGGCCTTCTTTCTGACTAAGTTTAAATAAGGATGTGATCCTTAAATGTTAATGAGAGAATCTGTAAGTATGCTTCATCTTCATTACCATATTGGAGAAACCAGATAATTAGTATAAATTGGACTAGCTTCACTGGATTACATTGCTTTATAATAGGACCTCAGAAATACAAGGAGCTATATCATGGTGAAACCTCTGAATGTTTGCCACTCTTGCCTCTATCAGAACCAGCAGATCTTGAATATCTTATCCAACAGTTGATGGCTCAGAAAATATTGTTTCTGAGGCAAAGAGCAAAATAGTGACTCTTTCCCTTCCTCATACAGAAGCCAACTGGATTTCCATGTGGATTTTACTGTTCCTCACTACATTTGAGGCTAGCAGGCTAAAAAGTCAGGATGCATGATATATTCTTCTCTCCAAGTGAAAAATATTGGCAAAACCCAGAAGGAACAGCTATGGGAAAGTCTCCCAGCATCTGCCTCCTATGTAGTTGCCTCCCTCTGCCTAATGGTAGTGCTGGCTCTAGAAGCTATTAGTATCTTGCATTAGTATCCTGGGAGATAGTTTCTTGACTTGTCATCTTCCTTTAGCTAGACCCATTAACAAAATCGTTTTCCTAATTACTCTTCCAGGTCGCATATTAGGAATATAGGAAGCTGTTTTATATTGACCCAGATTATCATCACTTTTAGATTACCATCACTTTTAGATACCAGCTGGCCAGTATTGTCAATGCAGACTGATGGCAGTTCTACTAGGTTTCAGAAAGTAGCTATATCTGTCCTACTTGGAGATTCCAGGGGTGGACCTTCTTCATATAAGGCATCCATTCTACCATTAAACTATGGTGCCATCCCAAAGACTTCTTCTGGCAATGTTTCATCAGCTCTTTCATACATCATCAATGCAAGAGCAGAAGCTAGTTTTTCATTCATCTGTTGGGATTATTTTGTCAGGGATTTGAAGGGTTAAAACACAGCACACAGGGAAATCTTGATGTGTGTGTGTTTGACCATGAGCATTCAGCAGAAGGACAAGGTTGATCAGCACAGCTGATGCTCATTGGCTCAAGGACACTTTAGTGTCTAGGTGCACGTAGCCATGGATGATGAAACCATGTGGCTGGATTGCACAGGGGACACATGACATGGTTACACACAGGAACTCACTGGGTTTGGGAGACCACATGGTCTGGAGTCTATATAAACCCAGGGGTTGCAAGGGATAGCTTGTGGGTTTGTAGTAGGAGTTGGTTTAGTATGGTTTGGAGTTTTAGAGATCTGTATTTGTATTATAGCACTGTGAATAAAGAGCACTTAGGAAGACTTTGCTTCTCGGTTGGTTTATTAGTAGAAGTCTTGAATAGCTTTGCTGAGTGTCCCCGGAGGTTCCTGCATTGCTTCAGTTCCTGGAAGACATCCAGTTGCTGTTATTTCAACTGCTTTTGGGGCCGAGCTTCAGCTTCTAAAATTGCTAGCTCTGCTACAAAGGTCTGATTCAACTCCAGGACTCGTTTGAGTTGCTGACAGTGGTTGTTGGACCCCAGCAGTTGCGCTGACATATTTGACTGGCTCCCACAATTACATATAGGAGTGCACAACACTAGTGTCACTCACACAGGGAACACAGAAAGCTTCCATTTTGATTTGCTCAGTAATAATGGTCTAAATTCTGTTGTTAGTCTTGACTAGAGTAGACCCCTTGAATCAATTGGATTGTATGTGTTTGTGTTTTTGGAACCATGTTGTAGTTGTTGTGTGCCTTCAAGTTGTTTCAACATATGGTGACCCTAAGGTGAACCTACCACAGAGTTTCCCTTGGTAATTTTGGTTCAGAAGGGGTTGGCCTTTGTCTTCCTCTGAGGCTGAGAGAATGTGACTTGTCCAATGTCACCCAGTAGCTTTCCATGGCTGAACAGGGATTCAAACCTTGGTCTTCAAAGTTGTAATGCAATGCTCCAACCATTAAACCACTCTGGACATTATCACACGGACAAAAAATTGAAGGTTAATGCAGGGACATCCTGGGTGCAATCATGAGATTGAGCATTATTTAGTGAGAGATGTTAACATGAAATCAAAGACAATGCTAAGTCAATTCAAATGGAATTGGGGGGGGGGGCATCCAAGGGATGGGTAAATTCGGGGAAACATTGAATGTATAAATGCTGTTCCACTGTTCCACTCAAAAGGTATATTCAATTTGAATTTGCCCTTGGATTGCCTTCGCATCAGACTACAGTTCCCAAGATCCTCTCTCCTATGTTCCCTGGTTGCTCCCTCTGGGAGCAGGGCGGGGAGTGAAGGGGCTTTCCTTTGTACTCCTTTGCTGGCCAGAGGGTGGGGGAATCCTTTTTTGGGAGGAGGTACAGAAGGCTGAGTATGCCTCCTCCTACCCCCTCTTCCATTCTGTCCAGAGGCACATGAAAGGCCAAGTGGGCTGTGAGACAGGGATACCCTCTGATGTCATTGCTAGGGATACCAAACAAGACAAGACCGTATGTGGTCATATATGTCACAGGAATTCCAGTGGGGCGGAACCAGGGATTTCCCTGCCCGGTTTTCCTGCTTGAAAAAGAAGCCCTTGCCAGCGTCGGAGAGAGATAAATTTGGAGGTGCTGAGCCTTCGGGGTGGGAGGAGGAGCCTGGCTGAATTTGAGTTCCAGGGGTCCCTCAGGAGCTGAGTTTCAGGGTGTCCCTTACTGTTGGTGAGCCCTTCTCCCCTCTCCCACCCTCCTGGCTTTGGTGCCAGGGTTTCTTGTTTCAAGTCCTTTCCAACTTTGGGAGACCCTAAGGTGACCCTGTCACAGGGTTTTCTTAGCAGGTGTATGCAGGTGGGGTTTGCCACTGCCATTGTCTGAGGAGGCTGAGTGAGTGTGACTTGCGCTGGGTCACCCACTGGGATTCGATCCCTGCTTTTTAGAGTCAGAGTCCAATGCTCAAAGAATGCGGGATAAAGGGTAATAATAATAATAATAATAATAATAATAGGATTTATTTATATGCCGCCCAATCACTGGGAATCTGGGTGGCTTACAACAGAGAGGATAATAGACGGTTCCCTGCCCTCAGGCTTACAATCTAAAAAGACACGACACAAAAGGAGAAGGGAATGGTGAGGGGGGAAGGGATCAGGTCCAGCATTCTTCTCTCCCTCTGAGGCCTGGACCAAGGCAGATGGACCGGAGGGAGGGCTCTTTTTCTTAATTGAGGCCGGGCCTGATTGCGTTGAGCCTGATTAATAATGTGAAACAAGACAAAACAATGGGAACTGGAAGCAAGCCCCGTCAGAAGTGTATAAAGGTAAAGATCTGATTCTGCCCTCACTGCACATGTTCAGGGATGCTAATTAGAATTCTAGACTACAATAGGTACATGCTTATATGATAATTTCTTTTGCATTCGCACTGCTTTAAATTTGAGATGGGTGCTTTCATTTTCGAATTGGCTCCACTTTCTTTTCTTTTGCAATTGAGATAGATCCCCCCCCCCCCCCCCGTGTGGAAGAGTCCTCTGACTCTCCTTTGGGACCCTAATTACCATATTGTTTGAGGGATTCTAGGCATTAGTTGAAAAAAGTAACTTTTCCAAATTCTGTGACAGGCTAATATTGTATTGATTAGGCGAATCGGTAATTTCAACAAGTGTTGCTTGTCAAGAAACATCTGGTGAAATTCCATCTTTTATACAACCATTAAATATTGTTTGAATCATTAAACCATTAGAGTCCTCTCCAGTTTTCACTCCTGGTAAATCTAGCTGGGCAAGTCTGTGCATAATATATGCTCATAAGACAGGATATTTGCTGCCTAATCATTCTGGAGTATATGAATCTGTCTCCAAGGTTTAAACTCCTGTTTTCAGGGTCCAGAATCTAAAGCTTGGAAACATTTGGAATCAGTTTCCAGAATCCTGTAGTCAATTTGGCCACTCTTCCAAGCTCTGCTCTCTGTTGATAATTCCTTGCCTCCAGGTGTAAAGTGGTTCAGCCTGAGGCCAACATAAATCCAATTGTTAGCCCCAACTCAAGTAGACCCATTGAATCAATGGAGCTTACATAAGTGTATACTTACAAAATTTCCCATTGAGTCAATGGACCTATTCTATTTGAGATGAACAATTGGATTCAGGCTTGAGGAAGTAGGCAGAAATGTGCACTGAGAGACATCTGGTATGTTATTGTAGATAGTGAGAGGGAAACAGCCAGACCAAAAAAAAAAGGGGGGGGTGATGAAATGGGTGACAGGAATCGTACACAAAAATGATTATTCTGGTTAGCCGTGGGATATAGTGTGAAGAATATAAGAAAGTAAATTGAAGTCTCCCAGTTCTCTGTTTTCTTGGCAGCTCTGCAGGTTTCAAGTGTCAACATATAAATTCCCAACAAAACAGCTGAGAAGGCATAAGGAGGTAAGATAAGAAAGAAAATAACGGAACATTTAGAGATGAGCCTGATGTTGGGATATTTACATTTGAGAATGATCCTGAAATGAAACTGGATTCTCCCTCCTTGTCCTGTCTTGTGAGACATTAATGGGAGATAGTGTTAAATGCAGGTTTGCTAGCATTAGAAAATAAAGGAGGATTTGTGTTGCTTTTATAAATTACACATATCCTGCATTTGAAACATGATAACAGTTGATTGATGAGTTGGGTGTAAGGATGGGAAACCTCATCAGGTGTTATGCACAACATATGAATAATGGAAAGAACACCTTACCCATATTAGAGGTGGAAATAGGCTTCAGGGTGATGTTCAAATGCAGTTCCAAGTGTGAAGCTACACATCTTATTTGCATGTGCAGTTATAGTAATTGTGCATGTAAATTGGTAACTGAAATATGCAAATTGTTATTTATGTTTGCAATTGCCTGATTGGGATGCACAGTCATGGGAATTGTTCATTCAGATTAGGAATGCAATTACACACACATTTAATGAACATAATTGCATGGCTGAACTGTATGAAAATCAGTCCATTTAATTCATCTAATCTACACTCTATGGACCAGTACAGGACTATTCTATGGTATAAGCTATACCCATTTGTGGTTCTAAGATGTCTCTAAAGACTGAATTATGTCCTCAATAGTATATTCCATCAGTGTTTTCCAGATGTTCATTTAATTAGCAGCTAGTGAATACTATTTAAGAAATTCTTATCTACCCATTTCTTTTTCTTTTTCTTTTCCCACCCTCTATATACAAATTCTACTCATTTCAGCAACAAAAATATGACTTGCTGCACATTACTTTCTAGATCTGGCTGCAAAACAGGATTTCCATAGTGTGTTCTCAGATTTAGGCAATTCCAATAATCTTGGTCTTATTTCATTCCAGTCTTTGGCCGGTTACACACTGGCACTTTAGTGCGTGACAAGCACGCACTAAGGTTACAAAAGGGTGGTGCTTCCGCACCGCCCTAACCCTAGTGCATGCTCGTTATGCACTAAACATGGCGGCGGCCCTTCCATATGGCCGCCGCCATGACGGACGTCACGTCCGCGCCGCTCTAGACAGGGCGCACGGACGTGACGTTCTCAATCCGCGGCAGGGGCCTAGTGCGCCCTTTCCGCAGACAGGAAGGGCTCTGTTTTGGAGCTCCTTCCTGGTCGCGGCGCCGCTTTGCTTCGCTGGCGCAGCCTTCAGACGGCTGCACCCAGCGAAGCAAGGAGAAAGGGCCAAGCGGCCCCTTTCTCCCCCTCCCGCCGCCACGGGGTTGTCCTTGGGGCTTGAAGCCCCAAGGACACCCTTTTCAGGCTGCGGGAAGCAGCGTTTGCTGCTTCCCCGCAGCCTGAAAACGGCGGATTGGGGCCTCAGCGGCTGCCGTTCTGGCAGCTCAGGCCCCGATCGGCAGGGAAAGGGGTGGGTACAGCCCGCCTCCGTTTGTAGAGCTTTGTACCATGGGGTAAATAGTAACAATGAACGCAGGATGTAGTAACCAACGTGATAATGGGCAACATGACATTGTGACATTTTCCTTTTAATTTCTAGAAATTACAAATGATAAACAGTAGTAGATGTGTGTTTCATAAATCAAAACTATAACCAGAATTGGGTAATATCTTTATTCGGATTAGCCAAACTCTCACTGAATTATATGAACTTTCATGTTCTCCAGAATTTTTCGTCAGGCTGGATGGCATTAAACATGAGGAGATGATGGAAAGTAACGAGAAGCATAGCATCCAAAACAATTTGTTTTGAAGTTGTGGCCATTAGTTCTGCTGTTGTACTCACTCCCAAGATGGATATTGTGGGATACATCAGAGGGATTTAGTTGCAAGATACCACTTTACATGCAGGGTTGTTTACTGGAATGGCTACTGTCCATCTCTTGTATTAAAGGTGCAGTCATTTTCTTGACTCAAGATTTTATTTATTTATTTATTTATTTATTTATTTATTTATTTATTTTGGTGGAGATGCATCTGTGGGAGGACTGGGATATTTTAGGTCACATATAATTATTGCAGCAAGTGTGCCTGTCTCTGCCCTCCCCCCTTTCTAGTTTTTAATATTTCCATATTTTAAACTAATAAAGTGTGTATGGGGGGGGGATACAATGACTATTGTTATATACAGCAGATGCTTGTACCAAAGGGCTTTGTATCATACACACCTCTACAGTAGCTTGAAGAAGAATGGCATGGGAAGCTGAGAAAACCAAATACCCTATTAGGGAGAGGATGAATAAAGTGTGTTCACAATAGACTTTGACCAAATTGGGCCACTTCCATGGTCAGCATGACAATTTTGAATCCTGAGCTACACTTGACAAAAATGCCTACACATGAAAGTTGCAGTTTTTGTTGAATTTGTCTTGGCAAGACTTCTTCAGCAGGGATTTGCCTTTGCCTTCCTCTGGAGTTGAAAGAGTATGAGTTGCCTAAAGTCACCTAGTAGGTTTCCATGGCCAAGTGGGAAGTCGAACCCTGATCTACAAAGTCCTAGTCTAACGCTCAGACCAATACACCACACTGGTTCCCAAAAGGTTGTAGGGAGTGGACATTTTGTCTGTGTTTGTCCTTACATGGTAATGTGAGAATACCAAGATATCTATCTATCTATCGATCGATCGATCTAATCTATGTCAATCCTGGTGAGATCATTGTTCTGCAGTTCAGTAAAATGAGCAAAACTGAAGATTACAGCAACTGTTGTCCTGCTGCATGGCAAAGTAAAAGGAACAATAGATATGATTGTTTGTGTCTTTGTGATCAATCAGCCTGTCCTTTATTGCTTTTGCTGTATGTGTGCATAGTCACACAAAGGCATTCGTTTTGTGAAGAGATACAAAATATAAAAACACAACAACATTAACAATAGAGCTTGGTGTTTTGGGGTCATTCTGGACATAAGATCTTATAAAGGAGCTGATAATCCTTCTCTGATCAAAATCTCAAGAACAATAACCTTTCCCTCAACTTCTATAGAATTATGATATCTCCCAACTCCCAAAGTGGGGGTGCTCAACACTACATTCAAGGGCATTTTTATCAGCTTCAGTGGAGAGTGTACTTGGCAGGGATACACCAGTGGAATTTTCCACCTGAACTTCCCATCTCAATTCACTTCCCATTTGAATTAAACTTCCCAAAATCTCATAAACAAATTTGTTCTTTTGCTCAGCACAGTGTACAAACATTCTAGATTAGCACTTCAGTGAACAAGGAAGCTGGAGAAATGGACTTCCTATAGACTACAGAGACCCCCAAAACCACTCCTTGACCCTTTAGTCTTTTCCACATGTACCTGTGAGAGACTAATAGCCTCCTTCTTTACTGCTCTCACCTCCAGTACACCTATGAGAAGTCAACCAGGATGGAACATACCCAGAGGATCTTACCCTCAAAGGAAAGATGCATTGCATGATAAGTTAACACATTAAACCAGTGTTGCCTGCTATTGGGAAAAATGAGAGATATGAGTGGATCCCTCAAGCAGAGCTTCTGATGTGCTAGGGAGAAGTTTGAACAGCTCACGCCACCTGACACACAATATCTAGCAGAGAAGGAAATCAAATGTAGTCTTCTTCATAAGGTATATAAAGCAGTTTTACTCCCAAATCATCAACACAATAATTGTGCATAATCAACACAGGTTCATCTTCATGAGAAAAGTGAGAAAGCAAGAGTACTACATGGCCCCAAGAGAGTTGGAATATCTCACTGAGAGAGTTCTTATCACACATGCTTCATTGAGAACAGGGAGTGTGTATGCAAGAGACGTGTGAGAGTAGCTGAGACCCCAGAGAACAAAGGAATGCTACATGATATAGGAAGAAAGTGGTTGTGAATAAACAAACAGGAAGTTATCATAAACATGCTGTGCCTGAACTAGAGAGTGGCATACACTCTAACTACCAGTGAGTATAGACACGCAAAGACAGCTAACTCCAACACCTACATCTGAACCAAATAGGTTAGTAACTGTGGGTTAATTTTAGAACCATTCTTCTCCTTTTTCTTTTGGCTGCATCCCTGAGGTTTTTCTATTATTGTTGAGCAGAGAACCACAGAGGAAGCATCATTTGTTGTTTTATTTCATTTTAACCACTGCTGCTGCTGCTGCTGTAAATTAGAAAAGTTTAATGGTCTCTCTTCCAAGTGTCAAAGTCTGATCTTTGCTGGCTACAAGGAGGAAGCACTATTTAATTGCTAGTGCAGAAGATCAACAAACCCTATTGATTTCTCAGAAGCCTGTTGTGCTGATAAGTGATCCTTTTAAGAAGCTCATACTGTGAAGATGGTCTCGTATGTGGTCAGCTCACAAAACTGTTAGAAAGAGGTATTTCACTGAGTTGAAATCATAAAACAGAAAATCCACACATACATTCAAGTGTATAGCCTCATAGGTCAAAGTGTTGAATAGGAGAGGGGTCTGCATCTTTTGATTGTCCTTCTTTAACTTTTTAAGTCATTGTATTGATCATTTAGTAATGTTTTAAAATTTATTTTAATTTGTGTGTTCACAGTATCATTAATTTGTATTTTAATTTGTAAAATCCATTGGTTTTGTTCAGGAAAATAAAATCTGTCCAAAAATACATAAATTGTTTTAATAGCAAATATGTTTAATTTGTCATCTACCACTATTTGCTTGTATTTTTTAATTGTACTTAGCAGACATGCAATGTATTCATTTAGATATTTATGATTTATGCTTGAAAATATATGCAACTTCTGTGTTTTTATATTCCAGTAGATTCTTAACTGCCTTGACGTCTGATAACATACACATTTTTGTGTAAATTTATCTGAGTATAAACATTTTTGTACACAATTTTGCCTTTACCTAATGCATTTTTGTGTCTACCTTTCTCTTGATATATTATTTTTCTACACATTTTATGGTGGGAGAAGTGCATCACAGAGCTCAGGAAAGCATGGATAACAGAGTACAAAGAATATTGGTTCAAGAAGTGTGAATTGAGTAAGTTTAGATTCAAGTGCAAAATCAACAAAATTCCTCTCCATTCTTAGCTCTGCTGTGCTTCTGCAATGCTTTGACTGCCTCCAAAGATCAGCATGACATGAACAAGTCTTATCCCTCTTCCTGAGCTTGAAGCTGGGAAACAAGCATAATCAAGCTGTGCTTTGGGGGGAAATCAAAATAAATAGCAGAAATACAAGGACAATCTCCTGTCTCCATTCCATGTTTGGGAGGAGGAAAGGGTCTCATAACTGTGAGTAGAAAAATGGGTGTCAATCATATTCAGAGAAGGTGGGGAATATCTGGATTCCTGTAATGAAGCCAAATATGTCTAATACTTCAAATTAAGATATGAAGTATCCCATCCAGTTCTGTATTATAGTTAATCCGCCAAAGACTTTTTACCCATGGATTCAACCAGATATGTTTGAAAATATTCAAAAAATATAAACTCCAAAAAGCAAATCTTTATTTTGCCATTTTATACTATGCCATTGTATTTAATGGTATTTGAGCATCCACTGATTTTGTTATCCATAGGGGATCCTGGAACCAAACCCCATCAGATACTATGCATTGGGGCCCACTATACATTCCAAGATTTTCTTCTTTCTGCACAGAGATCTGTGTTTATGTTGCAGGGATATATTTTAAGAATTACCAGAATGTGTCTGTGCACGTTTTTTGTGTACATTTTTATTCTATTGCCAGTCTTGAGAGGTGTGGTGGAATCAACATTTTGGTGAGCAAATGTGAACACAGTGAATGTCAAAAATTCTGGTTATGCCTATAAAACTCTTCATAGCTTGGGCCCAACCTATCTGAGGGACTTGCTGGACTCCAATATCTTTGTGGGAGGCCCTTCTCTTACTCCCACCACATTTACACTCACATTTGGTGGGAACAGAGATGAGGGCCTTTTCAGTGGTTACTCTATGGCTTTGGAACTCCCTACGAAGGCTAGGATGGCTTCCTTCTTGCTGTCCTTCCATCAACAAATGAAAGCTTTCATTTGATATGCTTTTAGAAACTGAAGCTGTTTTACTCATGTTTTACCTTTTGTCTTTAATAATAATAATAATAATAATAATAATAATAAAGGTTTATTTATATTTCCCACCTCTGCCTACGAATCGAGGCGGGCTTACAATAATAAAAACAGAACACCAATTTCCACATATAAAATACATCTTAAAATCAAGGCAGCACGTTAAAATCCATATATCGCCATATTATTCACTTACTCAGAGTGGGATGCCCCTTCATTTTTATAAAAGATCAGGGTGATAAGTCCACTGGAAAAGGTCTGTTTTAATCGCTTTCTTAAAAGCTTCTAGAGTAGTAATCAGACGGATCTCTACCGGTAAAGCATTACACAGTTTAGGGGCCATGACAGTAAATGCTTTGTGAGAAGTTGACAATAATCTGATATTTGGATAATCCAAAAGATTCTTCCTGGATGTTCTGAGAGTGCGGGGCGGATTATGTAGGGAGAGGTGTTCCCTCAAGTAACTCGGGCCCAAGCCATATAAGGCTTTACAGCTTATAACCAACACTTTGTACTGTGCCCGGAAGCTGATTGGCAACCAGTGAAGGGATTTTAATATAGGTGTTAGATCTGGGTGTTCCAGTGACCAATCTAGCAGCTGCATTTTGAACCAATTGAAGCTTCCAAACTTGGTACAAAGGTAGCCCCATGTAGAGCATGTTGCAGAAATGAAGACGAGAGATTACCAGTGCAAGTACCACTGTTTCAAGGTCCTTTCAGTCCAGGTAGGGACGCAGTTGGCATATCAGCCAAAGCTGATGCCAGGCACTTTTGGCCATCACATCTACCTGAGATATCTTGTAATTATAAGTTCAGAAGAGGCACTACTGGAACAAATTTATCCTTTATTGTTGCATGTGTCTCTATGTGCACAGGTAGAAACACATATCTGTATAACCTAATGATGTTTAATCAAAGGTCAAGAAGGCCTACACCTGTTTTTCAGGCACCTGGATAGGGAAAATGTAAAGAGAAGGCTTGGCAAATTGTACCAAACCCTAGACAGAATTTAAAATTATCAAACATGTAAGTCTGTTACAGAAACAGAAAGAGTAATTGCATAGTCATTATTCAAAAAGCAAAAGCAATTAGTTGGTTAAATCAATAGAGAAGGGGGGGGGGGGGGGAGAAAGAAAGATGCATGGGGAAGTAGAATCAAGTCTATGAAAGCTGATGCTACCAACTCAATTAGGACCTTTGAATGCTGGGTTGGGGCCACAACAACCACATGCCATGCCCCCAACCTGGCTTTTTGCCAGCACAAAAAGAAGTGGCAAAATACCACTCCCTTTTAAGCCGGTGAAAAGCCAGCTTTTCCCACACCGCCATAGCTTTGCAGAGCTCCTGAGGTGTGCAGTGTATAAATGCCATGCCACTGGAGTACTGCAAAGCTGTCCACCATGTGGGCATGTGGGCAGCGTGATACTAGCTTGGGAGTGGCATCAGAGTGGACAGCATCTAAACTCCACACTCTGACACCATCCCCAAGCCAGTGTAAAGTGGCTGCCTGTTTTGCCCCATAATCTCAAAGGTGCTACTAGATCAATTTCTGTATTGATTTTCCAGACTATCATAGCTATGTCTTTAAATTCTACTACATTGTTTTATAGTTACTTCTGGTTTTGCTGGGAAACCAATAGCTCTCCCTGCTTCTATTGTACATAATGATAGAAATGAGTAGATCTCTTGTTCTCAGCCTCCTTCGAAAAGAATCAGTTCCTTTTCATAAGCAATTTTCCAAGTGGTTATCACATTTGTAGGTAATCATTTCCTTCAAATTCAGGGTAGAGATAAAATTGTCATTATGTAGACCTGTTTGCTTCCCATTTCCAATCAGCCTGTAAAGTTCTTATGGCTAAACGTCAAGCTGCTCCAAAAATGTATTTATGTTCCTGCTTCTTGTTACATACAGCAGCACTCACAGAAAAGTTTGTAGATATTTCTTGCATTTTTCAGTACAGTCTCCTTTCCCCTCCCAAACTTGTATGTATCACTCTGACCTAATATTACAAATTAAGTAAATTTATCCAGAGATATTCAGCTTTATGTCAATAGTACCTTGGGACATCATTTTGCATAGATATCCCTCATCCTACATCCTGCATTGTGTATTGGATAGTGAACACATTATCTAGCACTTGAAACAAACTTCAGCCAAGTTTTGGTATTTGCTTTGAAAGTATGGCAGGTTCCACACTGCCAAAAAGTATGTGCTCGGCATGTACTAGGGTTAGGAAAGGGTGTCCTTTCCAGACACCCCTAACCCTAGTATGTGCCGAGCACGTACAAAATGGCAGCGCCCATTCTACATGGGTGCCGCCATTTTGATGTAGCGGATGCTTAGCGTCAACATGTCTCGGTGCCATTATCACGTCACAAGTGCGTCAACGTCGCTTTGCGGCATCATAATGGCACCGCAAAAAGAAGCCGCTTTTTGTGGCTTCTTTTTGCTGCACGGAGGAGTCGCGCGGTTTGTACACTGCGGCTCCTTTGTGCAGCAAACAGTGGCACTGGCAGACCGCCCTTTTGGGCAGTCTGTAAAGTGCCCAAGACACTGTAAACAGAATTAATGAAACAAATATTCACCTCTGTAAACACTGCCATTGTTACGGTACTGATCAATGTACTTTTGTTCCATTTATTGCTTCTTTTTAAAAATCTTTTTCTTCTTTCTGGGAGTTGTAATCCAGAAAACTAACTTTCTGCAAAATTTGCATTCTGCAAAATCCTCCCCTGTGGCTAACAGGCTGGGTAGTGGTGAATGAGGGGGTAATGTTAGCATGCCCTACAACTTTTTCACTGAATATGTGGTTTTCATATTTTCATTTTTGTTATCTAGCACCAGGCATGTATTAAGCAGGCACAATGACCTTTAGAACAATAGGAGGTTTTATGTGGAAACATGTGAGAGACCTAGAAAATAGCACAATAAATGCAGAATGGGTTTGCTGGTCATTCCATCCTTCCCTGGGCTTTCCACATAGCCTCTTGAAATAGAGACTGAATTCTATCACAAAGCAGTTAAATACTATTTCTCCATCTCATCCCAGGCTGTGCCCCTATTCACCCTTCATATGTGACTATCCAGGGGTTGTCTCAAATCCAATCATAGAATCATAGAGTTGGAAGAGACTGCAAGGGCCATCCAGTCCAACCCCCCTGTCATGCAGGAAATCTAAATCAAAGCATTCCTGACAGATGTCCATTCAGCTTCTGTTTAAAGGCCTCTAAGGAAGGAGACTCCACTACACTCCGAGGGAGTTTGTTCCACTGTCGAACAGCCCTTACTGTCAGGAAGTTCCTCCTAATGTTGAGGTGGAATCTCTTCTCCTGTAGCTTGCATCCATTGCTCCGGGTCCTAGTCTCTGGAGCAGCAGAAAACAAGCTTGCTCCCTCCTCAATATGATATCCCTTCACTCTGGCGTTAAAGCCATCTATCATTCCAGAGTCCTTTTGTCAATTCCATGAGAAACCCATCAGGTATTTGTTACCCTCGAGGCTATGAAATCTGATATAAATATTGGTCTGAGACATTGCCTCCTTGCACACAGTTTGTGTCTCAGTTGCTCACAGATTTCCCATAGACCCTGTGTGCACAGAGGGTCTCTCTCACTCACAGTGTAGCCCTCAAACTCTGTCAGAGCCATTCTCCATCTTCCATAAAACCCCCTTTTCAGAGCTGGTAATTATCACTCCCTCTAATTCCTGATTTCTCACTATCCAAACTTTGGAGGGATACAGATGGGGAAAAGGGGATGGCGAGACGCCACCCCTTTTTGTCCCCAACAGAGGCTGGAGCAACCAAATTGCATGGCCTCTGGGAGCCCTAAAAAGAACCCCTCCCGGTGGGTTCTTCTTAGGGCACACATGTGGCGCCATCGGTGCCCTCGTGTGCGCTGATGATGTCCACATGGCGTGGTGCCGTTTGGTTGCTGCGCCACACATACATCATCATGGTGGCCCCCATGTGGATGGGGATGAGCCAATATGGCGTGGTAGGGCTTGGGAGCATGTGGACGTTTCACTCTCCTGAAACCTAAAATCAGCCCCAGGCTGGCACTTTGCGTCAGTCTGTACTGGGCTTTTGACAATTTTCTTTCTGTTAGCCTTGTATGGTTCTTGAAGTTGCATTCAATTTGTGTATTTGCATGCATCTTCACAGATTTCTAAATAAAGCTCTCTGATTATTGAAACATGTTTCTCTCTGCAGTTAGTACCGGTATACATAAATGGATGGTTCCCCTTACATTAGCCACCTCTTGTAGGCCTTTTGAGCTAATAATCTCCACAAATTCCAAGGAGATGCTGTCACTGTTTGTGGGTCCCTGAATCCACCTAACAGTACCAAAAAAAAAAAAAAAAAAGAATTCCTCAGGATTCTATGTGATACAATAAAAGTCTGCTAACATAAAGTCAAGAGAAACTTTGAAAAGTTTCACAGATTGCCTTTCTTCATATTCTCCTCATCTCTACTATTACTCAGGGTGAATGAACCTTAACCCTCAAGCTTTGCTCAGCACTACTGAAAACCCATCACATTAATGTCGATAAGAGTTATTCACACCCATGGACAGGAGAACAGCTTTTGTTTCCCTGAGTTCTTTTCATGCACAAAGAAATCAGAATATATTCCTTAATGCTAGGATTTAATGACAGATCTCATTTTTGTCAACTGGTCTTGGCAAATATCAGAAACTCATAAAGTCCTTGTGAGCAATCACAAAAGAGAACCAAATCATGTGGTTTGTCTGTGTGATTCAATTTATTTGTGACTAAGCACGACATAATGGTCCAGCTATGCTATAAGGAAAATAAGTATTACGAAACCAGTGACAATGAGGGGAAAAAGCTAGAGAAGGTGAAGGAAGCTAACAATGACCTTTATATCAATTTTGCCATGGGTGGGCATAATTCCATGCATGCATGTATGCGCATGGTGATCAGGCTGTCATTCTCTAATAACATTCATCAAATGGGCTCATGGGCAAAGTCCCAAAAGAGGAGAACAACGAAAAAAATACATGTGAAGCAGAAAGTCTCCTATATGCAACTATGTATGGGGCAGTATAGAAGAGTTCACCTGTGCAAGTATTTGTGCATTACCGGATTGATAGGAGGGAATAAAAATTTACAGATGAGTTCACTTACATATTATCTGTCAAGCTTTCCCTTTTCAGCTATGTCCCTATGTTTTGTTCAGTATATTCTACATGGGAATGAAATTAATATTCATAATTATTCATTCCAAGGTCAAAAATAGGTTTTCTAACAGGAAACTCAGAAAGAATAACAGACTAGCAAGAATTTTGCACAGTTTCAAATATGGGGAGAATACCAGGAAAGTTTTTTAAAATCCCAGTGGGGACAAACTACTGTAATTATTCATCCTTGCAGAGTCATGGATTTATGTTGTTGTAACTCCTGTGTAGCCTGATCTGAATACTGCCCAATAGCTAGGAATATGGATGTCATTCTCCTTTCTGGGAATCAAGAAGAAACCACTAGTGAAGATGTAAATTTGATCACTCTCTGGACTGTTTTCCCATGACTGTGGCTTCCATGACCAATTTATTTGGTGAACACACATAGCCCAGTGCTTTGCAAGCATAAATCTATCAGGTGTATTCCCCATCATTGGGGGTGAGAAAGATTCCTAGCAGAAAAAATGGTAGACACAGCCTGTTCTTGTAGAAAATGCTCAGCTAATGGACTCACTCAATATAGTTTGCTTTTTTTCCATTCTGCTGGGAAGAGTGATTCACCTATAAATTTAAAAAAACAGATTATGACAGATTCTTCCACCACCCTTGGACCAGAGAAACAGACACCAATGAGACAGTTCTTCTAATTTTTCATCAGTGGATCACAAACATCCATTGCCCAATTTATTATGCTAGGAAACAGAAGATTGTAGCCTAGGTTGCAGATGCTGACAGGTAGCAATTCCAATTCAGACAGCTAGCCTCTTAAAAAATGCCACCCTTCAAATTTTGATGTGCATGAACAAGAAAATTACATAATAGTTCAGGCTGCATTTGTAGTAGCAATGTTGTCAAGATTCATATTACCAGGCTATGGAAGAAGCATTTCTGCAGCTCATGATGTTCATCTGAAATATGACATGAACATGATGGACCTGCAATTTCTTCACCAGTTTGGATTTTAATCTGAGTGAGGAAAGAAGTCATTCTATATTTCCCAATGTTCCTGACATTTATCAGTGTTTCAAGTTCCTGACTCAGAGCCATAACAATTGTTAAGAGCCAGAAAGGTTCAGAGGGATGGGCCTTTATTTTTCTATTGCACCACTTTTCAAAGAAGATAACAGCATGGGTGGAAGGGAGACATTGGCTGGGGAGAAGGAAATAAACATGCAGCTAGGGGAGACAGAGGTTTATATAACCAGGAAAAGATAGAAGAAATACTGTGTTCCTTGCAACAACAGCAGTGTGGGATAGAGCCCTGTTCTGTACAGAACAGGATTTGGAGAGCACATTCAAAGGAAACAATTCTGTCAATAGAGATGAAAAACACACACACACACACACACACACACACACACAGTTGAAAAGCATGTGTCAGATGTGTTGGCACTCCCATGTCTTTTTTTAAAACGATTTTTATTGAAGTACATATATACAATCAAACTATTCAAACATAACATAGACATAGCACATACATAAGGCACAAAAGAAAAAAGGGGAAAGGGGAAGAAGAAAAAAGAAAATAAAAAAGAGAGAAAAAAGATACATAGTAGAAAGAGGAGGAGAAAGAAAGAAAAAAAAATCCAAACATCCCTCACACATTACCTCCCAATTGCATGCCTGGGTTTGAGATTTAATCATTTTTTTATTATCTAATAATGAAGTTAAACCAAACTAATTCACCCTTCCATTTTTATGCAATCTCCTCCCTAAATTCATAGTTAATACATAAGCATCACTTTTACTACACAAATCATCACTAGAGTTCACTACATCCTTTCATTCACTTTCTTTATCTTTAATCTAATTCTGTTCCTAAAGTACTTATTTACCCCCACTTTTTTGAAGGTATAGTACAATCCATTTGTCCATTTCTAACAGATCCAACAGTTTAAATGTCCAGTCCTCCATCATTGGTATCTCCTTGATTTTCCAGTTCTTGACGTAGATCATTCTTGCCGCTAATAACATATAGAACAATAATTTACTAAATTCTTTCTCAATGGGTTCTTCAATCATGTTTAACAGAAAAATTTAGGGGGAGAATCTAAGATTATCTAATCTCGTAACTTTTTTTATTTCTCTAGCACAGATCTACCACATGGTATATCAGAGCAGTTCCTGCTACAGAGAAGAGGAGGAGAGAGGTAGCTGGGCAGCCATTGTAAGTGGTGACTGTTTAATTTTTTAAAAAACTCTAGGAAGAGTGTGCTTGTAGTCACATCTTCAGTGAGTCACATTTGTGAGTCACTAAGGGGCGGAGCTAGCAGACTAGCTCTATATTACTTCTCCCAGGAATTTTAATTCTATTTTTATTTCATTTATTTTCATCCAAGGAAATCTACAGCACAGGCAGAGTTGATTGAGCTCACTGCCACAAATTGTTGAAAGATCAGGAGCTTAAAGGTTGGTCTTTTCTGGAGGATTCTTTTTTTTTTTCAGGAGAAGCCCACAGTCCTGTTCCAGTAATTTCCTAAGACTTTTCAGTATGGACACTGACGGAACCACGGCAGTCACCTGCAACACTTGTGGGATGTTTGTCTTCTTGCCTAAAGAAGTGGAGAACTTCACATGCCCCAAGTGCAAGTTGGTAGCCCTCTTGGAGGAGAAAGTGCAGCAGTTGGAGTCCAGAGTAGCTACACTTCAGCATATTAGGGAGCAGGAAGATTTCCTGGACACAACAGAACTAACAATCCTGGACAAATACCATGCAGAGGAGGATGCTGGAGCTGAGGAGGTCACTTCACATACGCAGGAGGCAGACAGTTGGAGGAATGTTGCACAGAGAAGTAGGCCAAGAAGGGATTGTTCGGGAAGCTTGCAACTAGAGAATCTATTCGAACCTCTTTCCCTTATCAAGGAGGATGAAGAAGAGCAGCATGGACAAACTTCAGGGACAGAGCAGGCAAGCCTGAGAGTCCCACCCAAGGGAACAGCCGCTGCTAAACCTCGTAGGAGGTGTGTGGTCTTAGAGGGGGGACTCCTTGCTGAGGGGTACAGAAGCAGTGATTTGTAGGCCTGATAAGATGTCTCAAGAGGTGTGTTGTCTTCCAGGGGCAAAGATCCGTGATGTGACAGAGAGGCTGACAAGACTGGTCAAGCCTACTGACCAATACCCCTTCCTTTTGGTTCACGTGGGAACCAATGATACTGCAAGACACAGCCTGCAGAACATCAAAAGGGATTACGAGGCGCTTGGTAGAAAGCTGAAAGGAATGGATTTACAGGTTGTCATCTCGTTTCTTCTGCCAGTTGAAGGGCACAGTTCAGGAAGGGAGAGGAAAATAGCAGATGTGAACAACTGGCTTCACAGATGGTGCCGCCGAGAATGATTTGGATTCTTTGATGATGGGCTGTGGTTCCATGAGGAGGGACTTCTTGCAACGGACGGGTTGCATCTCACGCCAGTTGGAAGAAATGTTTTTGCCAACAGTCTCAAGAACTTGATCAGGAGGGCTTTAAACTGAGTTCTGTGGGGAAGGGAGACAATATTAAGGAAGGCGAAAGGGCTGGGGAAAATACTTAAACAGACATAGAGGAAACAAGAAAAAAAGTGCAAGGACCCAACAGTGAGAGGCAAAAAATCTTGCACAAGCAGCAAGTAAATGGGATCCGTGGTCTGCGATGTCTCTACACTAATGTACAGAGCATGGGAAATAAGCAAGATGAATTTGAACTCCTAGTACAACAAAGCAAATATGATATAATAGGCATCACTGAAACCTGGTGGGATGAGTCTCATAATTGGAATGTCGTAATAGAGGGGTATAACCTTTTTAAGAGAAATAGGCCAAACAGGAAAGGAGGAGGAATAGCACTATATGTCAGAGATATTTACACCAGTGAAGAGATCCAGGACATCAATCCTGGAAGCCAGGTAGAGAGCATCTGGACAAAAATTAAAGGGGAGGGAAACAACAAGGATGTTACGGTGGGAGTCTACTACAGACCCCCAAGTCAGACTGAGGAATTGGATGATATCTTTCTAGAACAGATGACCACACACTCAGAAAGGAGAGATGTAGTAGTGATGGGCGACTTCAGCTATCCTGATATTTGCTGGAAGTCAAACTCAGCAAAATCCTCAAGATCTTGCACATTCCCCACTTGCCTGGAAGACTATTTCATGTTCCAAAAGGTGGAGGAGGCAACAAGGGGGTCAGCTATTTTGGATTTGATCCTAAGCAACAAGGATGACTTGGTTAATGGGGTGCAAGTGGTGGGATCCTTAGGTGGAAGTGACCATGTTCTCCTGGAGTTTGTTATACAATGGAAAGGAGAAGCCAGGCATAGTCAAACACGCATTCTAGACTTTAGGAGAGCGGATTTCAGTGAACTTAGAGAAGTATTGAGGGAGATCCCGTGGTCAGAAATACTAAAAGGGAAGGGAGTTCAGGACGGATGGGAGTTTCTCAGAAGAGAGATACTGAAGGCACAATTTCAAACAGTTCCAGTGAGAAAAAAAAATTGGAGGTGTCTCAAGAAACCAGGATGGATGACTAAGGAACTTTCAACTGAGCTGAGTTTGAAACGGAACATGTATAAGAAATGGAAAAAGGGGGAAATCACAAAAAAGGAATTCAAAGAAATAGCAGGCATTTGTAGGGGTAAAGTCAGAAAAGCTAAAGCACAGAATGAGCTCAGGCTTGCTAGAGAGGTTAAAAAGAATAAAAAGGGATTTTTTGGATATGTCCGCAGGAAAAGGAAGAAGAAGGAAATGGTAGGGCCACTGCGTGGAGAAGATGGCAAAATGCTAACAGGGGACAGAGAAAAGGCATAATTCCTCAACACCTTCTTTGCCTCAGTCTTCTCAGAAAAGGCAAAGGGTGCTCAACCTGAGGATAATGGAGCAGAGGACAGGATAGGGGCATTTCAGTACAGAATAAGTAAAGAGATAGTAGAGGAACACCTTATTAATCTAAATGAATTTAAGTCTCCGGGACCAGATGAACTCCATCCAAGGGTATTAAAAGAACTGGCAAATGTAATATCGGAGCCATTGGCAATAATCTTTGAAAACTCCTGGAAAACAGGAGATATCCCAGCAGACTGGAGGAGGGCAAACATTGTCCCCATCTTCAAAAAGGGGAAAAAAGAGGATCCCAACAATTATCGTCCAGTTAGTCTGACATCAGTACTAGGAAAGATTCTGGAGCAGATATTTAAACAGAGAGTCTGTGAACATCTAGAAGGCAATGCCATAATCACAAAAAGTCAACATGGGTTTCAGAGAAACAAGTCATGCCAGACAAATCTGATCTCTTTCTTTGATAAAATTACCAGCTTGGTAGATGAAGGGAATGCTGTGGATATAGTATATCTTGATTTCAGTAAAGCCTTTGACAAGGTTTCCCATGACATTCTTGCAAACAAGCTCATTTGAGATGTGGTGTTGGAGAAGTGTGCTGAGGATACCATGGATGGCCAAAAATTACAAACAAATGGGTCCTGGAACAGATCAAGCCAGAAATTTGCCTTGAAGCCAAAATGATGAAACTAAGTATGTTGTACTTTGGGCACATCATGAGAAGGCATAACTCACTAGAAAAGACAATAATGCTAGGGAAAGTAGAAGGCAGCAGAAAGGGAGAAAGACAGCATGCCAGAGGGACAAACTCAATTAGGGACGTCACTGGCCTCAATTTTTAGGAGCAGAGCAGAGCACTTCAGAATGGGATCTTCGATATCTCCATGAGTCAGGGTTGACTCTAGGACAGTTAACAACAGAAAACATATAGCTTAATCCATAACTTTGACATCTTTTGCTGTTATTATTGTTGCTTGAGTAATTTACAGAAACAAAGTCATTTTGCTATATTAATTACTCCCAGTAAATCTTCACACTTAAAAAAACCTTATCTTTTCAAATCAATTGAACTTCATCAGGATATCATCTAAAACACAGGAACCACAGGAAGCCTACAGATTTCTATTTGGAATTGCCGAATATGTCTTTCTCAGTCCTCTTAGGGCCAAACTAAGGCACGTTACAAACCGCCATTTAGTACGCGCTCTGCGCATACTAGGGTTAGGAAGGGGCATGCTAGGGTTAGGAAGGGTCTTACCTTCCTAACTGGCCCCGTCCCTAGTATGCATGGAGCGTGTAGTAAATGGCAGTGCTCGTCCACACGGGTGCCACCATCTTTACGTCTTGGATGCACATTGTCTGGACATCGCGTGGCGGAAGTTATGCCGCCACTTTCGGGTGCCAAAAAGAAGCGCCATTTTGGCGCTTCTTTTTAGCTGCACCGGGAAGCCTTGTGGCCTGGCCGCTGGGGCTTCTCGGCGCAGCTAATGACCACCCACTTTTGGGCGGTCTGTAACGCGCCTACATGTTAGAAACTACATGAGAAGAAGATCAAACAATGTATTGACAGCTTTCTTCTCCTTAATAAATAAAATGCAGCTGTGGAAAATTGCAGCCATGAATTGAGGGAAGTAGAGGACAGCTTCATTGACTCTTTCACCTTCAGACATCTTCACTCTTACAACGTTTTCTTTCTTTCACAAACCAACTATGAAAGGGAAAAATACTTTTAAATGAAAAGAAGCTGGGGTGATGGAAGAAAAGAAGTTTTGGAGCTAGCAGGAAAATGAATTGGGTTAACTTGGATAGATTCAGGAGATATTTGGAAACACACAGTCCAAATCTGAACACTGGATGATTTGTCAGCAAACTAGATTCAGAGGGACAAGAAAACACAAACAGTGTGATCTCTAAAAACTAAGGCAAAATTCCCCCAAGTTGTCCATATAAATAAAATATCAGGGTAAGACAGATATCAGAGAGGATGTGGGATTGTTTTGTGACTGTCAGCTGTAGCTTCTGATCACATTTACCCGAGCTGTCCAGCTCTGTGCTTGAAGTAGTGTATTACACAGAGCAATGTTCAGCCATTAATGCTAGTTCCTTCTCCCAAACAAAGAAACATCAAAACCATTTTGATGGAGTCTGTGTTGTGGGAGCAGCACCGATATATTTTGAAGAAAGCTGAACATCCAAATCCTTCTGTCCAACAGAAGATGTTCATTCTACAATAGCAAGATGAGACAATGCTCCCCACACAGAGGGTTCATCAGCACTGTAGAAATAATGTAGTTTGACACCAATGTAGCTGCCATGGCTCCATCCTACAGAATTTTGGGATCTGTAGTTGTGTGAGGCACCAGTAATCTCTAGCAGAGGAGGCTAAAGGCCTTGTAAAACTATAATTATCAGGATTCCATAGGATGGAGCTAATTTCTAGAATGTAGATGCACACAGAGAGAGAAATGACATGATTCCATACAGTATTTCTATATTTGCCACTACACGCTCCACACCCAACATCGGCTCCTGTGTTATTGCACTTTTTGTGGAGCCAGCAGAACAGAAAACAAAACATTCTATCTGTTCTTCATCAAAGTCCCTAGCACCTGCACATGTCCTTCTGACATTCTGCATATTTTTTTAACTTTGGGAAACATCTAGACATCTGCCTTTTTTTGGGGGGGGGACTCCTAAACTGACATGAGGGAGGAGGATATGTAAAAGTAAACAATTTTCAGCCACCAAAACAGTGAACACTCTATTTCTGATGTGAACACTTCTCCTGTTCTTTTGAAATTATGTGAGATTTCTACTAGGGCCACTTCAGCTCTGTTTCACTTTCATAACAATTGCCTACAGAATAATAATAATAATAATAATAATAATAATAATAATAATAATAATAATAATAATAATAATAATA
>NC_056525.1:21783773-21882421 GCF_019175285.1 Sceloporus undulatus | reverse complement strand
GTTATTATTATTATTTAGAAGGTGATGCCTTTTTAAAAAAAACTCTGAAGGTTTCTCTCTGAATCTTTTCTTCTGAAACTTGGCAGACTTCCATCTTCATGGAAGAAAATATTATCCTGACATGTTTTATCCAAATAGATTTTTTTTACTCATTCAATTTTTTTTAAAAAAAGATATCACCATTTCCTTATGATAAAATGTGTGTCACAAACAAACAATCCATGTTTTATGTAATTGTCTGAAATTTGGGGAGCTTTGGCTGGATTCTTCTGGGTGATTTATGCTTAACAATTGTGTGTTATGATGGTGAAAGTATTGGGGGGGGGGGTGCTGGGCCTGATGTATCTTGTACCTCCTTGTGCTACCTTTTTTTCTGCAGCACAACCAGCATGGTATAGTGATTTGAGTTTTTGGACTATGACTCCAGAGACCAGGGTTCAAATCCCTACTTGGCCATGAAAATCCACTGGGCAAGTCATATTATTTCAGCCTCAGAAGAGTCATAGAATAATAGAATCATAGAATTGGAAAGAGACCTCAAGGGTCATCCAGTCCAACCCCCTGCCATGCAGGAATTTACAATCAAAGCACTCCCAACAGATGACAATCCAGCCTCTCTTTAAAGACTTCCAAAGAAGGAGACTCCACCACACTCCAAGGGAGTGTGTTCCACTGTTGAACAGCTCTTACCTGTCATGGGACTTTCTCGACAAGGTCTTTTTTGGGGTGGGGGGTTTGAAGCTAAGAGTGTAACTTCCACAAGGTTACCCTATGGGTTTCTGTGGCTGAGCAGGGATTTGAACCATGGTTTCCAGAAACATAATCCAATGCTCAAACTACTATACTATGCCTTAATTCATGAAAATTGGTTCCCAAGTGCATTGTCAAACTGTGCATGTTTCTTTTAAGGAACCCTGGCAATAGCTTTCCCTCCAGTATACAGCTGTGATGATTTGAGCTGAACTGTGCAGGGTTTATATTTAATGAAAAATCAGTATTATTGATTAAAAGAAATAAAAGATGCTTGGTAAATAGTCATTATGAAATCCAATAGCTTCAGAGCATTTTTAATTATTTTCAATTGATAAGAACCAATGTGAATTTCCCATGGTAAATGCAATCATGAAAATTTAAGATGATTAACTTGAGCATTTTGCCAAGGAAATGTGTGCCAGTAGTTTGAAAGAGCACCTCCTGTACCTTCTTCATTTTTGATCCAAGCCTCTCTGCATGAAAGATTTTTTGGAGACTCAGAACTGCAACACTGAAAGAGCCCTCCTATCCTTTCTAACAGGACTATCCATCAAAGAAGCATCAAAATTGTAACTGTAGGGAAATACTGCAGTGCAAAGCTCTTAGACACTTTAAGCCTGTAACTTTTTGACTTTTTCTCAGAATTCATCATGTAGCAGTGTTTTTACAAATGTCTTCCAAACTGAGAGGATGAAGATGGCCACATACAAGAAATATATACATATCTACCACAGATAGACATTTTGGGGTTCCCCCCCCCCCCTACTCACCCATGTACTCCAAAATTCTAACTTCCTTAAGATATTTTTGGTGCTGGTATGATAGGAGGAGGATGCAGGTGCCACCAGCAGTTGCCACCATTTTTTAATCTGTTCTGGACAATAGCCTATACTCACATAAAATATAACATAGCCACAACAAATTAAACACACTGAGGACATAAAGAATTCACAAATTGTCAGATGGCTGATCACAAATGATGTTCTAACTCATGATGACATCCCAGTGGGAAAATGGTCAACCACCATATTGTTTTGTTTTGTTTTTTTCAAATTTCAGGGCTTCATTGTGAAAAATGTATTTCTTCTTTTTTTTAAAAAAAAAAAAATTAGCAATGATATCCTAGATTGTCTACTTAGTTATGTCTGTCTAACTAGTCTATCTTAAGATCTAGCTGCTGTATTCAATAATGGATGTAAGTTCAGCTTCTAGTTGTGGCACAAAAAGGATATCATTTCTATACTCTTCCCAGCAGCCATTGAAACTGCAACAAGGGCTTGCAATGGGGACCTGCTTCTATTTGTCCTTCTTGTTGGCAGGAGGAGAATCAAAACATCATTCTCCTTGGACTCCAACTGGAAACCTAACAGACCTTCAAGACCCAATTGGGTAGCTGGCTCTTAAAGTAGCCTGTGCTAGAATTTATGTAGCTTTACAGTAAGACTATGCAGTCTTCGCAATACTAATCAGTTACAAATCCATAACTCCAGATTACGAATCTTTAACTGCAATACTGATTACCATACAAAGTTTATAAGCAGTACATGGTGACTTTTATGCAGTGATTGGAGAAGGCTTGAGTAAGGAGGGGATATATTATTATTATTATTATTATTATTATTATTATTATTATTATTAAGCTTTATTTATAAAGCGCTGTAAATTTACACAGCGCTGTAAATTTATAGTGTCTGGCTGTGTTCTGTAGCCAGATGTACAAAGAATTCTGGGAGGAGGATGCCATCTTCATGACTCCAACTACAGCAGCAAAGTCAAATGGTGTCTGCACACCCTATACTGTCCGTAGGTCATTACATGGCAGCTGTGGGAGGGATGACTGGGAGTTTGGGGTGTGCACAGGGAAAGGGGATTGTAGTATAGCTATATCTGGCAGAGCTTTACATCCCACCAAGTTAACACAGAATCTTGGCTATGTTTCCAGCACAAGTATTGTGCAAATCATTGGAGGGGGGAGTGCGTATTCCTGAAATATAAAAATTCACATAATCCAAAAGAATAAAAATGCACAAAAAGCTACAGTAATTTTATGAATGAATGAATGAATGAAATTTTATTTTTATACCTCTATTCCTATACAGATCACAGCGGTTTACAACAAAGGATAATACAACACAACAAACATATCCCAACAGTGTGAACAAAACCACCCATACCAATTAAAAGCTATACATAATACTCTAAAACCATTCCATTACAACCATTAAGCAATTTAAAATCATATTAAAATCATACAACAAATAGCTGGATCGAACAATATGCAACAAGGGAGAAAAAGATAATATTAAGGCACATGGGGGAAAGCTTGATGGAAAAGAAAGGTCTTCAAATTTTTCCTAAATAGATCTAGAGTGGTGACTGAGCAGAGCTCGTCGGGCAAGGAGTTCCAAATCTGCGGGGCCGAGATGGAGAATGCCCTTTGTGAAGAAGAAATATACCTTGATTTTGGAACTTTTCCGCCCGATCTGAGAGTGTGGGGCAGACTGTATGGGGAGAGGCGGTCCTCCAAGTACCCTGG
Organism: Sceloporus undulatus; assembly: GCF_019175285.1. Classification (NCBI taxonomy): domain Eukaryota; kingdom Metazoa; phylum Chordata; class Lepidosauria; order Squamata; family Phrynosomatidae; genus Sceloporus; species Sceloporus undulatus. The sequence goes on along the minus strand of NC_056525.1, from coordinate 21,879,132 downwards.
GCCCAAGCCATTTAGGGCTTTATAGGTCATTACCAACACCTTGTATTCAGTGAAAATATAACTTTTGAAACAATTTGTGGGAAATAATGGATGTGGATGCCTCAGAGTGGAGTGTCACCTAGTGTGCTGATAGGAAGGGACATATGATCTTATCAGATACCTCCGGGACTGCCAGCTCTGCTGGCTAGTGGGTAAAGAGAATCTCTTCCCTCTTCTGCTCTCCTAATGGCCACCGGTGGGAAGGGGCTGCCTTCTGGTCTGGTGCCTCTGACAGCTGGGTGGAAAAGTGAGGGGCAAAATAGAATGCCCATTTGCACTGGCTTGGAGACACTGTCAGAGCTCACCATTTAGACACCACATCTTCTGACGCTGTCCCCAAGCCAGCATCATGCTGCCCACCCAACCACCCAGTGGGCAGCTTTGTGGTGCTCCAGTGGTGTGGTGTGGTGGCAGCGTCAGGAAAAAAGCTGGCTTTTTGCCCGCTCAAAAAGGAGTGGCATTTTGCTGCTCCTTTTTGTGCTGACAAAAAGCCAGGTTAGGGCACCAACCTGGCATTCAAAGGGGTGGTATCAAGCCACCCCTTCAGGACCATCTGTTTAGGCCCTGAGTCTTCTCCCTCTTCTGCTTAGCCATCAGCTCTGCCAGATCCAGAAAAGGTTGTTGAAGAAAGATGGGGAGGGTGTTATTAAATTATCTACAGCAGGTGTCAAATATACCACTTATACACACAAGAACATCTTTCAGCATCAGACCAAAGCAATTGTATAAGCTCCAAAGATGATGTAGGAATATAGTTCTTACACCTCTGTATGAAGAGAACATACTTTCTTTTGGGGAAGTTCCACAGTTCTGCTGCTAGAGAAAAGGGCCTGCTCTGTGCACCTACAAACCTAACCTCTTTTAGCAATTCAAAGATATAGCACTGTTAGTCTGTAGAATCAGTATGTAAAGAGATCTTGTAGCACCTTTGAGACTAACTGAAAGAAAGAAGTTGGCAACATGAGCTTTTGTAGACTTCAGTCTACTTCCTCAGATGCATTTAGTGGAGTGGAAACCAGGGACAGACATATATATGCATTAGTATATGAGAATGTCATTTCAAATTCAAAATCCTTTGTATATGGAAAGGAAGTAGCAAGGCCAGTTTTAACAATGGTCATTAGTGAACAAAGACATTAGGAACTGGCCAATGTGTATGGAAATGAAGAGGCAAGACCAGTTTGGCTTTGGAAACTAGCCTGTAGGTGGGGAGAATGCATGAGTGTAGGACACCCCCATGAGGATGGGGCCAGATAGTGTTGAAGTGCATGTAGTGAGCCAGGAAGCCATTGTTCCTGCTCAATCTATTGATGAGGGACTGTAGATTATGAATGAATTCCAATTCTTGTACAGTGGTGCCTCGGGTTACGAAATTAATTCGTTCCGCCGTCGCTTTCGTAACCCGAAAAGCATTCGCAAGCCGAAATGCCATAGGCGCTAATGGGGAAAAGCCGCGATTTCGTGCGAAAAAGCCGAAAAAAGCACCAAAAATTTTTTCGTAACCCGAAAAAACATTCATAACCCGGAACAATTATTTCCTATGGGATTTTTTCGTATCCCGGAAATTTCGTAACCTGGGTATTTCGTATCCCGGGGTACCACTGTATTTCTCTTTCCAGGCTACCTTTGTAATTGTTTAGAGACAACAAGGTCTCTGAGACAGTCTTTCTTGGCCTCAAGCAAAAGCATTTAGAGAGCTTCATGTATATTAGCTCAGTAATTGTTACACTGGTCCAGTAAGGTTGGTCTTATGCAAAGAAGGGAGACTGAGATAATTGTGAAATATCTAAAAAATTTCCTACTGAAGTTCAAGTTGAAGTTGGCTTTGATCTAGGACCTTCTTGGTTCACAATTTTGACCACTACATGAGACCAACTGTTAGAACATTTAACCCCAAATCTGTACATTCATGTCCAAGTCCAGTTTAAACACAGGGAAACATGAGAACATAGATCATTATGTTCCCTGCCAATAGTTAGCACCTGGACAGCAGAATGAACAGGTTCACTGGCCACCTGGTCACCCTCTGAAAACTATGGTAAAATATCTTGTATTTCTACTTCAATTATAGTAATTATTCCTAAATTTGTATCTGCTAATATGCAAATTCCATACAAATTTGTGTTGTCATTTTGAGTGATGTATTTTCTCCTCTTTTTCAAGCTAAGCTATTGGGACATGGTTATTGAACAAAACAGTAATTTTCACGGCAACCCTGCCCCACCCCCCTGCCCCTAGGCACAAGGGGAGACTGTACCTACAAAAGCCAAGAGGGACTTAATATTTTTGGTGCTTGCATTGAATTTCAGCGTTAATGGATTTATCAGCCTTATGGAAACAGATACGAGCTGCTTAAATTGGCATCTGCATGTGCAAAGTGAATATGCAATGGGATAATTAAAAGAATCTAATGAGCTAAATTGTGCCCTTGCCTGGCATAAAAGCAAAACATTTATGCCAAGCTGCAGCTGTATTAAATTGTTTCATGAAATTAAATATTTGGGGTGGGGGAAGGAGCCTCCATCTCTTAAGGTATCTCTATATTCATTTATTTTATATTCAGTTTTGCTCACAAAATCATTATAAAGAAGGAGAGTAAATATGTGTTCCATTCTTGGAATAAGTCTCTTTGAAAGACCTCTTTTTTCATTTTAAAAATGTGTGCATATTTGTGTGTATACTTTTCCAAAAAAATCTATACATTTGTACACAATCTTACTAATGTAATCTATACATTTTGATAGATATATATAATCTATAGATATATATATATATATATATATATATATATATATATATTCTGGACTGATTAAAGTATTTTATGTGTATTGTTCCATGTATACAATTTTAGCTCTGTGCATCTTTCAAAGGTACTTAGGGGCTTGTGTTCATTTTCTTCTTTGCTGAAATATGCCTCAAAATGTACTCCCAGATCCATCTCTGTTATGGGAGGCCCAGGTAGGTTTTGTATATATCTGTAGCCAGAGTCACCTGAACATCTTATAGAAACCATAGGATTTAAAAGAAATTGCACAACTTACTAAGGGTCTTATGGTGACATTAAAAACCCTACACAGCTTGGGTTCTCAGTGACTGAAGGAATGCCTCTCCCAAATAAACCTGCCCAAGCACTTAAGTTTGCTGAGGGACTCTTGTCTGTGCCCTACCAGCAGGAACAATACACTCTGTGAGGATATGGGATAGGGTCTTTTTTGCGGTGTTGCCCCTGATGTGAAATATGTCCTCCTTGAATACATGTCTTTGGGCAAAGGTGGGGTATAGATAAAGGCAATGGTTGTGGTGGTGGTGGTAGTGATAGTGATAACACTGAGGTTTAGAGGCCCAATTAACACAACAAATGACTTCTTTCAAGTGTAAAGTTATGAAAATATTTGAAACCATTTTGCCTAAATCTGTACAAGTTTTAAATAGTTTCAATCTGTTTTAATTTATTAAATTGTTTTGTTGTTGCTGTTGTTGTTGTTGTTGTTGTTAACTGCCCACAAGTTGGCCCTGACTCATGACAACCCTGCAAATGAGACATCTCCAAACCCATCTGTTCTCAACTGCTCTGCTTATGTCTGGTAGATTTATGCCCATGACCTCCCTAATTAAGTCTAGCCATCGGGTGTGTGGTCTCCCTCTCTTTCTGCTGCCTTTCACCTTTCCTAGCATTATTGCCTTTTTGAGTGAGTCATCATGACTTCTCATGATGTGGCCAAAGTATGACTGTCTCAGTTTCATCATCTTGGCTTCTAGGGAAAGTTCTGGCTTGATCTGTTCTAGGACCCAGTTATTTGTGTGTGTGTTTGTGTGTGTGCTTTGTTTTTGTTTGTTTGTTTGTTTTTTGGCTGTCCATAGCACTTTTCTCCAGCACCACATCTCAAAGTTGATTTTTTTGTCTGCTTTTTTCATTGTCCAGCTCTCACATCTATACATGGTGATGGGGAATACTATGGCTTAGACAATTCTTACTTTAGTGCTCAATTGTATGTCTTTACTCTTTAAGGTCTTTTCTAGTTTTTCATAGCTGCCTTTCCCATTCTCAGTTTTCTTTTTGGCTGCAATCCCCATTCTGATCAATGTTTGATCCTAGGGTATGATCTTGGAGAAATCATGATCTTGGAGAAATCTATAAAAAGTACTTGAGATATTGGCACAAAGTTGGAGCTTCAGCATAGACCCTCAGGCCTGAGGTGTCATGCCTGCATGGCAGCAGCAGGAGTCCAACTCTGCTGCTGTCTTTTTGGAGCTCCCAGCAGCCAAAGGGTGTGTGTGTTTGCTTGGTATGATTTATGCATATTCTTTGGTATAGCTTACTGGGTGTATAATAAATCATAAGGCTTTTGCAACCACTACAGGTATTTTGTATTGCTTCCAAATCACAGAAAAGAATCTCCTCACCTTAGACAAGACAGGCAGTTAACAACAAATGACTGTTGATAGGAACAAAAAAAATACTACAAGGAAATCAAATTATTGATCCCATCTACTCAAATATTGTACCTAGAAATCACTAGCATTTCATGGTGATCTTCCATCCAAATATGAATCAGTTTTGATCATCGCTGAGTTCTGGGAACAGATGGAACCAGCTGTATTCACATTGGTATGGATGGTAGCATGACTTAATCCAACATTGCTTTAATTAATCTCAAAATGACCATTCCAGGGTCCGCATATGAGGAAAGTGTTGGGTGCTTGGTGACACTTGATGCTGTTTGTAGGCAACAAGATGGGACTAATCTGTGCCAGTCCTGTCATCTGGACAATTTTAGTGCATCCAGGAGAAGAGAGATCCCATATCTGATCAATGTAGAACACACAACCGCAAATTTCAGGACCTAAATTGTGAAGTGGTTTTTTACTGTGCTGGATTAAAGATGAGTCTTTAAATGGGTATCCCCACTCATGCAGCTGTTCAACCCTGAATTCAATTGCAACATTAATTGTGATGCCATGCTTTTCCTGGAAAAGGGACACAGTCAACCTTTTTTTATTGAACAGCCTAGCAGTCTAATAATAAGCTTTTTTTTTTAGCTTCATAAAAGAAAAGAATGAAAACTCACAACACTAGATGTGCTTCTAGCGTGGCAGACAGGTGCTGAATGATCTTGCCAAATTGTGAGGTGGACACATACTTGTTAATGAGCCACTGCCTAAAGATTCCACAGACAAATAAAAACACACATGAGTCAGCTGCATTGCCCCAGTTCTTCTTCACCAGATGCTCATGTTGCTGCTGTTGTTGCTGCTGCTTTTCCACAAGATATAAATCATATATTCTGTTGTAATTAGAAGTTAGAACAAGCTGCTCATGTTGATGCCCTCAAGTTTTGTTTTTATCATTCTCTTAATCTAGCCTATTGATGCAGAAACAAAACAATGTTCTCTAGATTCAATATCTGGAGTTCGATCCAGCTTCTGTTAACTGGTATCAAATTTTGGGCATAAAGAGTTCTAAACTCAGATGTGCACTTTCCCAAGATCTTTTGTCCATGTTCACAGTTATGGGATTTTTGGCTTGTGTTTAAGTGGTGTGTGGCCCACTCCTCGGAGACTAATACACAAGTTACATTGAAGTAAATGTATTTTATTTGACATCAGTGGAATAAGTCACAAATGGGTAAATCAATAATCAGAAAGCAACTTATTCTATGGATTTAACAAAAAAAAATTGAGATGAGGAGGAAAAGAAACTGTGTGCATATGAGTTTAGGATAGATAGGGAAAGTGTTAGATCAAGACAACAGGGTTCAGTAGATAGTTTACCAGAGAAGAGTGTAATAAAGGGGCAAAATTAACAGAGAACTAGTCTGAGCTGAAGAAGGGAGCAAAGTTGTTGGAAACAATGGAGACTCTAAGAAGAAGGGAGAAATCCAAGAGGCTGAGTTTTAGCCCAGGTTATTAAATAGCATAGAAAAGCATGGCTCCAACCACTCCAACCATACATGCAGCCATCAACACACACACACCATGCTTATGTCTCTCAAATCTGGAAGCAAGCCCAAGAGAGAATGTGCAATGTAGGAGGAGATGATCAGTGTACTGTCCCAAAGTTTGGTTCTGGGGGTATTGTCTTCCAGTTTGTCCAAGGATCAGATTTCATTCTCTTCAGCTCCTTTAACATCCATATCTTGGTAATTCACCAGTTTCAGCCAGGTTATTCTGGTTTCTGTAATCATGATTTCCAGGTGCCTATGAGTCCAAACATGCTGTTCTGCACATCCTCTCTCAGAGGTGCTTGAGATAATTGTTTCAGAACATGGGCAGATATTGCATCAAGAACTGATCTGTTCATCTCTACCTTTTGAAATGTTCCCCTTTCTTTCCTTCTGGTCATAATTGCTGTCTCTTTCTCTCTTTGGCAGGTCCCCTCAGGACAGGCACTCATTCTTTTTCATGCCCATCCATTGCCTCACATATATATAAACATGCCTTCACAGATCCATAACACAATTTCAAAGATGATCTGCAAATAATTTACCATTTGTGATAATAATTCTTTGTTCTAGGGTTAACTTTGGCATAATATTAATAAAGTATTCACAATGCTAGCTAGCTTTACATCTGCCCCAAAGTCACAAATAAGCAATTACAAAGCATATAGAATTACAAGTGTTATACAAGCACTGTTTTGTGTGTGTGTGAGAAGAGGCGGGTAGAGTTAAAGAAACGCAACAAGTAATCTGCTTCTGTGGGTAACATACCTAGCTTCTACTAACATAAACTGTCCACTTATGTAAGGTCCTTCTGTTCAGTTTAGGAGATTCTTACCTCTCACTACATGGGGCAACCCTTGTACCATACCCGGAAGCTACAATTAGTACAGAACATGGCAGCAAGGCTGGTTACTAATACACCTAGAACCAGCCATATAACACCAGTCTTAAAAGACCTCCATTGGCTGCCTATTCGCTTCCAGGTGCAATACAAAGTGTTGGTTGTTACCTATAAAGCCCTAAATGGCTTGGGCCCAGGGTACTTAGAGGACCGCCTCTCCCCGTACAATCCGCCCCGCACACTCAGATCAACTGGGCAGCAATTGTTAAGGGTTCCAGAGGCCAGATTAGTTGCCACCACTAAGAGGGCCTTCTCCATCTCGGCCCCCAGCCTCTGGAACGCGCTGCCCGTTGAGCTCCGCTCAGCCACCTCCCTTACCCAGTTTAGGAAGGGGTTAAAACATTCTTGTTCGAGCAAGCTTACCCCTGACTCCCTGACCCCTAAAGTATTCTCTCCTCACCCCCTTCGTCAGCATGTCAAGCTGGCACGAATTGTGGTGCTTATTGTTTTATTGTAAAAGGTTTTTAATGCTATGTTTTGATGTTTTTATATTGCTGTATTGTTGTATGTATGTTGGAAACCGCCTTGGTCTTATAAAGGCGGTATATAAATAAACTTTTACTTACTTACTTACTTACTAACACCACAGCTCATATCGTTTAGCAGGAATACTGACCCTCTGCATAGCATCTTCAGAGGTAAAAGGGCTGACATCAGAAGAAGTGGGCAGGCAAATTAACTTATACCAGCTTGCATGCACATATTTACATGTGGATCCAACTCCAGTACTTTATTACCTGAGTGAATCTGCAATCCTTGAAATTTTCATATCCAGGATTCATGAACATGGGAGAAAGGGGTAAGAAGTACTTCATTCTTTACTTATTTGTGTGAAACCTTTTTTCAGTAGTTGCAAATGCACTTTTCCTGCCACAACATATTAAGAAGGTTGTATGATATACAATGGAACAATTATTGCAGATAAATAGTGATCTCAGCCACAGATAGTGTAGTAACATTGGAGAAGAAGCAGACATGATTTAAGCCTATTCCAACATGTACTGGATGCCAATATGCTTCTGAGCCTGACTACCTGTCCCACATGGCTGACCCTATATGAAAGGTGGTGGAGAAAACTCTTGGATGGAGCCAGTTACTTTATGCTGCCCAGGATACTGCCCTGGTTTTCTTCTTTTATTGCTTCCTTCAACCTTACTAAGCATTATTTTATTTTCTAATGAGTCATATTGTCCCATGATACGTCCAAAGTAAGACAGTTTTAGAAGGTAGCGTGCTCTCGAGCAAAGATGATGCTTTGAGCATAGACTGGACTCAGTGCCAAGCAGGACTTGGCCATGTAAACTGTGCAAAATAGGCTAGATTATTAATTGGTACAGCACGTGTTTCATAGTAAAGATCTTTCAGATATCCCTTAGCAGACAGACAGTCAGAGTCCCTTTACAGCTGAATGACAGATTGAGTTCCCAAGCATATCAGATCTTCCCAAATGGCCAACAGTTTGACTAGGTTTGAATGGTATGTCTTTACCCCCTAGACCAAGACCAAAACCTTAGGTTTGTTGTTGCTGATTGGCATCAAGTTGAGAGACCACTAAGTCACCCTGTTATCAACAGCCCTGCTCATGTCTTGAATACTTAAGGCCATGGTTTCCTTGACTGATTCTATTCATTTGGAATGTGGTTTTCTTCTTTTCTTGCTGCCTTCGACCTTACTAAGCATTATTTTATTTTCTAATGAGTCATGTCTTCCCATGATATGTCTGAAGTAAGACAGTCTCAACTTAGTCATCTTGGCTTCTAGGGAGAGTTTAGGCTTGATATTTCTCTGACCCATTTATTTGTATTTTGGGTAGCTCATGGCTCCAGCATCACATTTCAGATGAGTTGATTTTCTTCCTATCAGTTTTCTTCATCTCTAGCCTTTACAGCCATACTCTGGCTTTGCTTTGCGAACAAAGATTCAGGAAAGACGCATCCCACACTTTGTACGAGCACATTAGTGACTAAAAAGGCCAATTCGGGATAAACAGGTCCGGTTGCAGAAAGCACAACAGAAAGTCTCCTTGGGTGATGTTTCCAGGTTGCGGTACTTTCTGCATTGTTGTTTCTCTTCGAGGCTCGTTCGGCGTGAGCTTTTGAAGAAGGCTGCAGCGTCATGGATAGTGCGTCTCCATGCCTTCCGATGTGAGGCCAGGGAGGACCATTGTTGGTGATCTATCTGGCCAAGCCTGAGATGTTGTTTCAGGGAGTCCTTGTATCTCTTCTTTGGGGCGCCCCTCTTACACTGACCCGTGGCGAGTTCACCGTAGAATACTATTTTGGGGAGGCGATGGTCCTTCATCCTAGAAACATGTCCTGCCCAGCGCAGCTGCGTCCTCAATAGCATGGCCTCAATGCTGGTGATCCCTGCTTGCTCAAGGACAGCAACATTCATCACATAGTCAGTCCAGTGTATATTTAGAATTGTGCATAAACAGCGCTGATGAAAGCGTTCAAGGAGTCGTAGGTGATGGTGATAGGTGACCCATGTTTCAGACCCATAGAGGAGAATAGACAGTACAATGGCTCTATACACACTGATTTTTGTGCTTCGCCTCAAGTGTTTGTTACTCCAGACTCTTTTGTTAAGCCTTCCAAATGCGCTATATGCCTTTGCCAGTCTGTGATCGATCTCTTTATCAATCTTGGCATCTGAGGAGATGATGCTTCCCAGGTAGGTGAACTGCTGGACAGACTTAAGCACAGATGTGCCTACGGTGATTTGGGGATGGTAGTGTTCTTCCTGTGGTGCCGGCTGGTAGAGAATTTCCATTTTCTTCAGACTGACTTCCAGCCCAAAGAGCTATGCAGCTGTTGCAAAACAAGATGTGAGGTGCTGCAGAGCTGCTTCCGTATGGGCAACGAGGGCAGCATGGTCAGCAAAAAGCAGCTCACGGACTAGATAGTTTAGAGCAGGGGTAGGCAACCTTTTTGAGCCGGGGGCCGGATTGCTGTCCCTCAGACAACTGGGGGCCCGAAGCCAAAAAATAAATAATTAAATAATTTGTTTAAAATATTAAATATATAAATAAACCAGGACAAATGTAGGACAAAATTTTGAAATGGAAGATACTTTTTTTAAAAAAAATGGAGGACACGCGAAAAAATTTGCTGATTTTTTAAAAAATGTTAATATAAATGCATGTTTCTGAGGCTTCTATAGACAATTGCCCCCCAAAGGTCCCGGCGGCAAGCGGCGGCAGGACCGGGCTGGGGCCGGTCCCAAGGCCTCGCCGGGCCGCATCCGGCCCGCGGGCCGCAGGTTGCCTACCCCTGGTTTAGAGTCTTACTGCGAGCCCACAGGCGGCTTAAGTTAAACAGGCTACCATCAGTACGGTAGCGTATATAAATGCCGTCTTCTTCTTTGAGATCTGCTGTAGCCCTTTGGAGCATCATGCTGAAGAAGATTGTAAATAAAGTCAGAGGAAGAACACAACCTTGTTTTACACCATTAGTGATTAGAAAGGGCTCCGAGAGAGCGTCGCCATATCTGACTTGACCTTGCTGGCCTTCATGTAGCAGGATGATCATTTTGAGGAATTTGGGGGGGGCATCCTAGTCGTTCCAGGATCTGCTACAGACCTTTTCTACTCAAAGTGTCAAAGGTTTTGGTGAGGTCGACAAATGTTACATAGAGTCCTTTGTTCTGCTCTCTACATTTCTCTTGCAGTTGTCTGAGGGTAAATACCATGTCTGTAGTGCTCCTATTAGCTCTGAAGCCACATTGGCTTTCGGGAAGAAGTTCTTCTGCAATGGCAGGAACTAATCTGTTCAGCAGTATCCTTGCAAGGATTTTTCCAGCAATGGAGAGCAGTGTTATACCTCGGTAGTTCGAGAAATCCGATTTTGCTCCTTTTTTCTTGTACATAGTGATGATGACTGCGTCTCGGAGATCTGATGGCAGTTCGCCTTTTTCCCAGCAACTCACAAGGAGTTCGTGGAGTTTAGCATGGAGTGCATGACCTCCATGTTTCCAAGCTTCAGGTGGAATTCCATCAATCCCGGCAGCCTTGCCGTTTTTCATCTGATGTATGGCCTTAACGGTTTCTTCCAAAGTGTGAGCTATGTCCAATTCTTTCTTCATCGGTTGTTGTGTCATCTGTTGAATAAGTGAATCTTGGACTACTCGGTTGGCACTAAAGAGGCTTTGGAAGTGTTCAGCCCATCGGTCCAGAATGGAAGCTTTATCTGTGATTAGTGTTTGACCATCTGAACTGTATAGGGAGCTTTGGGTCTGATATGTAGGTCCAAACACTGCTTTAAGAGCTTCCTAAAATCCTCTGGAATCACCCAGATCTGCACAACGTTGTGTCTTTTCTGCTAAATTGATCCACCACTTGTTCTGAATGTCTCAGAGTTTTTGTTGGAGTTGACTACATACGAGGCGAAAGGCTGCTTTTCTTACATGACAGGATGGCTGGGCGAGGTGTGCCTGGTGAGCAGTTCTCTTCTTTGCCAACAGCGCCTGGATCTCTTGGTTGTTTTCATCAAACCAGTCTTGGTTTTTCTTGAGGGAGAACCCCAAGGATTCTTCCTCAGACTGCAGGATGCTGTTTTTGATAAGTTGCCAAAGCGCTGTAGGAGAAGAGTCTATAGGGTGGTCTTCAAGTTTTGTTTGCAGATTTGCCTGAAAGTTGTCTCTCATGGCAGCTTGTTGAAGATTGTTGACATGGAGTCTCCTCTTTAGGATGCCACCTCTCTTAGGTTTAAACTTAAAATGAAGATTTAGTTTACATCTTACGAGGCGATGATCTGTTTGACATTCTGCACTGGGCATCACTCGGGTATGACGGACATCGCAAATATTTCTCTGGTGCACTAGGATGTAGTCAATGAGGTGCCAGTGTTTGGATCTGGGGTGCATCCAGGTTGTCTTCAGGCTGTCTTTCTGCTGAAAGATGGTGTTTGTAATAGTCAGCTGCTGTTCTGCACAAAATTCTAGCAGGAGATGTCCGTTATCGTTACAGTTTCCAACACCATGCTTGCCTAAAACACCTTTCCAGGCTTCAAAGTTCTTTCTTACTCTGGCATTGAAGTCACCTAGGATAATGATTTTGTCTTCTGCAGGGACTTTTTGTATAAGGTGGCGTAGGCCTGAGTAGAATTTGTCTTTCTCTGCAGGGTCGGCTTGCATAGTTGGGGCATATATACTGAAGAGAACAACATGTGGGAGGCGTAAGGAGATAATGTGATCAGAGTGTCCTGTTGGCAAGGTTTCGAGTTTGGAGGCGATGGAGTTTTTGATCATGAAGCCTACACCTGAAAGATGTTTTTCAGTTTGGGGTTTGCCAGACCAATAGAGTGTGTAGCCGGCACTGTGTTCTTTAAGGCTGCCTTCCTCATGGAGACGAACTTCACTAAGAGCAGCAATGTCGATGTTAAGTCGTGACAATTCATGGGCTATTAGAGCAGAATGACGCTCAGGACATCCACTGTCTGCAGAATCTTGCATGGTTCTGATGTTCCAGCATGCAAGCGTTAGTCTGTTTGCACCTTTGGAGGCTGGTGTGTGCCTTTGTCCCTTTGTCTTTGTTTGATCGCATCAGAAGATTCCCATTGGCCGCGGCTAGCCAACTGGGTTGTTGGGGATGAGCTTTCTTTAGGCCACCTTTTCTAGGCCCCTCTCCATATGGAGCAAGCAGTGCTATCCTTTAAAAAGGCTGCTTGGTCATTCAGGATGCTGCCGAACAAGACTATTATCCCCGGTCAGTCTCGAGCAACCAAAGTCCTGAACCGCCTGCATGCAGGGTTGGGTCTGCGGCTTCCAGTGCATCTTTATACCTGCCATTTTGTCCCTCGCCTATCGCTACAGGGCTTTTTTGGAGATTGGATGTGTCCTTCGAGCCTGTGCAATGGATTTTTCTGGTGGAGCGCAGCGTGCACAGAACTGGCCTCACCCTTTAAACCAGAGGTTCGTCTGCTGAGGCCTTGACAAGCATGGACAGTGGCAGCGAGGTCCTCGCGTCGTAGGTTTGATTAGAGTTTCCTTCTCTGAGATGGTTGACCTTGCAGGGTTAGACGAGCACCATCTGCCCGGGTTTGGGATTAGAGTTTTCCTTCTCCTGGGATGGTTGCCATAAGGCTAGAGAGCCCATCCTGCCCTTTGGCACTCTTGGTCAGACCCTTCGGTTGTGACCTGTCTGGCATGAGAGGCCCTGCCGGTGGCTATTATACCACCGCCAGCATAGCTCACAGCTTCATTAGGGTACGCAAGCCTCTCCCCCACGACAAGGGGGCGTCAATGGAGAGGATACACAGCCATACACAGAAATCAGAAATATGGCATGGACAATCCTAATTTTGATGGTCAATTTATATCTTTACATATGAGGATTTTGCTTAATTCCTTCATAGCTGCCTTTCCAAGTCCTAGTCTTCTGATTTCTTGACTATAGTCCGCATTCTGATTTATGACAGAGCTAAGATATGGAAAATCTTAAAATGGGCAAGCACTCAAGAGTATCCACCACAAGTCCACAGACTAACCAGGAGAAAGCCAGTCCAGTCCCAGGATGACTCTTGTGTCTGTATGGGAGAAGACAATCTGAAATGAAACAAAGCTAACGGTCCTGAGCTGAACCCAAAACCAAGAAGAGGGTTGCCAGAGAGATTAGTCCAAAGACAAGCCAAAGGTCAGAGATATGCAAATCTAAGGATATCACACAAGATCAACAGGAAATGTTGGATTTATTGTCTGAAGAACCAGAATGTCTTTAGCTGAGCTCATTTAGAAGATTGCATTTCTAGCATTTCTGATCCTTGTATCCAGGTTGTTGACTCCATTTCTTCCTCCAAATTTGCAGATGCTGCCTGGGATGGCCCAGGCTTCAATTCTGTCAAAACAGGGTTGCCAGCCTCCTATATTTCCAGCTAGGGTCCATCCTCCTGGAACTCTGCTTCTCTTTCATCTGAGGAAGCCTCCTTCAAGTAAGGAACAATGAAGTTGAAGGCATTCATGGGGGGCATCCATAGTTTTTTGTGGGTTTTTTTGGGCTATGTGGTCATGTTCTAGAAGAGTTTATTTCTGACATTTCACCAGCATCTGTGGCTGGCATCTACAGAGAATTTTCTGAAGATGCGAGCCACACATGCTGGTGAAACATCAGGAATAAACCCTTCTAGAAAATGGCCACATAGCATGAAAAACCCACAAAAAATTATGAACAATGAAGCCTTTGCTTCCATTCTAGAATGGAAGGAGAGGCTGTGTCCTGCACACTGAACACTCTATGGTACAGGAAGGAACTCTAGCATCATCCTGCAGAAAGAAAATGCAATCTAAGCCAGACCTTGCCCTGAAATGAACACAAATGATTCTTTACCACAGATCACTGCTGCAAAATTGCCTCCGAAGCCTGAGAAGTTGCCCACTTCATTCTAAAATATACAACTACTTGACCAACTTTCCCAGCATTTACTGGGGGTGAGATTAGTAGCTCAGTTTTTAAAAACATTTTGCCCAGACAGTCTCTTTAGACTGAGCATCCTAGTTTTTGAAGAAATAAAAGTGTTATTCCTGCTTACTTTTAGAATTCATCTGTGCATATGCATTCCCTTGTTTCTCTCTGCAACATCGTGTTATAGATTTATATATTTTGTGTCATATATCTTTACCATTATTGCATTTTTTATATTTCATATTGAAAGTTTAGGATGTAAGCTGCCTAGAGCCAGAGGGATTAGCAGGATACAAAAGTAATAATTTAATAATAAATATGAAAATCCTCCTACTTGCTATGGTATTTTCATCTTACAGACTAATTCACACTTTTGTATGAGCTAGGTAGGAACTAATTTATCCCTTCAGTTCTGATTCAGTAGACCATGGAATCTCATACATCCAATTGATTTTGATAGCTGTTAAACATTATTTATCGCAATACTATCTGTGATTTTTATTATGTGATTAATTACCAGAAAACTATCACTATGTTCTGTGCTTTTGATTTTTATATTTCGTTTTAGTAGACAATTCTGGGTAGAAGTGACATCTCACTGAGTTACCAAGATATATTAGGTTAGGTCCAGACTTATACAGGCTTACAGCACACCCACTGAAATCAATGGCACTTAAGTTAGTTGCCCCTAAATTGAGCCCCATTGATTTCAGTGGGTCTGGATACAGCTTGCTACAATGAGGCACAGATTAATAGCATGGAAACAAATACACGAAGCCATCATTTTAAGAACTGCTTTCTCTGCCTTCCAATTTGTTACAGAACTTCAGCCTTGAATAGATTTATTAGACAAAAATAGATGATCTAAACTTGACAATCCTTGCGATAGATTGCAAATGTGTATGCTTCTTTGCCAAGATTCAAAGTTCTTGATTTCAGGTCCTAGCTAACACCCCAGAATGCTGCTGAACTAGAACAATTACCATACATTAATTTAAAGTTGTAGTGAACTAAGGGAGAATTGCATTATTTGTTCGTCATGGCAATAAAGACTGAGCATATGCATATTGCCAGCATGGGGTAAATCATAGGTATATATCTAGAGAAGGAGCAAGAAGTGCCTTATTCAGAAAAATGGAAGGAGGAACTGGTCAGATTCCATAGCAAGTGACTTGGGCTGTTGCTGTGCAACAGTATTAATGCAGTTTGGCACCACTTTAACTTTAATTGCTCCATCCTATGGAATCCTGGGATTTGTAGTTTGTTGTGACACCAGAGCTCTCTGACAGAGAAGGCTACATATCTGACAAAACTACAGATCCCAGAATTCCACAAATTTGAGCCATGGTAGTTAAGCAGTGTCAAATTACATTAATTCTGCAGTATAGATGCAGCCTTCAAAGGCTTACTGTATGTTTTCATGTATGTCTAGGAGTTTAAGTAAAAAAAATTACCCCCAAAACCCTGAATTGACATCCACAGGTCAATGTATGTACTGTACTTTATTAAGCCAACCATCCCCTGCTGAAAGGCAAGACTGTAATTTCTCCTGAAAGGAGCGCTGGTGGTTAAAAGCCTGTACTGCAGCCACTCACTCAAAACCACAAGGTTGCGAGTTCAATACCAGCAAAAGAGCTCAAGCTCGATTCAGGCTTGCATCCTTCTGAGGTTGCTAAAATGAGTACCCAGATTGTTGAGGGTAATTAGCTTACAGTTGTAAACCGCTTATATAATAATAATAATAATAATAATAATAATAATAATAATAATAAATTTTTATTTATATACCGCCCTGTGGCGAACCAATCCGGGCGGTTTACAACATTAAAATAACATACAGCATAAAAACAATATATTTCCCTCCCCCCCTTAAAAAGTTATTAAACTACATATCTAATTTTAAAACCACAATAACTAGTTAAAATATCAATAAATTAAACAAAATAATACCACTGTTAGTTCAGTATGAAGCGGTATATAAATGAAGCTGTTTGTTTTGTTTGTTTTTCAAACCACTGACTCTGCCCCAACCCAGTCTCTCATCCATCCAGCCTTTAGTGTGAGCATAAATAGTGGAATTTTATAAGTTCTTTGACATCGTTTCCCTTTGCTTCATCCTTTAGATTCTTTGTTATATGCCTCTAAGTGTTACCCTGGACGTATCCATGAGGCATATCAAAATCCAGAATTTTAGCCCTAAAACTGGCCCTCAGTTTATGCATGAGGTCAACTTATAGTTGAGTAAATAGAGCAATTTTTTCTTCATACACCTTGATCACACTAGCGGGCAAATGGGATTTAAACAAGAGTTAAACTAGAGAAAACCAGGAAATGCCTGACGTTTATCACACAACATATCCTGGTTTTCTCTAGTTTAACTCTTGTTTAAACCCCACTTTCTGCTAGTGTGATAAAGCTCATAGTCTACCTCCTCTTCAAACTGCAGCATCAGCAAAGCTGGCACCAAAATTATGAAACCAAGAATAAGTCAGTATCAACCTTACTTCAGAAAGAACTGGTGTTACAGATGTGTAACTTAGGCACAATACAAACGGGTGCCTTGTGGTGCACTCGGGCAAAAACTAGGGTTTGTGAGTGCACAGCAATCACATGCTCCCAAGCCCTAGTTTGTGCAAAAGGTGCCATCATGCATATAGATTACTTCACACGTGCGCCACATCCAAACAGTGCTGTGTGTGAGTGATGTAATCGTGATGGTGCAAGGCAGAAATGGCACCTTGGAGGCGTTGCAGCAAGGAGCTCCATTTTGGAGTTCCTTTTTACTGCGGATCGTTGCCAGGGCCATGCAGTTGCCATGGCAATGGCTGTCCCTTTCTTTTCATCTGTACCAGGCCTTAGATATAATCTACTGTAGTTATGTTGCATTTTCAGTGGTTTGGAATTACGTTTGATTATAAGACCATTCTTATTTTTAACAGTTCCATTATTGCACCCAATGTATGATCTCAACATATTTTTATACTTGTATCATCTAGCAACCTGAGAGCCAATTTAACTATTTACAGTATGAGAAAGATAAATTCTTGATTTTATAAAATACCTCAAGGGGAAAGGCAGAGTATAAATACAAATAATAATAATAATAATAATAATGATAATGACTGATATCCTGCAGTGTCAATGTAACTATAAAAGCTGAGCTCCATCGTCATAGTTACAACTGACATCACCTCTCAAAACCCTACCTATGCATGGTTAAAACATCATTTTTTTTTTTAACTAATACAGAAACTATGTTCTGTATGTGACCACTAGATATAGCATCTGGAAATCTAATTCAATTCCTCCCCTCCTCTCTTTCATCCTAATTTTTCCTGCCTTGCTGCCTTTGAAAGGCCTTTCTGAAAAATGCCCCAGCCAAGCTGAAACATCCTGAACTCAGTGGTTAAGGTTCATGGCCAGATGTGTCTGAGAATACAGAAACTTTATATAGTGATATTCTAATTTGTTAAATAATTACTGCATTATTTCTTTAAAAGACTTAATGTGAGGATAATTACATGTGTGAATTAATCCTAGTAATTTTTACATGAAGCTTTAACAGTCCATTTATTGTATCATATATGCCATAACCCAGAGCCAAATTTACCATGATTTTAAGGCTGAAGTGCAACACCCCCTTATTGTAGTGTAAATATCCACATGCAGAGTTATTCTGTCCCAGATCTATCATTATGTAACACATGTCAATGACTGTGTGCTATTGTGCAATGCAATGGACAGAGTGTAAATATAATGAGTAATATTGCTGTATGTGCAACTCTGCTAGAATATATATATTGTGCTATGGTGAATAATTTCTCCTTGTATGCATAGCATGCCTTAGGCATGTGTATGTCACTAACAGAATGCCAGCCTAATTGTGTTATCACAATTAGCATGCACTTTTTATAAATATAAATAACTACTGCACAGAGGAATTCGGGTCTGAGAAGGATTGGGGCAATGACAAGTGTAATGTAACCCTCACTCTCCTACCATGATCATGTTAATTGCACTAATGCATGCTTGCATCTATCATTAGTATCCTCAGGAAAGATCCAGCATCCTACATGGCTAAATTGGTGTGTACATATAACAAGACTTCGTGGAAAGTTGGGCTGTGGAGCTCGTGCTAAAGGAAACTATTTATTTAAAGCATTTCTATAGCACCTCCCAGCAGACAAGGGTTCCCAAGGTAATAAACAACTTATAAACTAATTAAAACAATATTAAGTTACTTTTTTCAACACACACACACTAAACACTCTTTGAAAACTCCTAAAAGCAGTCTAAACTGCTGGTTCCATCTCTTCTGAGCTTCTGGTAAGCACCTAAGTTGATGCTGTTATGCATGTTTGCCCTTGGAATTCCTTGGCCTCTTAAACTAGGGTCCAAAACACACTGCAGAAATAATCCAGTCTGAGACTGCTTTAATGGCTCTGGATCAATGCTAAGCAATTCTGGAAACTGTAACTTTGTGAGACACTTAGCCTTCTCTGTCAGAAAGCTCTAGTGCCCATATAAACTACAGTTCCTAGGATTCCCTAGCACTGAGCAAGGGCAGTTAAAGCAGTCTCACACTGGATTATTTCTGCAGTGTTTTGGACCTATCTGGTTCTAAATTACTTAAAGGAGTACTTTTAGATTTGTTTTGAATATTTTTGTCTATGTATTTAATGGTTAAAACTCACCATGTATTTGCTTTATGTGAGCTGCACGATAGATATGACAGCTAGACTAGAACACTAAGATCCTGCATCATCATACTTATGACTGATGATTCCTTGCGCCAGACCAACCCTTCCAACCTGGCAGCACGCCTACCAAAGTGTTTCTGAGACAATGGAGATCAGAACACTGGAAAAGGACATCCACAATCCTCTTCTGATTGTGGAGTGCCTTAAGCGCAGGCAGCTAGAGACATCCCCATTCCCAAGAGCTCTGCCAAGGCACCACAAAGTAGCAGCAAACTGAGGATATCATTTCCAAGCACTCAAAACTCCAGTGCCTCAGAAACACTTCCATCAGGGCGCTGCCAGGCAATGAAGGTAGGTTTTTTAGTTGGTTTTTCCAAACTGTAAAAGTAAATCTCCAGCAGTTGGGATACTGTATATTTGCGGTCTCTTCCAACTCTATGATTCTATGATTCTAACTGCTGAATAGTATGCCATCCATAAATAAATTATAAGACAAAATGAATAATCTACACAGGCAGCAGGTGCTGAGGGCCACATTGGCTCTTCCCTTTAAGCAGGGCCATTGCTTTTTTATTGGAGGAGAGAGCTCTGTGCACCATACAGCCTGGAAATGACTTTGAGGGAACACAGGAAGACACAGGGAGAGGAAATTCCTGTTCCTGCTTCCACTGATGCAAGTAGTTGTGTTCACAGAACTATGCTGTTGCATCCCAGTCAAAATGATGTCTGCAAAATGAAGCAGACTTTTGATATCCAATTCAGAATATACACAGGGACTCAGGGACTAGGGGTGCATCTACATAGAATCATAGAATTGTAGAGTTGGAAGAGACCACAAGGACCATGCAGTCCAACCCTCTGCCATGCAGGAACTCTCAATCAAAGCATCCCCGACAGATGGCCATCCAGCCTCTGTTTAAAGACCTCCAAGGAAGGAGACTCCACCACTCTATGAGGGAGTGTGTTCCACTGTCATACAGCCCTTACTTTCAGGAAGTTCCTCCTAATGTTGGGGTGGAATCTCTTTTCCTGCAGATTGTATCCATTGCTCTGTGTCCTGTTCTCTGTAGCAGCAAAAAACAAGCTTGCTCCCTCCACAATATGACATCCCTTTAAATATTTGAACAAGGCTATCATATCACCTTTTAACCTTCGCTTCTCCAGGCTAAATATCCCCAGCTCCCTAAGTCGTTCCTCATAGGGCGTGGTTTCAAGACCATTCACCATTGTAGTCACCCTCCTTTGGACATGCTCTGTAGAAATAATGCAATTTGACAGCACTCTAACTGCCATGGCTCCATCCTACTTTGTAGTTTTGTGAGGCACCAACACTCTTTGGCAGAAATGGCTAAAAACCTTGTAAAACTACAAATCCCAGGATTCCATAGGCTGAAGCTACAGTTCTTAAAGCAGTGTCGAACCACATTGGAGTTTATCAAATAGGACGGGAGGCTCTCAATTTCGAAAGAGAAGATAGCAAGGTCAATTCAAAAATTCACGCAATTACGCGATTACTTATCACACCGTAAATTCGCTGTAATGGCCACCCCGAATGCAACCCAGATTCTGTGCAAAGTAAGCCATCACATCGGTGGGTTCTTAATTGTGAACTGACACCCTTGTGCATGTTCAGTGATACTCCAGATGACTGGAGTATAGCATATTTAGGTGAGTGAGAGAGAGGAACCAAGGAACCCCACAATTTACAAAAGAGATTGGAGGGGAGGTGGGAAGAATGGTTGAAAGAACATGCTCTATTCACGTGAAAATGAGCATATATTCATTCTTGTCATGTTAAAACGTGAATATAATGGTTATCCAATAGCTCTGGGTCCATGCCTCTTAATTAGCAGGCAGCAGCTCCTCCCCCCCAGCAATGCTGAAGGACAAGCGGAAGCAAAATTGAAGCGGAATTGTGGCGTGGCTTCATGGGAAACCCCCCTTCCAGATTTGGGGGGGGGGGGAACCAGGACCAAAGGAGACATGTTCATCACACCAAACAACAGTGCAGTGAGTGCAAAGTTGCCTAGGAACAGGGTTTGTGACTTCGCTAGTTCACCTAATTTATTTAACTGTGGATTGACGCGTGATTGCGTTCAGAGTGCGTTCGGACTGCCAGTGATCGCGTGTGGTAACCTTTCACGCAATAACGTGAATATGCATGATTCTGATCAGGATGACACTGGATTATACTTTCAGTTTCAGTCTTGTGATATCGTTCCTTGTTTCTACAGTGTAGATGCATCTTTGGTCTTTCTTTACAGTTCAACTGATGACCATTATTGGCTTCACCTTAACTTTTCACACAGACTCTCCATTCTTTGAAGGAATTAATTAAAACTGTCCCATGAATAGTTAATTGTTTCTCTTGGGAGAACAGAAACCATCACAAGCCTTTTAAACATACCTCCTAAGTCACATTCTTTTCTTCTTCCTATCAGCATTAGAAGCAGTAAAACCTGTTTCCCTTCTGATGTGATTTTGAAAATACCCTTTTCTTCTAAGCTCTCCGAGTAACCCTTCCACTAAAAGCTTTTGAAGGTTTCTCACTGGATTCAGCAATATGCTGATACCTGATTTTGCTGTGAAACCAGCTACTGTGTACTAGCCTTAAAATATCTCTACAAATTATTTAAAAATATGAGTGAAAAGGGATCTGGAGGGCAATCCTAACTTCAGCTATGCATGAGCAAGTCTTGACTACTTCAACAGGCTTTATGCATGAGTAATGAGGATAGGATTGCAGCCTAAATCGATGTGTTTCTTTTATTTATAGCTGGTTGTATTATCAGTTTATACCACCAATTTATGAGTAGTGTTAACTTCAGGATTGGAGGCACTCATTAGAGTTTTGTTTAGGGTTGCACAGATCTAATATGGATGCAGCAATGGAGTTCCTCCCTTTCCCATGCCCAATCTGTGCCCAGTTCTGTCAGGGTTCACAGAAAGGGGCTTATAGAACAGAATTCCCCCCCCCCCTTTTTTTTTTTTTGCCTAGTTTTGACATTTCCTCCCCAAGTGTACACATTTCTGCCAGAAGTATCCTCTGCTGTTCATCTGCATTGTGGATTCAGAAACACAAATGGTATCTGGCTAGTTGGGAGTCTAAGACAGCAGTTCACAACCTGTGCTCTGAGAAGCTCTTAGGGCTTTGCATGCACTTCCCCAGTGTTCTGTAGGTGCTCCTCAAAAATGAAAGTAATAAAAATTGAATAAAGTTAAAAAAATAAGAAACAAAGAGTAACAGCTGCTTTTAAAATATCCCAATTTCTACCTCCTCCTCCTGTCTCACTTTGTTCTAGGCTTACCTCAATTGCTGCCAACTAGTTTGCACTCAGTGGTTTGCACTCAGAGACTGTACCTTATATGCCAGCCTCAGGGTAGAGTGGGAGCATGGCATCCACATGACACATGCCCCAACACTGCCCTGATGCTGCCATCACACCATGCACCTGACCACACACTGGGCAGTGTCACAGCACTCATTTGGCGCTGAGTCCAGATGATGCAGTGCCAAAAAGAGCACCAGAAGGTGCCGCCACAGTGGCAAAGGCACCCTTTCTACAGCACAAAAAGGAGCTGCAAAAAACTTTTGCTCCACAGAAATGCCAGTTTGGGGCCGTGGCATATAGTTGCTGCAGTCCTGATCTGACACTGAAAAGGGCGGTCTGTTTAGCCCCTCAGTATATTAGCAGCAGGGAAGGGGGGAATTCTTGTATTTTCAGGAAGCTTAGGCCAAAGTAAACTGCTGCACCCTTTTCTAGTCTTGGGTTCTGCCTCACTAATAACTTTTTGCTGTCTTGATGTTGTTTGGCCACAGGTGTACCTCTTTTCAGTCTCTAAAATGTTGGAGACTATGCATATATAGCTTCCCTTCCACTCCTCTACACAAAGGTAGATATTAATCCCCAAAGTCTCCATTTTCATGTCCTTGTTGACATGGCCAGGGAAGCTTTCACGATGAGCCCCTGCCCATCAACATTGGCCACTATATCATCATTCTTATAATGACACTGAAATCTCTAGACCATGTGTTACATATTTTGTGCAAGTCAGAGCACTGTAAAATTTGCAGGGTCATCAAATATCACTGCTGACCACACTTACATGATATCATTATCTTTTTTTCCCTTTATGTTATAAACTGGACCCCATTTTATTATTATTATTCTGGGGATAGAAGCTGAAGTTAGTAATATACCAGCAAGCTATTGGTACATAAATTGCACCTTGTCTGTAAAACAATCACCCTGCAGTATTGTTGCAAAATTGAAATAATGCTGTTTCACTTACAGAGATTTTTAGAAGGCTAAACTGGTTTCTCTTATCTGCTGGGGGAAAATGAGCTTCTTGAAAACATGGTGCATAAATACATAAATAATCCATTCCCTAACTATTTCAAAGATAAATATCAGCTGCTAACCTCAATTCACTGAGACAACATCAGATGGAATGCTAAGGGGAATATGAGTTTTCCTGAAGCTAGTTTAAATTTTGACAAAATATCTTTAACAAAACGAACTTCTCTTCAGTATATGCCAGTCTCTGACATCATTCCTACATCTGGATGGTATGGAAAGGAACTGAGACTGCACATTCTTCTTCGGGACCTTTAAAGTCAGGAGGGGGGGAAACAGGGTGAAGTTCTGCTGATCTAAGCTGTTCTTTTGTTGGAGAATAACCTTCGTTGTGGGAATTGTAAGATAAAAGACATCTGCTTTAAATGGTCAGAGATTCAGAACATGAAACAGGTGTGTTGTTAGGAATTGACGATCTGGAGATAGCATCAGGATCCACATACATTCCAAGCAATAGAGTAACTATAGTTTTTTGTGGGTTTTTTGGGCTATGTGGCCATGTTCTAGAAGAGTTTCTTCCTGACGTTTCACCAGCATCTGTGGCTGACATCTTCACAGAATGCTTGCCTGGAAAAAGTTGTGTGTGTGTGTGTGTGTGTGTGTGTGTGTGTATACATACACAGTGTGTGAGCCTGGGAATGCAGGAGTGATTTGCATGTGTATTGTTCTGTTGCTGATGGCAGGCCTCAGGCTGGGAGGATAAAGCAAAGGAGGATTAGTGTCTGCTAATTGGTGATCATTATCTGCTGGGAAAGCCCCTGACTCTGAGTGGTTTCCCATTTGCACAGCCGCAGGAGTTTACCGCATACCATGCAGCTGCAGACAAGTCTACATAAGGATCACCAAACGCAGTGTGCAAACAAGAATCAAGGAACATCAGAGACACTGCAGACTGGGCCAGCCAGAAAAATCAGCAGTAGCAGAGCATGCCACAAACCATCCTGGGCATAAAATACTGTTTGAAAACACTTAAATTCTGGACCATGCCAACCACTACCATGTCAGGATGCACAGGGAAGCCATTGAAATCCACAATCATCTGGATAATTTCAACCAGAAAGAAGAAACCCTTAAAGTGAACAAAATTTGGCTACCAGTCCTGAAGAATAGCAAAATGAGGGCTCAGCAAATGCAAATGGCAAACCACTTAGAGTCAGGGGCTTCCCCAGCAGATAATGATCACCAGTTAGCAGACACTAATCCTCTTTTGCATCAGCCTCCCAGCCTGAGGCCTGCCATCAGCAACAGAACAATACACATGCAAATCACTCCCGCATTCCCAGGCTCACAGAGTATATATACACCCACTTTTTTCCAGGCAAACATTCTCTGAAGATGCCAGCCTCAGATGCTGGCAAAATGTCAGGAAGAAACTCTTCTAGAACATTGTATTTTTTTATTTTTTTTTATTATGGCATTTATACCTCGCCCTTCAGCCCTAATGGCTATCAGAGCAGCTTACAATTATTATTTTTCATCAAACGGTTCCCTGCCCTCAGGCTCACAATCTAAAAAGACACAACACAAAAGGAGAAGGGAATGGCGGGGGGAGGGGATCAGGTCCAACATTCTTCTCTCCCTCTGAGGTCTGGACCAAGGCAGATGGACTGGAGGGAGGGCTCTTCTTCTTCAGGCTAGCCCTGGTGGAGCTGGGCCTGCCTGTTCACTCCCTCACAGGCCAAAAGATGACAGTTATGGAGGGAGGGTGCTCTATCTTCAGGCTAGCCCTGTTGGAGCTAGCCTGCCTCTCTCTCCCTCAAGATGGAGGATGAAGGGAGGGCTTTTCTTCTTCCAGGCAGGCCTGTTGGAGCTAGCCTGCCTCTCTCTCCTTCAAGATGGAGGATGAAGGGAGGGCTCGTCTTCTTCTAGGCAGGCCTGTTGGAGCTAACCTGCCTCTCTCTCCCTCAAGATAGTGGCTGAAGGGAGGGCTCGTCTTCTTCCAGGCAGGCCTGGTGGACCTAACCTGCCTCTCTCTCCCTCAAGATGGTGGATGAAGAGAGGGCTTTTCTTCTTTCAGGCAGGCCTGGTGGACCTAGCCTGCCTCTCTCTCCCTCAAGATGGTGGATGAAGAGAAGGCTTTTCTTCTTTCAGGCAGGCCCGGTGGACCTAGCCTGCCTCTCTCTCCCTCAAGATGGTGGGTGAAGAGAGGGCTTTTCTTTTTTCAGGCAGGCCTGGTGGACCTAGCCTGCCTCTCTCTCCCTCAAGATGGTGGATGAAGAGAGGGCTTTTCTTCTTTCAGGCAGGCCTGGTGGACCTAGCCTGCCTCTCTCTCCCTCAAGATGGTGGATGAAGAGAGGGCTTTTCTTCTTTCAGGCAGGCCTGGTGGACCTAGCCTGCCTCTCTCTCCCTCAAGATGGTGGATGAAGAGAGGGCTTTTCTTCTTCCAGGCAGGCCTGGTGGACCTAGCCTGCCTCTCTCTCCCTCAACATGGCCACATAGCCCCCAAAAAACCACAAAAAACTATGGATGCCGACCATGAAAGCCTTCGACTTCACAATAGAGTAACTCTTTTTGGTTAACAGCAGATCAGGGAAACTCATATGAAAGAGCACTCATTATTAATTCCTAACTTCAGTGTAGGGGTAGGCAACTTTCAGATGTGCAGGCACCACTCATATATACCCTGAACCTTATGGGGGCTCAACACCCACCACACAATTGCAGTACACACATAACCCCTAAAATATTAAGCAAGGCCCCCTGTGTGTGCCTTTTGGGGGGGGGGGCATGGGAACAAGGTCACTACATTTGTGAATGTAGATGACCTGCATCAGGTCCACAAGTCATTTTTTAAGAAGTGAAAATCACTAGTATAACCTTAAAGCACTAAAGCAGGAAAAAAAATAGTAGATCCTTAAAGCAGTGACACTAGGGCTGGTGTCACCTAATGTGGGGTGGTGGCAGCAGCTGCCCTGTCCTCCCACTGCCCAGCCAGACCCAGAAAAGTGAGGCAGTGGGAGAGAAGGGAGAGCATGACAACACTTTGCAAAATATATATATATATGGCATATTTCCCCACTTTTACAAAGGTGCCCTGGCTGGTGGCAGGGTGGCAGCAGAGGGTGGGGGGTGTTTGACACAGAAATCCACATCCTGAGATGCTACCTGGTGCGGCCCACATACAGTACTCCACACCCCCAGGTGGCACCCCTGCCTTAAAGTTGTTAGAGGCCACAAGAACCATCTATTTCAACCTACCCACCCACCCCACCATTAAAGTGTTCTCACCATTAAAGTATTAAAGTAAAATTGATTTTTTGTTGTTGTTAACACTATATGTGAATTTGTCAACCCAGTTTAAAGTTCAACATCACACTGTCATTTCATCTGCTACCTCCATAGAGTGTGCCACATCATAGGCCTTCAATTCTATCCTTGAGAGCTGATAGAATGCCAAGCAAAAAGATCAAGCAAAGCAGTTTTGTTTTTTCCACTGTTTAACAAAATACATAAGGTCCTCCAACACTACCACTGCAGGCTAGGTTCACCACAGGCCCTCAAACTGGACTCAGAAATTCAGAAATACCAATACTTTAGGTTTTTTGGGGTCCCATAGGTGAATATTGGGTAAGCTGATGTAGCATCTCTCCTGGGTCTTTTCTCCCTCTCCCTGGTTAAGATCCTGCCTTCTCTTCATTACTAGTCAGCCCTGCAGCTGGGAGAAACAGCAGATGAGGAAGTAGGTAGTGTAACAGTTCCCATATCTTCTCACGCAAAGAAGCAAAACAAAACAAAACAAAACAAAACCAAGCTTGCCTTTCCTGGATTGAATCATCTTCAAAGATGCAGCTAGGTATTATCACACCAAAGGAACTCCAAATTCACCACTTATGCCACCAGCTGAGTGCAACCTGGCTGCAGCCCACCTCCCAGGCACCACTTTTCAATGTCGGAAAGCTCTCGGCTTTGAAAAATGACCGCCGAAGTGCACCTGGGAGCCAGGCTGCACTCAGCTGGCGCCATCAGTGGCAAATTTGCAGTTCCTTTGGTGTGATTTGGAGTTCCTTTGCTACATCCTGAAAGAGGCTTCAAACCGAGAAAGGGGAGGGGGGGGGGGGGGGGGGTGTGCTCTGCAAAAAGCTCCTTAATCTCCGCTAGGAATGAGGGAAGAACAGTTTTAGGGTTTTTTAAACCCATGATCTAATTGATTTATAAACAAAAACCACCCAAAACACATTTTAAACCGGTTTTTTAAAATGATTAATGGTTTACATTGTTTCAATGGGGAAAATATGAATCCTGCTTATTATATTAATACTGTGAAACATTATTTTATGTATAACAAAGATTGCTCAAGGATGTTTTCATACTTTCCAGGATTAAAAATCCAAAGTTATTAGGCTTTGATATGGTTTACAATCTTTCAGTGAAATTTTGGGAATTATATTGACAAGTTGGTAGCCTATATATAGTACAGGACAACACCAATATAGGACTTAATAAAAAAAAACGAAATAGCAAAATGCAGTACAGATGTCATGGCCACTAGCTTAAAAAATAATTATTCTTTTAAAAGTGCTTCTTTAAAGTAAGTTGTTTTGGTTGAACTTCTGTTAACTGAAGGATTTTTTTTTCTGAATGGCATTTCTTGCAGTATAAAAGTGATTTAAAAGAAGTAACTGATGCTGCATAGTGATCTAACAATAAAAAACTGCCATTATACTGTTAAAGTTTTTTTTTAAAAAAAAATTAAATTCAGCTATTGTTGTTCCTATATGAGAGTTGGAGAGTAGTAATAACAGGAATTTAAAAATAATAATCAATTTTTAAAAACATGATATTTTTTTTTTAAAAAAAAAAGACATTTGGTTTAAACTAAAATTTTAGCCACATTTTAAACCAATTAACTCTGTTCTCTAAAATGCTACAAATTTGGGGACCAAAGGACAATTTCATAGTGGAGGAAAGGGAATTTTTATTTGGGCACGGTAATGCTCTCATCCCTCCACATAGCTAAATCCCTGGAAAAGGCAAAACTGAAAGATTTTGCCATCCCTGTTGGGAGTCATACCAGAGGCTTTGTTTTAAATTTACCCCAATAGTCAGCAACTATTCTATTATGCTCTTTAGCTTATTGAAACCATCTGACCAACACTTCCCTAGGGCCTACCAGATTCTCTGTCTGGCACAAGATTGTTTCTCATAGTCATCCCTAGCAGTCAAATCCCCCCATTGCCAGCCACGGGTCATCTGCTTCTATGATCATCTCAGCTTCAGTAGGCTGTCTCCAGAATGGGGGGGAAATTCCGGTGGTCTGAGATATGGCAGTGATAGTGTCACAAGTCTTAGAAGAGAAATTAATGAGCAGAAAGGCCTTCCAAGCACTCTTTTGAAGCATGGCCCAGTCTGCATAGGTCAACTACATTATCCTAGTTACTACCCTGGCTTTCAAAGGCCTGAGCAGACATTGTATATCAGAAGACTCAGTTCCCCTATGATGCATCAAAGCAGATTTGATTTGTTTGTTTCCTTGCCCAAAACCATTGTAATCTATGCATACAACATCATGCACAAACATTTCAATGCCAGAGGAATGCAACCACTAGTTAGAGATCCAAGCTCTGTTGTGATTCTTCCATCAGTTCTATGACATTTTGTATGCTAAGCAGTTCCTTCAGTACTCTATGCTCCCTGTTCTTCAAAAGCTAATCCCATCCCCCCAACTATCTTGATTTGGCAGGGGCAGTCCTGATTAATCCCAGCTGACTTGAAAGCATCTTGCAAGAATTTGAGACTCAGCTTGAGAGTTGAAGGTACAGACTTGAGTCTTGATTTGAGACTTGAATACATTACTGGTTCTCAGTTTATTTCAATTACTCCAAACTGAGTTCAAAGTTAAAAAGTAATTTGCACACGTTCAACTTGTAGTGGGGAGATGAAATAAGGGGTAGAATCTTGCCCTTCTGAGTAGACTCAAGCAACAGCAGACTTTTGCAACCTCTCCTAGCTTAAGCTGGGCATGACCTTAATCACATTCACCCCAAAGGTCTCATAAGAGGACCTCCAACAAGTTGGATTGTAGGCAGTCATGCCCTAACATTAAAATCAGATCTGGACCAATACCATACTTCCAAAGTTGTGACAAAGCAAGACTGATCATAGCACTGATCATGTCATACCTCTCCTTTCTATCTCCTGGGGACAGCAAAATAGCCCCAGTCCCATGAGGATCAGAGCAAAAGAAAAAAGAAGTAATTTAAATCACTCTTTGTTGGCCACAAAACTCTTATCAAATTTGTTATAAGATGCAGCTAATTCCCATTCCCCATCCCCCCCCCCCCCCCCCAAAAAAAAAGGAAATCCAGTGATTGGTGACACCTGTTGTGAACCTGGCCCCAGATTGGAAGCTAGAGCTGTCAATGAACACAATACTGCTCCTGTGTTCCCCTCCCACTCTTTTTACCTGGCATTTTCATGTTAGGGTCGGGTTTTATAGGTTTTGAAAGACACACCATCTGCCTATCTTTTAGTGGAGTTTGGAAGATTGGTCCAAATTTCTTCAGACTGTTTCCCTTTGACCCTGATCTGGATCAGTTTGGATCATTCCAATTCAGTTAAAGATTTAACCAGCCTTAGAAATTACCATCACTTTCAATATGTGTGTGTGTGTGTGTGTATGACTGGAGCTACCTATAGACTAGTTTCAGCCCAGCCTTTAGATGCCAGTCAGCATGGACAGGTATGGCAAAAATGGCCAATTAGAGAGTTTCATACCTTGCTGTGTCTCTGTAGGGCTTACAGATGCAAAATGCAGGTTCATAGCTGCCTTTAGTCAGTCCTGTAAGCTTTCCAAGGAGAAATGCTTAGAAAAACTCCCCAGGAGAATGTGATTCATTCATTGAACTTGCCAGCAAGACTGTATTTTTTAAGGTGATACCTGCAGTCTCTTTTTCAAAGCCAACATAAAAAAGGAATATCTTACAACAGGATCAGTCTTCACTTTTGATGGGACAAAAAGGGAAATAGGGAAATCCACTTGGGAATGTGTATGACTTTGGTAGAGAAAGGCTAGGATGTAAGGCACTTCTCTCCAGGTGAAGGAAGTGAACCCGACCTGTTAGGAAAAAAATGGTGACATTCTGGAAGAAGGAACTATAACTGAATGGGAAATACCATCCTAAGCACACCTGATACATAGAATATTCAAATGAGATTCCAAGAATCTCCAAGTAGGATTAGGACTGCTGCCACACTTCAGAATTAATGCAATTTGACATTACTTTAACTGTTGTGGGTCCATCTTATGGACTCCAAGGATTTGCAGTTTACTGTGGAACCAGAGCTTTCTGATAGAGAAGGTTAAATATATCACATAACTAAAAATCCCAGAATTCCAGTGCATTGAGTCATGCCTGTTAAAGCAGTGTCAAATAGCATTAATTCTGCAGTGTAGATGCAGCCTAAGAAACAATTGTATCTGAAACCCTGGAGAGCTGCATCCAGTTAGAATTGAGAGTACTTGGCTTGAAAAGCCAATGATCTGACACAGGCAATTTCCTCCATTCCACAGGACATTATGACGATAGTTACAGCTTTCTTTTTCTTATATATATATTCTTCCCAATATGCACTATTTTACATTTCCTTACCTTGAACTTGATTTGCCATTTTCATCTCAGCCATCTGAGAAAACAAGTTTTTATGGACCTCCTTGGCCCATCTTCTCTTTATATGCCACACTCCTCACCTTGTTTCTACAAAATATACACGTTTGTCCATATGGTCTATTATTCTTTCTTCAAATGTCAAAATAACACATAAAATTATTTATATTACTAATGTTCTCAGCTAAGGCCTTTGAGTTTAAACTTTTCTTAACCTCTGGGTGTGTGAAAAATACCACATTTCTTCGTTACAGTTTCCAATTCACCTTTTGAGAAAACTGAGAAGCTGTAGCCATGCAGAATTAATCAAATGTACCTATGAAGTGTTATGCTCCAGGCCACAATCATTGCTACAAAGGCGGAGCTCATAAAAAAAAACTGCCAATGATATACTCAAATAGCTAACAGTCTGTAGATCATTTTGAACTCCTGTAAGTTACCTTCAGAATATTCAGTTCTTCATCATGAAAGGCCCCAGATTTTTCAGATTCAGCCCATGCCTATTGATAGATTGCTGCTGTTGTGTGTCCTCAAGTCATTTATGGCTTATGACAACCTTATGACAAACCTATCATGGGGGTCTCTTGGAAGATTTATTCAGGTGATGGATGCCTTTGCCTTCCTCTTAGGCTGAGTTTGTGACTTGTCCACACAGTAGTTTCCTTGGCTAAATTAGGATTAAAACACTGGTCTCACAGGCTCTTAATACTACACCATGCTGGTTCTCCATTCCTATTCCGGTACTAAACATATAAACCCACATTTCTCAGATCAAGATGGAAGCTTTAGCACAAAGTTAGATCATATACTCTGTATGTGAAAAGCTCCATCTTCATTTCCATCTCAAGCTCAATGATTTCAAGCATCAGAATTTGGGCAGATCCTCTGTCAAAAGCCACTTATGGGCCATTTTGTGAGGGTGAGCGGAAGAATTCAACACGGAACTTTCAAAGCCCTGAAATGGTCTCTCTCTCTCTCTCTCACACACACACACACACACATATATATATAATTAAAAAATGAGATTTTTGAGTTAGAATCATAGAGTTGGAAGAAATCACAAGGGGCATGAAGTCCAGGTTTATCCAGGCATGCAGGAATAAACAATCAAACATTCCTGACAGAGTTGACATCTCTTGAATCAAAACTGGGATGTTGGAATGCCTGCCAAAATAGCACAGCAGGAACAATACAGAGGTTTATTTTTTCTTTTACTGTGAGGAAGTGGCCATTTGTGATACCCCTCACCTTTATTCCAAGATATCACATCTTGAACATCAGAAAGATAGTGCGGGGAGGGCACAATTTGATGGCCTCTAGGAGCAAAGGTCAGATTTAATTGGCTGTAGTTTATGACAGGTCAAAGCCAGAGGTGTTTTATGGCTCTGCTGTCCCTTCCCAAACCCTTGTTGATTTCTACTTGGACCAACATTTCTGCCCTCAGTGTAGTCTGAGGGTCAGTTTCAGGCCAGGTTGGAATTTTGTCCCTTTTACATGCTTTTCCTCCTTGCCCTACACTATATCTGGGGAGCACTGTCAATTGGCACGAGTGGTGTCTGTAAATAGGTTGTCATTGGCAGGTTTTGGTGGGAGAGGGAAATATTTGAGTTTTGTATATACCTTGGCTCCTCTTTGGTGAAGGGGTGGGCTCCATAACTACTTCCATAGGCTTGGGGGTCTAAGGGATGGGCAAATAGCTTCATCTTGGGGCTGACTGGAGGGTTTGTTCTCTCTTTTAAAGTCTATGAATTTGGGGAAAGTGCACTCAGTTTGCCTTCCAATAAATGAGTGGCCAAAGAGCAGCCCATGATATTGGATTGCCCTCAGGGTCAGGTATACCAAGGGAAGCATGAAGAAGTGATCACAGCTTGACATCTGCCTCACCTTTACCAACATCAGGTTGCTTCCCCACTCCCCCATTGCTGATCCCCAGGTTCAATTCATTAAATAGGTCCTTAGGTCAAATCAAGTAGCCCTTGTTTAATCCAGTGCCTTCTGTCTGGTCTTATTATTTCATGGTTGGTCATCAATCATACAGTTCATATTATTCTGCTGCTTGTGTAGTTGCCTCATAGAAATTGGTAGCAATTATTTCCAAAACATAAAAAAGTAGCTTTGAGCTCCACAAGAATTCAAAGCTGAGTAAAAATTTCATACAAACTCCAGAAAATATAAATTCTCTTTTCATCAAGTCAGTTGAACCTGGATGTGGTTTGCATTTAAGCTTAACATCCAAACTGAATCAATCTTCATTCTCCTATCAAATGTGCTAAATTGTTCAGTTATTTAAACTTTCACTTTTTCAAGGCCTTTGAGTGAAATATTACATTCATCTAATAAAAACAGCCTAACTTTACTATACCTGTAGCAATAAGCACTTTTCACTTTCCAAAGGGCAGATTAGAGTTGACTGCAAACTCTTTGTTGGCTTTGTTTTTATTATTATTATGCTGGAACTCTACAAGTTTACAAATTGCAATTGAATTACCAAACTGAAGGAAATAACAATTATTCCTGGGGGTGTTGTGCTTGTTTGGCCCTGACTTGTTTTTTTTTAAAGCAGTTTTTAAAGAATTAGCAATAAATGTTATCAAGCGCACCTAGAAAATGATGCTGACTTATTACTTTGTGAGGGCCCTAGGGGACATCATGAAAAACAAATTAGTGAGCACAGCCTTCCAGAGAAAAGAAATGTACATGTACAACTACATATATACAGAAACAAGGGGGGAAATCAGCTCATTTTGTGGCATATGTCAGTATTCTGAGGTTCCCTCACCTCTGAATATTTTGAAGTCAGTGGTTAGGATATTAGCAAAAAGCAAATTCTACCACTTGACAGAGAGAGAGACAGCATGGTGTAATGGTCTGAGTATTGATTCAGGATTATGAGACAGTGGGGCTCAAATCCCCACTAAACCATGAAAACCCACTGGATGACCTTAGACAACTCGCACTTTCTTACCCTCAGAGGAAGACATTGGCAAACCCCTCTGAGCAAGTTTTGCCAAGAAAACCCCATGATAGACTTAGGGTCAGCATTAATTGGAAGTGACATGGAAGCACACCAGAAACACACACACACCACTGGGCAGAGTAAAGCATATATGAAAGCATGCCCTTTAAGAAGCAGCTTAAGGGACTGGGTATGTTTACCCTGGGGTATATACATTTGAAGTGATTCATATTTGAAGGGATATCATATTGAGGATGGACCATCAACATTATGCTCCAGAAACATCTCAACATTATGAAGAATTTCCTGACAGTAAAAGCTGTTCAACAGTGAAATACACCTCCTCAGATACACCTTTGGAGGTTTTTAAACAGAAGTTGGATGGCCATCTGTTGGGAGTGTGTTTTTCTGCATCACATGGGATAGGACTGGATGGCCCTTGTGGTCTCTTGATTCTAAAAGGCTGATAGGTGACAAAAATGTATGAGAAAATAGCTCAGCCCCAAAGCTAGTTCAGAATATTCAAAGGTAGGGTTGTTTCAGGGCCTAGCAGCAGCCCTCCTCATGCTCCATCAAAACTTCTGAGTTAGAAAGCCTTTAGTGAAAGATCAGATAGGTCCAGCTACTATGACTTCTTTAGACAGAACTGAAGATCCAACACACATGCATCAAATAAAAGCAATAAAACCTTTCAACTTCTCCCCTCCATATTTGGCAGGCATACATTTTCTCAAAACAAATTTGAAATACACACACAATTCCCAAAAACAATTTTCTCTTCAGATGTTTACCCTTTTGTCCCCAGAGATTCTGAGTCTCATAGAGTTAACTATCATTGCTAGCAGTTAATGACTTGCAAATGCTTCAAAGTGGTAAAAGATAAACATTCTTGTACATTCCTTTTCCAGGTTTAATGCTGCTTTCTTCTCTGCAGCTGGTTTCACTCAAATGGTTAAAAAAAAATTAAAACACTTCCAAACACATTGAAACATATAAAACTCGCACATTTCTTATCTATTCCTAAAACCCATATAATTCTATTTACATATCTCAGTTATATTTCTTCACTCTCTTCTATGAACTTTATTCTTAAACAAACTTATTAAACCCTATAAAATCTTAACCTGTCACTGGTTTCTTTAGTTCTTTGAATAAGAATAATTTTTGTTCACTTTAGTATATGGTAACTCAAGTATTCATTATCAGTCAATCAAACGAGATCTTACAATATTTCCCAAATACAACATTCTCATATGCAACAGCAAAATGAACACACACACACACACACACACACAATAACATAACTAAACATAACCAAATAAACAGATCCAAAAGCATATTAACTTCCCTTTATATAACTGCCCCATAACTGCCCCCACTAACAATTCATATAAATAAAGCCCAGACCTACTGCCCCTTAATATGTAATAAAAGGTAATAATAATAATAATAATAATAATAATAATAATAATAATAATAAATTTATATTCTGAATCAAGGCGAATTACAACAGAAATGATAATAAAATAATTAACAATATTACAACATTGAATAAAATACAAAATATAAGCAATAGTCACATTATACTGTCCCCATACAACCCCCACCATTACATAATAATAAAACACAGTAACAGTTACAATAGTTAAACCATTACAACAATGAAATAGGACAGCTAAGGGCAGACGTGACTATCCTTCTTTATCATCCTCCTCTCACCCAACCACCGCCCAGATGACGCATCTCCCCTCCGAGTCGCACATAAAATAAGGGAGAAAGCAGGCTGCCAACTCCTCTGCCACCACTGTCTCTGGCCCAAGTGGAAGGCAGGCTCAGCATCCTTGGAGCTAGCAGCCAGGTATTAAAGGCTCCTCTGTGCCCTCTCAGCTGTGCTGGAGAGTTATAAACTGGCAAGGCCACCCTTAAAGGCTCCTCTGCACGCACTCAGCTGTGCTGGAGAGTTGTAGACCTGTAAGGCAGCTTTTGAAGGCTCCTCTGCACCCACTCAGTTGTGCAGGTAAAAGTCCTTTGATATGACTGTCTAGTCATAATCAACTGTAGGAGGTAGTGCTCATCTCTGTTACTAAGCTGAAGGGAAAGCATTGCCCGGAGATAACTCTAGTGGTCATATGGCCAGAGTGACTGTGCTGAACGCTGATACATTCCCATCAAAATAGTACCTATTTATCTACTTGTATTTGCATGCTATCAAACTGCTACGTTGGCAGAAGCTGAGACTAGTGACAGGATGTGGTACTCGGGCCTCAATCTGCCAATCTTCCAATCATCAGAACTGGCATCTTAACCACTAAACTACTGCATCCCTACGCTTAATATCTAATACACCATAGCTACAAATCCCATAACACAAAACTCAGTTCCCAATACGCAATTAACAAGCATATAACAGAACTCTTATTAAATATCAAACTTAATCATAACAGTAAGAAGAAAATCATAGCAGGATTAACCCAATCCTGACAGGATGTCATCTTATTATTACCCCAAGCCTTGAGATGTTAGGGTCAAACCCTGGCACCAAGGGATGGTCTCTGGTAATGTCAAAGGGTGTGGCCTCAGCTGATGCCACAGACTGCAGGCCCTGATGATGTCATTAAACATAATTCATTAAAAATCAACCACAGTTGCTCACAGTATGTAATTTAAATATTAAAAACTAACAAAAGAATAACACACACTTTTCAAGGTAGTGTGCTCAGCCTGAGTTTCCTCCTTATCCTGAGGTCCAAGCCTTAAGCTCTGCTGGATTCATTCGGAGGTCATATAAGATGTTTTCCCACTGCAAGTGTAAAAGGAAGATTTAGGTACCAATTCAGTTGGCTTTGTATAACCAATGGAAGGAGGTGCCATCTTCTCCTCAGATAGGTTACTCATTTGAGTCTGCCCTGTGATGACATATTATCAGATCAGTAGTGGAATAAAGCTTTATAGAGCTTTATCATGACTATGTCCTGTTTATGGCTGCATTGTTCTGTGCTTTACCACCTTTATGAGAGCCAGTGTAGTACAGTGGTTTTATGTTGGATTAGGTTCCTGCAAACCAGAGTTCAAATTCTCGCTTAGACATGGAAATTGTATGGGTGACCTTGGGAAAGTCACACTCTCAATTTAAAAGGAATGCGATGGCAACCTTCTCTGAATGAATCTTGCCAAGAAAAACATATGATAGGTTCACAATGAATTGGGATCACCTTAATAATAATAGATTGTTCATTTATTAACCGCTTTTCCAATGATCAAAGCGGTGTACAGAAACTGTTAAAAACAGACAATAAAAACAGTAGAAACCACATCTTAAAAGTACATAATTAAAATAGATTAAATGCGACCAAAATTTAAAAACATCCAATGACATTATTAAAATCAAGAATCATAGATACTATACATTGATATTCTCTTCTCTGGAACATTTTCCTGACAGAGAAAACATGAAAGAGGTTTGAGCCTGAGCACCAGTCTTATTCTTTAACATTGTGAAGAAACTGTGCATATGGAAGTGTGGTGAGACTGCAAGCAGTGGGGTCAAGGTTTTTTGAGAATAGAATGTTATGTTGAGGAAAGGCAGGCTACAAACCCCATGACAAAGAACTTTGGTGGAATTAGAAAGCAGTGCTTTATAGCACAGCATTTCAAGGGTATCAAATTGGTGGTGTGTAAGTCCCTCCTTCATGCCTGTTCTCACTCTGTGAAGATGAAGTATTGCAACGAAATAACAGCTATTCTCCAACTATACATGTTACATTGAGAAATATCAAGTTAGTTGAGAATCCCTACAGGGAACTGAAAAGTGTGTAAATTAATGATAATGGGGGAGGTTAAGCATTTCCCCCTCCCCCACTTTATCATCCCTGAACCTACGTTTTGTTGCGGATATCAATGGCACAGTAGCAGCGGATCACAGAAGAGAGCAAAGTCCAGATGCCAAAGGTCCGAGCCTGAAGGCCATTTGGTTTGGCTTGCCTGCATACAGCTTCTCAGAGAGAAAGCTGTGATCTCTGAAGCTTTGCACTGTGTTCCCCATGGCAATGATGGACACCATAACTAGCCAGCTACGGAGTACATTCAGGAAACGGCTCATCTTGCATCACACAACCTGCTTCCCAGCTGCAGCAGAGCTCCCACTCCCCCTCCAGCCAGCAGCCCAAGGGGCCCTTAAAGACTCATAACATCAACTGCTTGTCTCCCACTAAAAATTAGCAGTTAATGATTGGACATGATGCAGTTTTATAAATGATGTAATATGTAGAGACAATAGAATAATAGAATTGGAAGAAGCTCTAGAAGCCATCTAGTACAACCTGCTGCCATGCAAGAATAAACAGCTTAATGCACTCCTGAGCAATGGCCATAGAATCTCTGTTGGCTGGGGACTCTCAAAATCACATCCAACAGAGGGAAACTTCTGAAGCAGATGACAGACCCTCACTCCATCCCAACTGCCACTGCCCTGGCCTTGGAGAGAGAAAAGAAGAGGCAGGTACAGAGGGAGAGAAGAAAAAGTAGGCTCCATAATGCCTGGGTCCAGAAGTGGATGGGTAGCCTTCCCTCCATCCTGGCTGCCACTGCCCTGGCCTCAGAAGGAGAGAGGAGAGGCAGGCACAGCTTCATCATGCCTAAGCTCAGAAGCAGGTGGGTGGTCCTCCCTCCATCCAGCTGCCACTGCCCTGATCTCAAAAGGAGAGAAGAGAAAGCAGGCACAGCTCCTTCATGCCCAAGCCCAGAGACAGATGAACGGTCCTCCATCTGTCCCAACTGTCTCTGCCCTGGCTGTGGAGGAAGAGAAGAAGCAGTATCTGCTGGATTTACCGTATATACTCAACTATAAGTCAAAAAATGTATGCCCCAAAATGAACTCCAAAATCTTGGGTAGACTTATGGAAGGGTCAATCAGTTAATGCTAATAAATTTTGTGAAAGAAGAAGTGCCCACCTTTCTCTGTAGCCTTGTAAGGGCTCCCTGTTTGATGCCCCAGCGCCAGCCTCCGTTTGTTTTGGAGAGGCTGCAGCCAAGTTCCCAGCTCCTCCATTCCCCATTAGCCAGGCAGGGAGGAGGAGGAGCTTTCCATTCAGCCAGGCCGGGAGGACTACAGAGAGAGCTGTGGAGGAGGAAGGCAGAGACTGAGGCAGTGCTTGGTAGCAGTCGGACTCTCTCTGGAGGGAGAAGGAAGGAAAGAAGGAAGGAAGGAAGGGTTTCCCCAGGGTTTGGCAAGGTTTCTTCAGGGAGGGGTTGCCATTGCATCCTCTGAGGGTGAGAGAGAAGGACTTTCCCTAGAGCTTTGCAAAGAGAGGGGTTGCCATTGCCACCCCTGAGGCTGAGAGAGTGTGATTTAGCCCAGTGGGGTATGTTTATGTCCAAGCAACAGATCAAACCTTGGTCCTTCTCTACCACTGCCTCCTAATGTCCCTTAATTCTATTATTATTATTATTATTATTATTATTATTATTAACTGAGAGAGTCTGCTTCCTCAGATGCATTTAGTCTCAGAGGTGCTCCAAAATTTACATGTCCCTTAATTCTATTATTATTATTATTATTATTATTATTATTATTATTATTATCAGAGAGTCTGCTTCCTCAGATGCATTTGGTCTCAAAGGTGCACCAAAATCTACATGTCCCTTAATTCTATTATTATTATTATTGTTATTATTATTATTATTATTATTATCTGAGAGAGTCTGCTTCCTCAGATGCATTTGGTCGCAGAGGTGCAACAAAATCTCTATGATATAAAGATTTATATTATTTTTTTAATATATATTAATTTTTTTTGCTTTTAGTTGGTTGTGTCCTCCATTTTTTAATGTCCTACATTTTGGGCTAAATTTTGTCCCACAATTTGCCCTACATTTTATCCTTGATTTTGTCCTACATTTTTCTACGTTTTCTCCCGGTTTGGTGGTAGTGAATTATCCTACGCACAGCCAGACGTAACAAGCTGCTGCTGACTTGCTGAGGAAAGGAACACACAGAAAGTATGCCCTGGCTTGTACCCCATTTTGCCTGGAAGTCCTGGGGGTGAGGAGGAGAGAGAGAGAAAAGTTTGTCCTCTGTTTCTGCTAGCTATGAGCCTTGGAGTCCTGGGGGTGAAAAGCAGAGAGAGAAAGGCCTGACCTCTATTTCTTCAAGCCCTGAATCTTGGAGTCCTGGAGGTGACAAGCAGAGAGACAGTAGGGTCTGTCCTCCTTTTCGCAAGCCATGTGCCTTGGAGATGCTTTTGGTAAGGGGAAGAGAGAGAGTGTGTGTGTGTGTGCACGCATGTGCACGCTGAGGTTTGTTTCCCCTTTTCCATGCTGAGACTGATGCTTGGGAGAGGTCCAGAGAGTGAGATATAGGGAGGGAAGTGGTGCTTTGTCCCCCCCCCCTTTAGATCTTTTGTAACATCCTCCAGTGTTTGCCCCTCGACTTATCCACGGGTCATATCAAAATCCATGATTTTGGATCCAAAAACTGCCCTCGACTTATACATGAGTATATACAGTAATCCCCTCTCCCACTGCTATCCCCTTTTCCTTTTGTGTCATGTCTCAATTAAATTGTAAGCCTGAGGGCAGGAAACTAGAGGGCTTTGGGTTGGACGTTTATTTCTAAAGTACAATGTAGTGATGGCACTACATAAAAAAAAGATAATAATAAGGAAGTCTTTTGTTCTTATGTACAAGAATGAAATAACTGAAGATTTCCATCCCACATGAATTCCCCCCCTCCTCTTACAATAGTTCTCTTGTGCTACTGTTGCTCATTGCAATGAGGTCTAAACACAAGAATATCTTAATGGTAATGGAAAACTGAAATTTACTACATGGAGAAAGCTTATGGCAATTTGTGAGCCACAAATAAATGTGGTCTCCTGTGTTTGAACAGTTAGCAACTGTTCTCCCCCCCCCCCCCCGACATCTCATTGCCATTTACCTCTAACAATACATTAGAGGAGTCTTTCCACCATTAAGTAAACCCTCTAAATTGGAAGGCAGCCAGCCCTTCATCCTTCCCCTTAATACCTCCAATTAAATGAAGCTAAACATAAGTTTGCTTGCAGGCTATCCAGAAGCAACAGCAGTTTGTTCTACCTTCTAAACAAACTGAACCATCGTCTACTGTTTTTATTCTGAGCTTAATTGGGGGCATTTCTGCAGGTTCAAGCTACCCCCCCCCCCCCATTATGTGCTGCAGCAGAAACATACACTTTATTTGTCCACTCTATCCTCATCAAAATACCTACCACAGAATATAAATTAGCAGCTTGGAGCACATCCCAAAAGAAGGGTTGAACATACGATACTTATTCTCTACCATCTAGTGCAGGGGTAGGCAACTTGCGGCCTGTGGGCTGGATGCGGCCCGGTGAGGCCTTGGGACCGGCCCCAGCCCGGTCCTGCCGCTGATTGCCGCTGGGACCTTTGGGGGTCAATTGTCTATAGAAGCCTCAGAAACATGCATTTATATTAACATTTTTTAAAAATCAGCAAATTTTTTCACGTGTCCTCCATTTTTTTTAAAAAAAGTGTCTTCCATTTGAAAATTTTGTCCTAAATTTTCCTGGTTTATTTATATATTTAATTTTTTTTAAATTATTTAATTATTTATTTTTTGGGTTCGGCCCCCCCAGTTGTCTGAGGGCCAGCAACCCGGCCCCCGGCTCAAAAAGATTGCCTACCCCTGATCTAGTGAGATCACCATGGAATAATAAAAGTAACTGAAGAGTTACAGTTACAGCATAAAAAGATCTAGGGGTAGCTGTGCTGACCATATAGCAAATCCAAAGAATGATACCTTTATTGGGCCAACCTAAATGCACAATTACATATTGCAAGCTTTGAAGTGATAATGGTTTCTTCATCAGGCAAACAGGAGAAAGAAATTGACGATGTTAATCATAGGCCTGCATTTCCTATTTTTGGTCTTAGTTCAGATGGTAGGGAGGGCTATCTGCCATCTGAACTAAGACCAGAAATAAAAAGATGCAGGCCTAGGACTAACATCTTCAATTTCTTTCTCCTGTTTGCCTGATGAGGTTGCCACTGTGACTTTGAAAGCGTGTAACATGTAATTGTGCATTTTTGTTGGCCCAATAATGGTATCATTGTTTGGATGTTATTGGATTAGCACAAAAAGAGTGAAGCTATCATTGATTGGCTTCAGTCCAACTTCCTTTTCAACGTATTGTAAATACAGTCCTCCCTCCATTCTTGCGGTTTTCAGACTTGCATTCCTCGCTTATGCACAACAGATTAATGAAGGGGAAATGAATAGACCATGTGCCTGCAATACGCACCCATGTGTGCCCACACCTATATTCAAGCCAGTGGGACTTGAATATAAGCAAAACTCCATTTTCATGAGGGTGTCTGGAATGGATTCCCTGTGAAAAAGGAAGGGTGACTGTATCTGCATGCAGACCTATACTACACTGAGCCATATATTCTTCCCCCCTCCAAGTTACTGATACATCCCTAATGCTTCCCTGTATCTTGATGAGCAGAAAAGCTCAGAGAAATGAGATGCAACATGATTTACAGCAGTAGACCTTTTGGAAGATCTTGGTGGGTCTCAGTGCTGATGTCATCATTTTGCACCAGGCTATGGGGGATGCAACCAGGAGCTTCTTCAAGCCTATCTGCTCACCAATAAGCTGAATGTGTGATGGCATCAGAGGCTTATTATTAGGCCAAGGAGGCATGGACACTTCCCAGGTAGGAAGGGAATATCAACCCCCACATAATTGCAAAAGACATCTACGCACGTGGATGTACCTACCAAAACTCTAACCATGTTACAGTGTTAATGGCCAGCATCTTATTGGATAGTTACGAATGCATAAATGAGAGTTATACACTCAGAGTTATACACTCACAATTGCATTGTGTTTATGATCCCTGTAATCATTTTGGGGATACATAGGGACCACCAAAGCCTCCCCCCCCCATTCCCACTTACCGGTTAGCAGCTGCTGCAATTAATGGGAGTTTGTTCCCCTGTCAATTGGGAAGAAACTGGCTGATGGTCCCATCCTCCCTCATATGAGCAATCTCTTCTTGCGGTGGGGTTTGCTCCAGGGATCCTGTTTCTGCCTGTTGCGTGAGAGATTGCTCATGAAAAGGAGTGGGAACATTAGTCAGCTGCTTCCTGAGTGACAGGGAAACAGATCCGCTTCATCTGTAGAGGCTGCAGACCAGCAAGTAAAGATGGGGGTGTGGGGTTGGGCCAGAATTCATAATGTTGCTACATAACTACCATGGTTACATAACAATGTAGAGCAGTGATTCCCAACCTTCCTAATGCCACGACCCTTTAATACAGTTCCTCATCT
Organism: Sceloporus undulatus; assembly: GCF_019175285.1. Taxonomy (NCBI): domain Eukaryota; kingdom Metazoa; phylum Chordata; class Lepidosauria; order Squamata; family Phrynosomatidae; genus Sceloporus; species Sceloporus undulatus. The sequence goes on along the minus strand of NC_056525.1, from coordinate 21,835,904 downwards.
TGTGGTGACCCAAACACATGAAATTATTTTCATTGCTACTTCATAACTATAATTAAATAGGTGTTTTCCAATGGTCTTAGGCAACCCCCATGAAAGAGTCATTCGACTCCCAAAGGGGTCCCGACCCACAGGTTGGGAACCACTGATGTAGAGCATAGAGGATTCCAGCCAACATAATTAAGTTTTTGTAAATCTACTGCAGCAAATGGCCGTGTCTGTTGTTGAGCCACAGTATTATTTAAAACCCTAACATCCCATAATCCGCAATTTGATGAGCCATCAACCTGTTACAGACTGCCAAAATAAAGCTACTTTGGGTCTCTTTGGAGGCATGCTATTTAAATGATGCATGCATCCTAAGAATCCGGAAGGTGCACCAAAGCTGTACTCCAGTGGTTAGGAATGGAGTGTGGCTTTGGCACGACCTATTAATTATTATTATTATTAACCTTTATTTATAAAGCGCTGTAAATTTACCTCCAGACTCTTAGGACCCATGCATCATTTAAATAGCATATCTCCAAAGAGACCCAAAGCAGCTTTATTTTGGCAGTCTGTAACAGGCCAATATGCACCTACTGGTCACATAGGCAGGTTATGTGTATTGTTCAGCACATAACCTGGTGATCTGAGATCCTAAATTCCTGGCAGCATCCAAGGCTGATATTTCTGTCCCTTCCTTATCCTGTCAGACCAATATAATTAAATGGCTACAGTGCAATCTCTCAGCAACCTGAAAAAAAAATCATTTTCCATATCATCCAGTAAAATAATTTGTATACACACCCAAAATTGACAGCCAAATCAAGCTTGATGTATCATTTTTTATAAGAAAGTAAGCTCCCACTATCTTCCTTAAGCTGTATTGAATTTGAGACAAGTAAGATAGATGAACTGTGAGTTATCGTCTTTGGAAGCTTTTATTATGACGCCGATGCTCATGATTTTAAAGAAATCCATTTCAACAGGGCATCCAAGAAAAACGGGGAAAAGAGCATGATGACAACATGAAGTTTATTTTTGTTCTACAGCCATAAACTGCCCTCATCCTTCTATGTTTTAGAGACTCCATTAATCAAAATGCTTTCTGCGTAGCTTTATTTTGTTTTTGCTGTTCATGGGCTTTTCCTTCCCTGTCTAAGAGTTAACTGGAATTTTTTTGGTCCTACAAAATGCCTTGTGCATTACAAGTCCTTTGGGTCTGTTTAACAGGATTCAGAGAGTGACACGCTTTCCCTCACTAGCTATAAATATCTGTCCCACAAATTGATTAGACTTTTCAAACTGCAGGGCTGTTATGATGGCTTAGATGCTCACTTCATGTTCCTCCATGCTACTGAATGATAGAGAAGACTAAACACAGGGTTCTGTAGTGACAGTCAAGGACATTACAACAGCAAGGACAGGAATAACAGCTGCTATGTAGAAAAAAGAGATGGGTGAAAGTTTCATTTCTTTTTCTTGTGATAGGAATGCACCAAAAATTCTAAAATTTCTTCATATTCTAGGTAGAAACAACTTTTAAAATTATAATTGAAGCAACTCATACAAAATATGTATCTATCATGGCCTAGTGCTTTGACTGATCAACTGTTAAAAATCTGGGGATTTAACCTTGTGCATTCAATAATGGAACAGCTGGATTAGGGTTTCGGCTTGTTTTTATTGCTGAGGCTTTGCGTCTTTGATACATGTATCATATCCTCCAACTGTCCCAATTTGACAGGCCCAGGCCCAATTAATCCCCTGTCATTCCACTTTTTCAACAGTCTGTCCCTGTTTTTCTTTCCTCCTCCCACATTCCCCCTTTAGCGCTCAGCTTACTGCTGCAGACTCCTCTAACTAGGAGCCCTGGTGGCTCACTTTGCAGGTATATCTTGTGGACCTTAAGCAATAGACAGCAACCTGATTCTTCCAATTCTTCTTTAGTATTTACAATAAAATTCAAAAGTCTGCTTTCATTTATATTCTGTACTAACTTTCCCAACATGGAGAAGACCGTACCTACCTGCCACATAGCATACTTTTCAACATTTCACAGATGAAAACCAGGGCACATGTGGCCAAGTAACATCAGAGAGTGGTCAACATGGCAAAGGTTATTAATGAGGAAGAACACACAAGTTAGTAATAGCAAGTACATTTCTATACCGCTTATCAGTGCACTTAAGCACTCCCTAAGTGGTTTACAGGTGTAAGCCAATTGCCCCCAATAAGCTGGGTACTCATTTTAGCGACCTCGGAAGGATGCAAGCCTGAGTCGAGCTTGAGCCCTTTTGCTGGTATTGAACTCACAACCTTGTGGTTTGTGAGTGAGTGGTTGCAATACAGGCATTTAACCACTGCACCACCAGTTCCTTCAAAGAATCTTGTGTCGTTCCTTCAAAGCTGTCCCTCGAAATCCTAGTCTTCTGATTTCTTGACTGCAATCTCCCTTCTAATTGACTGAGCCAAGTTATGGAAAATCTTGTCCTATTTCAATGTCTTATTTGTCTATTTTCTGTTTCTTATGAAATTTTATTATTTACATAAATTAATATCTTACATTCATCTTGCACACAGTCTTGACAGTGTCAAACTTCTTTGTCTATTTTAAAGTTATATAAATCATCAGTGGTTATTTTTGTTTTCTTATTGTTCGACTGTAAATCTGCCTTTGTATTATTGTCCTTTACTTTGCTATTTCCTGCTAATAGTGTGTTTTCATCTGCATATATTAAATTGTTGATGTTCCTTCCTCCAGTTTTCACACTCCTTCCCCTGTGTCTAATCCTGCTTTACACATACATTAAACAGATAGGGTGACAAAATGCAACCTTGCCTAACCTTCTTAATAATTGGAAAGCCTTTAATTTTCTGTATTCTGTCCTTATGGTAGCCTCGTGTTCTGAGTACAGATTGTATATCAGGATACTCAAATGTTGTAGCACACCCATTTTTTAAAGAGTGACCCATAGTTTTTCATGATCTACACCATAAAAGGCCATGCTACAATCTATAAAGTATAGTCTGATTTTCTTTCAAAATCCTTTGGTGCATTCCATTGTCCACTGTATGTTTGCAATATTATCCCTGGTAGATCTCCCTTTCCTGAACCCAGATTGGACATCTGGCATTTCTCATTCCAGATATGATAAAAATCTTTGTTGTAGAATTTTGAGCATCACGTTGCTTGCATGGGAAATAAATGAAATTGTCCAATGATTACTACAATCCTAGGTGTCCCCTTTCTTGGGAACTGAATTGTATATTTACTTTTTCCAATCTGCGGGCTATTGTTTTGTTTTCTGTATTTGTTGATGGATTTTAGTTAGAACTAGAATAGATTCTGTTTCTGCAGCTTGAAACAGTTCTAACTAGAAGGCATATTTTCCTGTTGATTTATTCCTCCCCAGTGCTCTGAATGCAGCTTCTACTTCACTTTCTAGCATTGGAGGTTCATCCTCAAATGGTAATATGTTCCCCAGTTGGTCATTCAGCATCCTCATTCTTAGTTTAAACTTGCATGGATTTTGTGGAAAATGTCTCTTGTTCTTCTTTTTTGTTGTTGTCACCTGTGTTTGTGAGCACATGGGACTGGTTGTTGTTCATCTTCTGCTTTGCTGTTTGACTACTTTAAGAAATCCTTTACTATCTTTCACAATTCCTTACATGTTAAGCAGTAACAGCAGGAGATCTTTACTCTTTATAGAAGGGTATATGTTCAGTTTTGAACTAGTGCTTTGAACCTTAAGAAAAAAAGAAATGAAAGACCTGCCCTTGAGGTCAGAATGAAGTTGTAAGTCAAGCAGTCAATCCTTCTCTTTTTTGAAATCAGCATAATTTGATTGAATGGGGCATTCCACAATGGCTCTCTGAAGCCTCTGCTTGCACCATGGGAGAAAGGGAACAAAATAGTCTATGATGAGTGGTTCAGTATTTTACACTGATACTCTGAGTGATGTGAGAAGCAGGCCAGAATTAATTTAGCTGCCTTGTATTTAATGATACAGAAAAGTGCAGATGCATTTCTATTTATGTTTTCTCTTCTTGTTATTGTTCACCCCCCACCCCACCCCACTGCAGCCCACTTGCTGTTTAATTGTACATTCCTGAGAGGAATGAAATTTAGCTTTGTTATTTATAGAAAATGCCATTCTCCCAAATTTATTTTAAGAAATTTCACATTATATATGCACAATATGTATGTATAATGCATGCAATACCTTGACTTTAATGTCTTACAAACTTATTACAAGTAGATGACCATTTGCCAAAAACAACGTGTCTAAAACAAAACCATAACCGTTATTTTAAGGATAATGCTAGAACATTATCATATAAATAGGTAGCATCCATGCAGTGTTTGCAGAGTCAATATTTTTTAAACAGCATCAGAACTGCAAACTCCAAATTCTCTTTACATTCCTGTAACAAGTCAGTTCCCCCGATTGCCTCATATGCTGCTGTGACCAAGAAAACATAACTGAGGCTGGGGCTAAGAAAGTGAAGGGCTGAGATTAGGATGGCAGCAGTGAATAGGAAGCAGCTATGGCCACCCATCCCAATCAAGTTACCAAGTGATCATGATAATTTCACTCTGAATGCTTGTTTATTTGGTCTAATGGAGATACGCTAAGGTGGGAGACAGCCCTGACCGGCAGAGTAGGGAGAGATATAGCTTTTATTATAAGGCATGCTGCAAGGTGTCACTATGTAAAATAAGGCTGGACAGCATGCACCCGAGAAGCCGTTTGCATACCGTCCAACACTTCATAGATGAAAATCGAGACATATATGGCTGATTGTGGTCGAAAGGGTGTGTCCAGGCAACAACAGAGCAAAGTTTCTTAAAATGGATAAAACATACTAAACTGCTATGTTAAACAGAGAAACACTGGAATTTATGTACTAATTTTAGGAAAGCCGGCTGTAGAAATTATTTTTCATTTTTTCATTTTGAACTCAGTTTGCAGCAACTGAAGTAAGCAGTGGCATCACACAAGAGGTGGTGTCACCCAGTGCAGTAATTTATGGTGTCAAACCCTCCACTGACTTCCTCCTATACTACACCATACAGAATCCTTAGTAATGTTTCTTGCACTAATGTTACTCTTTCATCGTAATTCCCATATAGCACTGAATGTAATGGCAATAGAATCACAGAATTGGAGGAGACAACATGGCCCATCCAGTCCATCCCTCTGCTATGCAGGAATCCACAATCAAAGCATTCCCAGCAGATGTCTATCCAGTCTCTATTTAAATACTTAAAGGAGGGGACAGCACCACTCTCCACATCAGCATGGTCTGCTATCAAGCAAGAATAACTGTCAAGAAGGTCTTCCCAATGTTGATATGGAATCTCTTTTCTTGTAGCTTGAATCCATTGTTTCATTTCCTAGTGTCTGGAGCAGTAGAAAACAAGTTTGTTCCATTGTCGATATGGCATCCCTTCAAGTGTTAAGCATGGCTATCATGTCATCCCTTAACCTTTTCTTCTTCAGGTTAAAAAGACCCAGCTCCATAAGCAGCTACTCTTAGGGCACAGTTTCCATGGGGCACCATGTACCATTTGGGTTGCCATCCTTGCTAAGGTGGTCAGGGTTTTGAAATATGAGGGGTTAATTGCTTGTTATTTTTTCCCCCTTGAGTACATTGATTGGGGAGCCACTATTCAAATCAGGTATCTAGATGATTTACTTCTAACAGCAAGAGTCTGCCTACTCCTAGCAGCAAGAATCCTTACATGGACAGGTACGGAGTATACTCCTCTGTAATCTCCGTACAAGATTCCAGTGTCACAGTACTGAGATTACTCAAGAGCACTAGCTGGAATGTTTCAGGCCAGTATTTCAGCCAGGGAGACAATCTCCTCCCCACCCCACCATCCTTGTATTTTAAAAGGGAGCAAATCTATGGATCCTCAGAGATTATGAGCTCCTGCAGAACAAAATTTACAATTGCACTATGGTACATCATCACATTTGAGAAAAGTTCTAGTTTGTGTATTCTTTGTTTGATGTCTACAGTATCAAGTGGACTTTTCCTTATTGGTGATGTTTTAAACAGAGGTTGGATGGCCATCTCTCATGAGTAATTTAGTTGTGGGTTCCAGCATGGTAAGCAATTGGAACAGATGGCCTTTAGGGTCCCTTCTAGCTATGATTTTATGACTTGTATATTGAACACCCCATCCCAAACACTGATCATATATAGAGGTTTTTATTGGTTTCCAGAGGGATATTTTTGTTCTGTGCCTTCAAGCTGACTCCAAGTTATTGCAGCCCTATCATAGGATTTTCTTGGCAAAACTTGTTCAGAAGGGATTTGCCATTGCCTTCATCTGAGGTTCAGAAGGTGTGACTAGGCCAAAGTCAGTGGGCTTATTGGATAGGCAGAGTCAAAACCTGATGTCCTGAGGCCTACTCCTACACCCAAACCACTACGTCGCAGTGGATCACCTCAAATCCAATACATTCAGTGCACATAGCCACAGACAGCTGTCAAATGAACAGTCACTGAGTGTCAAGAAATCCAGTGATGTATCCAGAGGTGTAAGATAGGAATGAACTTAAAATCAGTTCATTCAGTAAGATCTGAATGAACTCATAATTAATACATTTGACAGGCTAACCTAAGCTCTTTTTTCTCCCTTTGCTGTAAAAAAGGGAGGGAGGGAGTAATTCCTCTCCTCATTGAATAAAAGGAGCAAGATTTTTTAATTTGTGTGTTTTTGAAATAAAACATTTTTTCTGAAGAGTTAGTTTGAACTATGAGTCCTTTTTTCTTTTCTTTTATAGTTCAGCTGAACCACAAAGGGAAATAAAAATAATCTAAAGGAAAACAATGCAACTTGTTTTTTCCTCCCCCAGATTGTGAGGATAGAGATTGCTTTCATCAAATGCCATAGATCACAGCTTTTGTTAAAACCGGCTGGTCAGTCTACTTGTCCCTTTATTCTCATCATCACTTATATAAGAGCATCTGATTTTATCATCTTGCTTTGTATCCTTTTCCCTTAGTGCTTAAGGGATAATAGATAAATAACATCTTAGTTCTGTGTCTGAGACAATATATTTCCTCTGAGGAACTCTTTGCGCTAGGATGATGTTGTGTGGAAATAGACGATGGCAGACTCAGTTGTGCCATGGATTCTGCCTCATCTCTACCAGGAATCGTATTTACACAGAATATACCTTTTTGTTGAAAACTTATCTTTCAAGCCAAACATTTCAGTGTGATAAGAGCTGTTGTGAAAAGATGAGGGAGTCTAATGGATTGTTAATAACATAGAACAAGGACAATGGTATTTATGTGTGTGTTGAGAGACTGTAATGCAAGCTGCACAATGGTTCAGGTTGTTTGTGAATTAAACTGTAAAATCTTCACAAACAAAATGGTCTAGAAACTACCATATATGCACATATATAAGTCAACCTCATGTATAAGTTGAGGGCAGGTTTTGGGGTCAAAATCATGGATTTTGATATGATCCGTGGATAAGTCAAGGGTCAAACTCAGGGGCATGTAACAAAGGATCTAAAAGGGAAAACAAAACACCACTTCCCTCCCTCTTTCTACCTCTCTGGACCTCTCCTAAGGGATACAGTCTTGGATGGAAAATGGGGAAACAAACCTCCAATTTCTCTCTTTTTCCCTCTCTCCTCCCTCCCTTCCCCACAAACTTTCCCAAGGCTCATGGCTTGCAAAAATGGGACACAAATCTTTGATTTCTCTCCCTCTCTCCCTCTCTTCCCCACCAGCTTTTCCAGGGCTCACAGTCTTGGCATCAGAGCAGTATTACTGTATAAACTGATAAATAAGTCAACCCAGGTTTTTGAAGCCCATTTTTGGCCTTAAATTTTTCAATTTATTGTTGAGTATTTATGGTAGGCCTTCATTAAAACTACTTTCAAAGGTGCAAAAGTTATTGGCTGGATTGAAAAATACCTGCCTTTAGCAATTTGTTGTGTGACTTCATGTTTTTTCCAACTTATGGCAGCCCTATCAGGGTTTGCTGTGGCTGAGATTGTGTAAGGGCCAAAACAGATGGTCATAGAGGGGCTGCCTAAAGCGGCAGATTGGGGCCACAGCAACCACATGTCATGGCAACTGCATGTCACGGCCCTGATTGACTTTTTTCTGTCACAAAAAGAAAGGGCAAAATGCCACTTCCTTTTGCATCAGAAAAAAAGTGGCTTTTCCACCACAGCAGTGGCTTTTTGGCATTCATGTAGCATGCAACATATAAATGTTGCACTGCTGGAGTGCTGCAACACTGCCCGCCATCTGGGCGGGCAGGCATCATGATGCCAGCTTTGAGGCGGTGTTGGGGCATGTGTTGTCTAAATGTTATGCCCCCCACCATCCCCAAGCCAGCATATTGTGCGGGTCTGTTTTGCCCCTAACTCACCCAAGCTCACTCAATGAGCAACTATGGCAGAGAGGGAAAGTGAACCCTGATCTCCAGAGTTGTAGTTCAATGTTCAAACCATGCTGGCTCTCATCCTTCAGCAATAAGACTGGCAAAGAGATAGAAAGAATAAAATAAACAGATGGTATGTGATTTTCATTATATTTGGAACTGAAATGCTCTATTGATTTATGTGTGTGTTCACTCACTCATGCCTTCAAGTCAAGGTATGGCAACCCCATGAATTTCATAGGATTTTTTTCAGCAAGAAATGCTCAGAGGTGATTTTGTCAGTTCCCTACTCTGAAATATAGCATATCACACCTATTCATTGATGGTCTCATATCCACGTACAAACCAGGACTGACCCTGGTAAGCTTTCAAGACCAGACATGATGAAGCACATTTAGGGTATTTAGGCTATCCTTCTATTTATTTACCTTGATCTAATTTTTCTTCACCCTCAGTTGACTTCATTTGCCCTCCATGATCAGGGTGGTCATTTGCATATAGCCCCTCCTAAAAGAAATTGATTACTCAAAAAAGAGGGGTGTGAAGTCATTTGTTTGCATAGCATTTGCCTGTACTATATGTGAAGAAATTTAAAATGATGGCTGGAATCCTGTTCAGAACTCATATCTTTAAAAGTGGACATACATTTGTGGGAACTAGTCAGATTCATATTATCTGTATCCAGTAATGGGCTATAGTTACATTACTATGTAGCAGAGCCAGAAAAATAGCTGATGTGCATTGTACACCAATGCACATCATGTCCAATGAACATTGGACACTCTTGCTAATGTCTCAATTCGCATCTTCATCATTCATTAGGAAGGTCTGCTAGAACCTCTGCTATGTATCTAAGTATATGTAAAGTTGCATTAAGTAAAAGCTGATACAGGATTCTGGTAAATTATTGTAAATTAAGTAGAACTGCAATGTTCAGAAATGCACAGAAGGGAAGGATATAAACATGTCAGTCTACTGTCCAAATGCTACTTTTTAATGAACAACTTCAAGGCTGCTGCTCTTCCTTCAAAGCAAACTTTAAAGTCGACTTGGACTGGATAGTGCTTCTAAGAGTGGATATCTTCAGAGAAAGCATTGTCTTCTGAAAGCTTTTCGAACAGAAGGCCTCTGTAAATGAAGACACATTGTCTCCCTATGTTTCACATAATCATGTAGCCAATTGGAGCCTTCTGAATATGTTGGACAACAACTCCCATCAGTCTCACCCAGAGAAAAAAGGATGATGTAGCTAAAAAAAAAATCTGTTTTGAGGGACTTCCAGGATTTGATGGCTTTTCCCATGCAACTGATAAAATATGTATTACTTCAATGCTCAAGAGACTTTTCCTCACAGCTCAATTTTAGTAGTTACATAAGCCACTGCACTATCCTGCTCACTGTATGCTCTCAGAATCACTAGAATCATCCATGTGACTGATCCAGAAAACAGAAACAAGCTGTTCCAAGGGAGGGCAATGTAAAAGGAAACAGTCAGTGGCATACCTATAGGGATGCAGTGGGTATGGTCCACCTCTGGCACAGAAATTGAAGGGGGTGCATTGTTCTGAGGTAACCCAGAACAAGGCTATGTATTCACACAACTTTAATGGAAAGATGCTGCACATTCTCTACCCTTTCGAGTTTAAGTAAAGCCCCTTAACTGCTCCCTGCTCCTTCACTTAAAAGAAGACCATGCAGTACCAGGAGCAAATTCATACTATTCTCCTTCTTCTTCAGTCTATCCTTTTTCCCACTTGTTTATTTCTTTATGGGTTTTAAATAATGAACCTGCTGAGGTCATGTGGAACATGGGCGGGTTACAGACCGCCAAAAAGCGGCGGCCTGCACCCGCCCCTTTCCCCGCTGTATCGGGGCCTCAGCTGCCAGACCGGCAGCCTCCGAGGCCCCAATCCGCCGCTTTGCAGGCTGCAGGGAAGCGGCAAAAGGCCGCTTCCCCATGGCCTGGAAAGGGGTGTCCTTGGGGCTGCAAGCCCCAAGGACACCCCAATGGCAGCGGGGACTCCCAGAAAGGGGCCGCTCGGCCCCTTTCTGATTTGCATCGCTGGTGCAGCCTTCACACGGCTGCACCAGTGATGCAAACCAGGAAGGAGCTCCGTTTCGAAGCTCCTTCCTGCTCCACTGAAAGGGTGCATTAAGCGCCCTCACGCAGAGTGATGGCGTCACATCCGCGCCGCCTCGTTTGGAGGTGGAGCGTTCATGATGCCATCATGGCGGCGACCATGTGGAACGGCCGCCGCCATTTTGTGCGTGTGGAGCGCGTGCTAGGGTTAGGGGGGTGCGGAAGCACCGCCCCTTCCTAACCCTAGTATGCGCTCTGCGCGTACTTAAATGGCGGTCTGTAACTCGCCATAGTTTTGGGACACAGAAGGGACAGGGAGAAGGATGATATGGAAATAAGTTACCGTGGTAGGCTTAGTGATAACTGCTGTTCAGCAATTGCAATAGCATTCCTTCCAATTTCTATTATGGCACTTTCTTGTTTCTTCTATTGTTCAAAACAGGAAGCAATTCTCATCCTCCTTCAGTTCTCACATTTGCTCCACTCAGCCCACAGCCTTTGCCCCAAGGTTGAGATTTTGAGGTCCTTCACATGGGCTAGAAAGTATGCTGGTGCAAGTGTTCTCAAGCAAGGATGAATAGTTCTCCATAAAGGAATGGCACCTGCTAGGAGCATGTGCTCACTCAGAAGTGAGGGCCTCCACTGTTGCTACTGCTACTGAGTGAAGGGACAGAAGTAATGTTGATAGAACCATTATAATGCACCCAAACAGCAGCAATGGCATCATCCCTTTCTATTATTATTATTATTATTATTATTATTTATTATTATTATTATTATTATTATTATTATTAACCTTTATTTATAAAGCTCTGTAAATTTACACAGCGCTATACATACAATCTTTTAGTCAGACGGTTCCCTGCCCTCAGGCTTACAATCTAAAAAGACATGACACAAAAGGAGAAGGGAGTGGTTGTGGGGAATAGGATCAGGTCCAGCAGATCTTCTCCACCTCCGAGGCCTGGACCAAGGCAGATGGACTGGAGGAAGGGCTTGGCTTCTTAATGGTTGGTTAGAAGGAGGCTTCCTGGGTCAGAGAGGGGCTTGTCTCTGGGAATGCTTCTCTAAACAATATAGTCTTTAACTCAGTTTTGAAACTGGGTAGAGAAGTGATGAGGTGTGCATGTGGGGGAAGAAGGTTCCAGGAGGAAACAGAAGGATGGACTTATTAAACAAGAAGCTAGAAAAGATTAGGTGTTGGGGGAAAAAGAGAGAGACTAGAGTGGTTGACATACCCAAGGATAGCCATGTTGGCCATATAGGAAGATACAATAACGTCCAAAATCCACAAAACAGTGATACCTTTATTAGACCCACCAGAATGTACAACATAACACGTTGCAAACTTTCATAGCTCCACTGGCTTCTTCACCTGGCAAAGGTGTTAAAAGTTATACAGAAGGGGGGGAAATTATGAAGTCAGTCACAGGCCTGTATTTTGTCACTATGTTGTCGGTGCTCTCCTAGGCTGAGATGGTACAGAGGGATATCAATGCATAACAAACTTGGGAAAAACCATATAAAGTTTGTTGGTGGTGTTATGTGCTTTCAAGTCATTTTCAACTTATGGCAACTCTAAGGGTTTTCATGGGTATTTTGTGTCAAAATTTGTTTCGAGGAAGTTTGCCATTGTCTTCTGCTGAGGATGAGAGTATGCGACTTACCCAAGGTCACCCAGAGGTTTCATGACTGAGCCAGGAAATGAACCCTGTCTCCCAAAGCTGCAGTCCAATACTCAAACCACTACACCATGCTGGCATATTATACCAAATATAAAAAATAGGAGGGGAAATGTCATATTAAAAATGACTCTCCTGTGTTTCTTTTGGGTTATAGTACTGGGCGAGGCTAGCAGTAATTTATTTGTCCTCATTCAGGGAGCTGTAATTCCTCCAGTGTGGATGTGTGGGTGCATAATTAGCTTCTCCACTCTCGGACTCATTCATTCCTTGCAATCCTATATAATCAAAGCATAGCTACCAGGTGAAATTGTGGCAACATTTTCAGAATAGCAAGGCCTGGTGCTTGAAAATAATACAGGATGAGTCTCTCTTATCTGAAATGCTTGGTTTTGGATTTTGGAATATTTGGAATATTTAGATTTTGGAATATTTGCATATATGTCTTGGAGATGAGATCGAGTTCTGAACAAAAAATTATTTTATGTTTCATATACACCTTATACAGTATACATAGCCTGAAGGTAATTTTATACATAATATTTTTTAATACGTTTGGCATGAATCACAGAATCATAGAGTTGGAAGAGACCACAAGGGCCATCCAGTCCAAACCCCTGCCATGCAGGAACTCTCAATCAAGGCATTCCCAACAGATGGCCATCCAGCCTCTGTTTAAAGACCTCTAAGGAAGGAGACTCCACTACACTCTGAGGGAGTGTGTTCCACTGTCGAACAGCCCTTACTGCCAGGAAGTTCCTCCTAATGTTGAGGTGGAATCTCTTTTCCAGCAGCTTGCATCCATTGTTCCATGTTCTAGTCTCCGGAGCAGCAGAAAACAAGCTTGTTCCCTCCTCAATATGACAGCTCTTCAAATATTTAAGCAAAGCATGTGTACACTGAGCCATCAGAAAGCAAACATATCACCTTCTCAGCCTTCCATGTGGACAATTTTGGGTTTTGGAATATTTCAGATTTCAGATTCTGAATGAGGGAGACAGCCAAATCCTCAAGGTCTAGCAAATTCCTCACTTGCCTTGGAGACTATTTCGTTGTCCAAAAGGTGGAAGAGGTAACAAGGGGATCAGCTATTTTGGATCTGATCCTAACCAACAGGGATGACCTAGTTAATGGAGTGCAAGTGGTGGGACCCTTAGGTGGGAGTGATCATGCATTCCTGGAGTTTGTTATACAATGGAAAGGGGAAGCCAGGCATAGTCAGACACGCATTCTAGACTTTAGGAAAGCTGATTTTAATAAACTTAGAGAAATACTGGGGTGATCCTATGGTCAGGAATACTAAAAGAAAAGGGAGTGCAAGATGGATGGGAGTGTCTCAAGGGGGAGATACTGAAGGCACAATTTCAAACAGTTCCAGTGAGGAAGAAAAATGGGAGGTGTCTCAAGAAACCAGGATGGATGATTAAGGAACTTTCAACTGAGCTAAGTTTTAAATGGAACATATATAAGAAATGGGGAAATGGGGAAATGACCAAAGAGGAATTCAAACAAATAGGTAGCCTGTGTAGAGGTAAAGTCAGAAAAGCTAAAGCCCAGAATGAACTCAGGCTTGCTAGAGAGGTTAAGAACAATAAAAGGGGCTTTTTTGGGTATGACCGCAGCAAAAGGAAGAAGAAGGAAATGGTAGGGCCACTGCGTGGAGAAGATGGGAAAATGCTAATAGGGGACAGAGAAAAGGCAGAATTACTCAACACCTTCTTTGCCTCAGTCTTCTCAGAAAAGGTAAAGGGTGCTCATCCTGAGGATAATGGAACAGAGGACAGAAAAGGGGAATTTCAGCACAAAATAAGTTAAGAGATAGTACAGGAATACCTTGTTAACTTAAATGAATATAAGTCTCCAGGACTAGATGAACTACATCCAAGAGTATTAAAAGAACTGCCAAATGTAATATCAGAGCCATTGGCCATAAACTTTGAGATCTCTTTTTTTGATAAAACTACCAGATGAAGGGAATGCTGTGAATATAGTATATCTTGATTTCAGTAAGGCCTTTGACAAGGTTTCCCATGACATTCTTGCAAACAAGCTAGTGAAAAGTGGTTTAGACAATGTAACTGTTACATGGGTTTGTAATTGTTTGACAGGCCGAACCCAAAGGGTGCTCAACAATGGCTCCTTTTCATCCTGGAGAGAAGTGACCAGTGGGGTCCCACAGGGCTCTGTCCTGGGGCCAGTGTTATTCAACATCTTTATCAACGACTTGGATGACAGAATTGGGAGCATACTTATCAAATTTGCAGATGACACCAAATTAGGAGGAGTAGCTAATACCCCTGAGGACAGGATCAAACTTCAGAATGACCTTGCTAGATTAGAAAGCTGGGCCAAAGCTAACAAAATGAAATTCAACATGGAGAAATGTAAGGTACTGCACTTAGGGCGAAAAATGAAAATAACAGATATAGGATGGGGGACACCTGGCTGAATGAAAGTACGTGTAAAAAGGATCTGGGAGTCCAAGTAGACCACAAATTGAACATGAGTCAACAGTGTGATGCGGCAGTAATAAGGCCAATGTGATTTTAGGCTGCATCAATAAAAGTATAATGTCTAGATCAAGGGAAGTAATAGTGCCACTTTATTCTGCTTTGGTCCGACCTCACCTGGAATACTGTGTCCAGTTCTGGGCACCACAATTCAAAAAGGATGTGGAAAACTGGAGTGGGTCCAAAGGAGGGCAACTAAAATGGTGAAGGGTCTGGAAACCATGCCCTATGAGGAACACCTTAGGGAGCTGGGGATGTTTAGACTGGAGAAAAGAAGGTTAAGAGATAATATGATAGTCCTGTTTAAATATTTGAAGGCATGTCATATTCAGGATGGAGCAAAGTTGTTTTCTGCTGCTCCAGAAAATAGGCTTCGGAATAATGGGTGCAAGCTACAGGAAAAGATTCCACCTCAACATTAGGAAGAACTTCCTGACAGTAAGGGCTGTTCAACAGTGGAACAAACTCCCTCGGAGTGTAATGAGTCTCCTTCCTTATGTTATCAAGTATGGTTTTATATAAATTTTGGGTGCCATGCAATCTGAATCTATGACCCCTGACTGACGCCATCGCTAGCCGCCATTACCCTAAAAGCGAGCTGACCACATAGCCAGCTACTCCTTGCTAGGCACAGTCAAGGAAAAGGTAGAATTTAAACCTTTCAGCAAGCAGTTTTGGGAGTTGCCCTACTAGTTTTGCAAGCTACCCAAAGAAGAGAGGACAATACAGGTAGCCTCCTTCTCAATGAGCGAGTGATTAACTGAACAGCTCTGCCATCGAGATATTTGTTCCCTCCTGAAAAGTGCCAGACCTCTTCTTTGTGTATCCGTTGTGTAAGTTTCAGCTTAAACAAAGATAAAGTCATCAAGCCTTTGTTCGCCAGGCTGCCATAGCCTGAGGTTATGTTTAGGGGTATAAAGGAACCCCTCTTCCAACCCTCCAGTGGGCTTGTAGTGCAGAAGTTCCAAGCCTGATTCCAAGCTGGGCTTGTAGAGCAGAAGTTCCAAGCCTGACTACTGGGCTTGTAGATTCAGTTCCAAGCCTGAGTTCCTTGCTTGTAGAGCAGCCTGCTCCAAGCTTGCGTTCCCTGAGCAACTTGCTCTGCTGAAATCACTTGAGCGAAGCCAAGCTCACTGTCATCGAGCCTCTGTGTGATACCCTTTGTTGTGTGGCTTTAATAAATGTTTTATATTTTTATTGCAACTCATTGGCATTTTGAGTCTCTTTCTCTCTGGGGGTGGACTAGATGACCTCTGGTATACACATAGGGACTCGACCCCACTGCATGCATTGTTAGGACACGCCTCTCATAATATTTGAGCTAATTAAATTCCCCTGATTCGATCCTTCCTAACACTTAGAGGTCTTTAAGTAGAGGCTGGATGGCATCTGTTGGAGATGCTTTTATTTAGATTTCTTGTATAGCAGGGGGTTGAACTAGATGTCCCTGGCGGTCTCTTCCAACTCTATGATTCCATCTATAACAACAGAAGTGTTTAAATAGTAGATCTGAAACAATGATAGCACAGTGATTGTAAAGGCAAAGAAAGAGGACTTGAGTTATTTCAGTTCTATGTGATCAATTGGTGTTTTTATGTGTGTTTAAGGATTATTTTATGTCCATGATTATTACTAAAAATAACTTTCTTGGATAGAGGAGGAGCTGTTAAAAAGTATCCACTCTGGGTGTCAAATACACTAGGTACACCATTGGAAATAATGCTACCACAATAATTCATAAAAGGTGACAAAAGTCTCTACCCTATCAATATATCTGTTTATTTACAGTTTTGAAAAATCAAAACTGGAGAACATTTTGTGCAATCCCAATAGAAATATAATGAGAATTAGAGAGTTTTGCAGGGAAAATCATGCTTATCAAATATCCCCAACAGACTGAATTTTTTCAGCTGAATTTTCTGATGGCACCCATACTTGGAATTAATGTGACAGATGTCATGTTTTGCCAGTTTCACAAAAGGGGCATTATACATTTTGAGGCACATTGTTTAATTAATTCAGATTAGGGGAGAATGAATTTAGATTGTTTCGTGCTGATCTGAATATTTCCTCAAGATACTTTTCCCTCAAATTATTTTCAGCTCTGTTACAAAATCCATTTGTTATTATTATTTCTTCCTTGTTGTGGATGTGAGGGTCTTGCAGGAGTCAAAAAGTACTATGCTTTGTACCTCATTCAATTACATGTTGCAATCCTGTTTTAATTAATATATATCCTTTTATAACTTGGAGCTAAACTTTGATCAGATGTAATTACAAATGTGTCAGTTTTGTGAAGCAATATGTAAATTGGATAACATTATGCCTGTGAGTTACCTTTCTAGCCCCAAACCTTTGTTGCAAAGTAATGATAGGTGTTTTATTCCCCCAAACAGTAAATGTATCAGAAATTGAGGCTCTATGGCTCTATCCTGTACAGTTGACCAAAAAACATAATGGAATATTTTATACGGACAAGTAAGTGTGATGATCAAGTTTTCAAGGGCTTAAATCCTGCTGTTAGTCCTGACTAGAGTAGAGCCATTGAAACAGTGGGATTTATCTGTGTTGACTCACCGATCAACAATTGATTGAATAGGTCTACTGTAGCTGGGACTAAAAGGAAAAGATATATTTATTTTGGAAAATTATATTGAATCTGAATGGAGGAAGTCAGCATTAAAGCCAAATTTGCAGTGGAGTAATTTTCATCTAGCAGTGTGAGCATCAGCCTGTAGCATCTTTAGTGAGCTACTAAGATTCCAGTACTTGGAAGTCCTTTAAAATCTACTTGGCCAACAAATAATCTGTAGTTGTTGCTATTGTTGTTGCAGGTGGAGTGCCTTTTTTTTTTTTAAATGCATGGGACCAGAAGTGTTTCAGATTTTGGATTTTTTTTTCTTTCAGATTTTGGAATATTTGCATATACATAATGAAATACAGTAGGCCCTCAGTATCTGCTGGGGTTTGTTTCCAGGGCCCACCATGGAAACCAAAATTTCCGGATGCTCAGTTCCCATTACATGGCTTGATCCCTACATGGCTTGGACCCAGGTTACCTGCAGGAACGCCTCTCCCCATATAGTCCGCCCCGCACTCTCAGAACGTCTGGGAAGCTTTTATTACAGGCACAAAAAACTGGATTAACATCTACCTCCCAGAAGTCAGATCCATCATATTACCACCTTGGATACTTTTAAGAAAGCCATTAAGATAGATCTCTTCTGGCGGGCCTTTCCACCAGAGCTGACATGAGCAACATACCTATATTCTCCCTATCTCTGACTACACAAGATACAAACCCTAACTCTGGCTCAGTTATTGGATTTGACTTGTATTGCACTCTATTAATATGCATGTGTTGTAATTTGAGGGTTATATTATGAGGTTTTAATGTTGTAAATTGTATGCTTGTATGTATGTTATCTGTTGTGATCCCGCCTCAGTCAATTGGGAGAGGTGGGAAATAGAAATAATAATAATAATAATAATAATAATAATAATAATAATAATAATAATAATAAATTATTATTATTATTATTATTATTATTATTATTATTATTATTATTATTATTATTATTATTATATGACATAGCAAAATGGTACCTTTTGGTGGAATTTTTGTGTGTGTGAATATTTTCAAATATTTGGTTGATTAAATCTATGGATGCATTATCCATGGATACAGAGGGCCAACTGTATCTTTGAGATGGGACCGAAATCTAAACACAAAATTCATTTGGATACCTTAAACACATAGTCTGAAGATAATTTTATACCTTTTATATATAGTATTTTTAATAATTTTGTGCATGAAACAACGTTTGTGTGCACTGAACCATTAAGAAGCAAATGGGTCACTATCTTAGTCACCCATGAAGAAAGTTTTGGATTTGGGAGCATTTCTGATTTAGGATTATCAGATAACGGATACTCAACTTATGTTGTTGTTGTCATTGTCATTATTGTTGTTGTTTACAATATTCCACAGCAATGATGAACTGCTGATTCAGGGTGCTGCTGCTACCAGCCATTGCCACCAAGTAAGCCTGCTGAAATAGTAATAGACTGACCAGTTAGGCATCACCAAAAAGAAAAATGGAATCTCTCTCACTAAAAAATGAACAAAACAGGAGACTCATAATCATGAAATGTGCATATGTTGATTTACAATAATAATTGTGCCTTCCAACATGGCAGGGGAAGTTGGCCCTTGTGGTCTCCTCCAACTTTATGATTCTAAAAGATTCTATAATTACCACCCCACAAGTAGAAATTCAAAATATTTGAACATAGTGAAGACAGACTGTGACCAGGTGACCAGGTGTGCATGATCCGTCCACTGGCTAGGGGCCAACTATGGAGGGGCAACCTGAAGGGCTATGGTTGCCCTCTGTGTAGTACATACCCTCCAACATTTCACAAATGAAAGCTGGGACATGTGTGGCCAAGCAAAGATAGCAAAAGTTACTAGTATGGAAGAACACACAAGCTGGGAGAAGTTTCAGTAATTTGCTTTTGCCTCAGCCTTCTGGGAAAGGCAAGACTCTTTCTCCCTTCTCTCTGCTAAAAACAGAATGCACTTTGTTCCTTAGGGCAGCAGAGAGTTGCATTCCAATAACTTTCATCTTCCAGATTTCACTGTGAACTACTTTTGCAATTTTAGTTCAGTTTGCAGCAACTGAAGAATGCTGCAAGTGAAGAAAGAAACTGGGAGGAAGAAACTGGGATGTTTTAAAAACAGCTGAAAAAGTGGGTGAAAAAAGTTAATCAGGATTGCCACTACCAAACTGGGATAGTTGGAGTGCATGGTAGTATTTCTTAAATTTAGCCTTAATTTGAATCTTATAGCCTTGAATCATACATTCTTTCCGGTACTTTTGGCTTACAATTCCCATGTCCAACCTAGAGGCTAATGCAAAAAGGGACATTGTAGCACCTTTGAGACTAACTGGAAGAAAGAAGTTTTTAGCATAAGCTTTCATAGACTGAATAATAATAATAATAATAATTATTATTATTATTATTATTATTATTATTATTATTATTATTATTATTATTATTTATTTATTTATAGCCTGCCCAATCACAAGGAATCCGGATGGGTTACAACAGTAAAAATGCATTTAAAATACAATAAAATACTAATTGAACGCTTCCCAACCCCCTGAGGCCCTGTGCAGACCAGCCATTAAGGCCGGCCTGGAAGTGGAGTCAGGGCATCGCATCCATATGACACGTGCTCCAACTCCACCGCCAGGGTACCATGACGCTGCATGTTGCACTGCATGTCACACAGTGTCACAGCACTCCTCTGGTGTTGGGTCTACACAACACAATGCAGAAGAAGCACAAGATAGCCGTAGTGCCTTGGCTATCACGCCCTTTCCAGGGTAAATAAAGGAGCCACTTTTTGCGGCTCCTTTTCTGAAAAGACCAGATTGCCGCAGCCCTGATCTGAATGTTTGCACAGCCCCTAAGTCTACCTGTCAGTCTATTAAAGCTTATACAGCAGGTCCTTCCCTTATGCACAGGGATCCGTTCTGGGGAAATCTGCGTATGCTCGTGCTTCATTGCCAACAATGAGGCTTGTGCTCATGGCTCGGGGCAGCGTGTGTGCCATGGGCACGCATGCCATTTCTTTAATTGTTAGGTGGCTTCTGCATAAGCTGGAAGCCATGTAAAATGCGCCCGCATGTGGCGTGGGCACACTGTACTACAAACTTCTTTCTCTCGGTCTCAAAAGGTGCTACAATATTCCTTTATATAGTGATCCAGATTAACACAGCTATGTTTTTGACTTCTATTACAGTGGCTACTGGTGAGGGCTGATTGGCGCTCTAGTCCAAAGGCATCTAGAGAACCACAGAGGATACATTTCAAATATTGTCCTCTGTAAAGTAAATTTTTAAAAAATGATGACTGATTTACATAGGAAGGGACCTGTAAAAATGTACTTTGCTGAGGAACTGGTCAACCCTGGGAAGTGTTGCTATGGTGTCGACTTTTTGGGTTCATTTAAGATATTAACAATTTACCACGAATGAATTCAAAGTTTAGCTCCACCATATTTCAAATAGGTTCCTACCAGTTTTATGTGTTTAAGGGTAATGTGTCTACTTATCTACTTATCCTCATGTGTCATTCTGTTAAGTCAAGGATGGGCAAAGTATTGTCCTGCAGCAGTCATTGGATCCCAGTACCCAGCATTTCTCATTCTGGGCTTATCTCCTTAGAACGGTTGGGAGTTGCAGTCCAACAACCTCTAGTAAACCACAATATGCGCATTCCTGTTTTAATGTAACAACCCATAATTAGTTTTGAAGTAGGTGCAAAAATCCAAGGGCTGGAGGAGGCAAAGGAGAATGTCCTGGGCACTAAGGAATATTATCTATTCATAATTTTCCTTCATTGAGTTTATAAGCTGGCAATATTGCAGAACAGTGCTTGCCATGGAAAAGGACAAATCAATAAATATAATGTTGATACCTTTTCTAAACCAACCCAGCACTCTGTAATTGTCATCACCCTGCCTCATTTCAATTTCACTCTAAGAATTGACTACTGTCCTGCAAGCCCTGGTGAAATGCTATCTCTATCGTATTTTGATTGTGAGAAACCATTCTCTAGTCAACAATTACAGCCATCAAGTCACTGAACTTTATCGCATGGGGTTTAAACTGTTCCCCAGCGCATTCTAACGGGGGCACGGGGGGCGCGTACGGAACGCGATGAGCACGGGATGGGGCCCAGAATGCGACTTTACCGCATGGGGGAACACCGCCGCCGCGCATTCCCATCGCGTTCCAATTTGGTTCCAGAGGGCGCCATTTCTGGGAACTGTTTCAAAGGTAGGGGAAAGGGGAGGCCCCAGGTTTTTTTAAAAAATGAGAATTTTAAATTTGTTTTTATAAAATTAAAACAAATTTTTTTTTATTCTTTTAAAATTTTCTTTAAAAAAGACATCACATCTTACCAAATTTTAACTTTAACCACAGATGTAAATACATTTAGGCTGTATGTATGATATTTAATTTAAAAGTATATTTTTTCTGGTTGTTTATGTCACAATTATTACCATTACATTCAGTGATATATGAGAATTACAATTTATATGTAACATTAGTGCAAAAACATTGCTAAGGATTCTGCATGGTGTGGTATGAGAGAAAGTCAGTGGAGGAGGGGTAACACTATGAGTTACTGCACTGGGTGATGCCAACCATAGTGATGCCACTGTCTCTGAGGCTGAGAGAATATGGCTTAGAATTATAGAGTTGGAAGAGACCATAAGGATTATCCATTCCAACCCCCTGCCATGCAATAATACACAATCAAAGTGCTCCTATCAGATGCCATCCACCAGTTTCCAAGGTGGAGTGTTCCACTGTTGAGCAGCTCTTACCATCAGGAAGTTATTCCTAATTTTTATGTGAAATATCTTCTCCTGTTGTTCGAATCCATTGTTCCATATCCTAATCTCTGGAGCAGTAGAAAACAAACTTGCTCCATCCTCATTATGAAACTTTTTCAAATATTTAAACAGAGCTATCATGTCACTTCCCAGAACCACTCTATGAGGTACTGTACATCATTTTCATACCAATTACCCCTGGAGAAAGAGACACAAGACACCTCAAAATGGGAAAAGGAGCAAAACCTTTTATTTTATTTTATATTATTATTATTATTATTATTATTATTATTATTATTATTATTATTATTATTATTATTATTATTATTATTTTAAAAATCATTGTTAATGCTGAACCTGCTCCTCCCTGTCTGAAATTTGGCAGTTTTCATCCTCAGAAGGAGCTAATAGATTTGCAAATTTCAACTAATTCTGTCAGAGACCCAGAAGAAAGAGAAAGGGGGAGGGGGCAAGTTCAACATGTTTGTTGTTTTCCCAATAAAGAGGCACAAAGCTTTTTCCAAGCAAGATACTGATTCAGACCCAGAGTCAATCTCCAAACATGCCCTGAGATGAATCAAGACCCTTTCCAAATTTTCAAAAATAGGGCCCAGAATGAATCTTGTGGCTGTTGAGTACTCCTACTGTATTTATCTTGTATGCTTTGACTTTTTCATAGAAATGTCATAGACACTTTATAGAAATGTCCACACAAATGGACTCCTTGCATTTAATACCCTTCTAAATGTATGTGTGTGTGTGTGAGAGAGAGAGAGAGAGAAGCGTTCACCATGTTAAATTCCTTAGTCTTTATAGTGGTATGATATTCTTTGTCAGGTTAAGAATGGCATGAAAGTTTGAAAAAAGTCACTTTAATTTTAGCATCACTGGACTCAAAAAGTGAGCAGATGTGGGCAGGAGAGTTCTGTGGCTTCCCTGTCAATGGGTTGGTGTATCTGTGCCTTATTGCTCTAGTCTCACTGTATTTTCCAGTGCACAGAGAAGAGGATATGAAACATTATTGTGGGCAGGTGTATGGTAGCCATTTTGCCCCCTAGAACACACTTCCTGTTTGGTGCAATACATCAGTACATGCTGATTAACTTGTATTATGTTGGTACCCTTGTGGATTGCAAGGCCCACAGTTCAGCATAAGGGACTACACCATTCCTTAGGGTGCTCAAATCAGTATCATGTTTGATCCAGTGCATAATGACTTGGGTCAATATCACCCTAAGGGGAAGTATGTAGTCAATATACATACAAGAGGCCTCCAGTAGACAAGCTACTCACATACATAATTCATGAATCATCCATTAGATTAATCCAGCTCACTGCTCCTTTTCTCAGCCCTTCAAATGGACAGTAACTCTTGTGGCATTGTGAGTACTTACTGTCTTCTCTGGGTTGTTGGATAGAGACTGGGGCAATAGTCTCAGGCACCAGATTCTGGGAGCATCTTCCTGCCTCAGCCATTATCCTCTGATGCTGGAGAGAACTGTGTCACACATTATGGAGTTTATCACATGGTTTAAAAACCCAACTTACCCCTGCCGTGTTGATGCCCCTTTTGAGATAAAATTGAGTATTATCACACACAAAATGCCACCGATGTCACCACTCAGCTGAATCTTGGCTAACTTCCAGCTAGAAGCCACACTCAGCTGGCTGATTTGCAGTGCTGGGAGCTTCCCAGTTTTGAAAAGAGGCTGGTTGAGTGTGGCTTCTAGCTGGAAGTTAGCCGGGATTCAGATGGGCAATGGAATCAACAGCATTTTGCATGTGATAATACCCAACTTTATCAACACGGCAAGGATAAGTCAGGTTTTTAAGCCATGTGATAAACTCCTATGTCACATAGTCCTATCTTGACCTCCCTAATGCAATTTGTGGACCCATGTGCAGTGAAGAAGGCTATCTCATTGCCCAAAGTAAAAATCAACTAGTGGTTGTTGGTAGTTCTTATGTCAGTGAGGTGGTGAATTTACTCCAGGTTTCAGTTCACATTTGAAAGGAACTATTCAAAGTGCTGAACACTATCCTCCAAAATGGGTTCAGCACATCTGATAGCTCATTTAAAGTTCAGATGAAAATTTGGATTCACTGCCCCATTAACATGGAAATTACCAGCAACCACTACATTCAAATGTTAGTCCAGATTATTTCTGTACCAGGAATAGGGAAGGAATATAGTCTTGTTATTTGCTCCTTCTTGTTCTTTGCCATAGAAAAATGTTTCATGGTGAAACTAGATCTGTGTGGAATCTGTCTTCATGTATATTTCTGTTGTAGGTCAGGGTAACACTAAGGGAACAGAAATGGGGGGGAGCAACACTCCTATTTATTCTTAAAATACGTGAGAGGTTTTTTGTTGTTTTTTAAATTGTCCATCAAAACACACAGAGAAACTAGTGGTGCTTTTTGTATACTGATTGCTTTCTGTACTTTGGGAGAGAGGAAAAGAAAAACCACAAACTTTTTCCTATGGACATTCTTTAACCTTGCATAAAATGATAAGTTGCTATCTGATAGCATCTTTTAAAAGAGGGGGAGGGTGATGCTTTTCTAGGAGCCCAAAGGTTAAGAAATACACTAACATATATTAACTTTTATTCTGTAACAGCAACATAATAAATAAATTTATGAATTCATATGGCCTTTACAAAAAGACAGAAAAGATATTGCACCAAGTTTGGGTACTGGCTATTTGGACTGAATATTTGATAAACAGATGAGGCGCTGATCTGTCAAAAGTTACCACATCTAAGTCCACCTGGTTTCAATGGAAGAATTACATCTGTGCTTAAGTCTTTTCCACTGAAACCAGTAAGACTTTAGGATTGCAATCCTATACAAACAATTCCTGGAAGAAAGACCCACTGAACTCAGAAGGACTTGCCTCTGAGTAGACATGCATAGGATTGCACTGTACAGTGCTTAACTTGGTCTGGACAAAGCCCACAATATCTACCTTCATTATATACATTTGTGGAGTTAAGGCAAAACCAGATGACACCACACACACAACAGAAGGCTTGAGAAACTGACATAATTAAAAACAAGGGGGCAGGATTTCCATCTCAGACGAATGAATTAGCTGTGTCTAAGGAATGAATCCCTTCGGTTTTTTAACAAAGTGGTTATTATCAATCACGTTAATTAAAGGTGAAGAACAAGTGTAATTTTCTTATGGAGCAAGGGTATTCCAGTGAGGTTTGCCAAAACAATCCCATTTAACCTTCGTAAGCATTATTTCCTACCATTATAATCTCTTCTTGTTACTAGAAAATACTTTCTGTAGAATATAAATTTGTTCAGTGTGCAAATAACATCCAGCCACGGCTCACAGATGTTCAGCAGGGTGGTCCTCTTTTGAGATTAACTAGTTGAAGGAAAACTTCTAAGTGATTCACCCACTGTACAAAGAGGAGTAATGAACTCAATCCTTTATCAATAACCATTATCTATTCCTTTCCAACTGAACAAAATGAATTTATGTTAATTTTTAGAGTGAGGGAAACAAAGACGTTATATAACTAATAGATCAATGAACAGTTCTTTGGCAGCTATGTATTAATCTTGATTGAAGACAGAACTCAAAGATTCTTAATTTACAGACCTGGTTGCCAGTCTTTTTAAAAATATAATCAGGATAGGGGGAGATAATGATTATCCACATCTCCCAAAAATCCAAGTCCTGTAAAGGAATTCAGAATAAATCTTGCAGGCAGCTTTATTCTGTAACATCAAGCATAGATATTTATTGTCTGCTTTAAGTCTTAATCCAAATGTACTGTATTTGAACACACAAACTTCGGTGCAATCCTAGAGGAGTTCGTATAGGGTCAAATGTTGGACAATAGAATCCATATTCACCCATGAGAAACCAAGAAAGAAAACATCAATCCAGAGGATGAGAAGATGATCTTCAAAGAACATAAGCATTGACTGGTCCACACTTGGGTGAATGTCACTGGGTAACTGACCTTACAGTGGGAAGACCAGGAAGCCAGAAAATGTAGAGTACTGCCATCCACCAACCAGATTACCTTTCTCCAGTTTCAGGTATACCTTATCTTCCTTGTCTAGATAGAGTAGGACTCCATTTGTGGCCGCTTCACGAGTAACATCTTTGTCTCCGGCAAAAGCAGAAATGACTGGCTTTCCATTTAGCATCAAGTTAACCTATAAGAAGAAAAGCACTGAAAAAACTCAAGTTAACAAAGAACCATATGACATGAATGAATTTAGGTCCACTAGAAGCCACATGGTATTTGGGGACTACAGTCAGTTTGCCACTCTTTCAACAACTGTTTTTAAAACAGTAGTAATTAAAAAAATGTGCCATCTGTTGGGGGCAAGGAGAGATAGCACAAAAATGTATTAGTGTACAAGTCTACCCACAACTTAGAAAATTGACTGGATTTGTTGAGAGTTCCTAGAATTCCCCCAATGGCGTGATCAGTAGCCATGTTGACTGGGGGATTCTTGGAGTGCTAGTCTAAGAAAGGCAATTTTCCAAGCTCTGCATCAACAACAGGTTTCCACTATGGATGAAAATGTATCTCTCACCTCTTGGTATCATGCATGGGTTGTCCTGCATCAGATTATTCCAGTCTAATATAGAGAATTACTAAAGTTTATTGGAGAAACAGCCCTTCCATAGTTTTCCAGTTAATTTGTCATTCCTCCACACACAAACACACACTTTACAAGTTACCGGTGCACTGTTTATGTGTAATGTATAAAGCCCTTTTCATTTGTTATGTCAGAATAGGATAGATGGATATATTTCAAAGGGAAGGGGTTATACTTTCAGATTCCTTCATCCCATATACCAACTTTCCAGTGTTGAGAAGGGAAGCAGGCCATGTGCATCACATTCTATTCAGTTGTACTCAGCTAGTAAACAACTGGAAGTTCTGTTTTACTACAGTTCATAACCACCAATGGTTCCACTTCTATTCAAGAGAGCACAAGCAGAAGCCTCCTATATATATCTACTTATCCAACAGCATATAATAAGAATGCATACTGATACATTTGATTGCCAAGATCCTATTGTGCTTAGTGTTTCTGACTATGTGCATGTTCACTTAAGTGCACTGGTGAACTAGTGAGTGTGGGCAAGGGAAGGAAAAGCTCAAAATCATTATCAGTGTCACGGAAAACCCAAATCTTGGAGAAATTTAGATGGGGAAAAATATTGAAAGGACCTGTAGCTTGCATGAATTGTGATCCATCAAGGCTAGCACAGCCAACCTTAAAGGCAAACCATGTATTGCCTGTAGCTTCAAAAATATCCTGTCCCCCTCTTCTGTCCTGGAACTGTGGTGAAACAGGCAAACAGTTGTATAAGGCCCCAGGCAGGTCACAATGCTTAGCTAAGAACTGAAGTTCACAACAGCCTTTTCCAAAAATATTTCATAGCAATAGATGTGGCTCTTCCAGGTAATGATAGAATCCAAAATGATTTCTAATCCATACAAATCTGACTAATGTTGTCTCTGCTAGATTCATATAACTTTTGCTTGAATAACTGATGCTCTGAATAGGTGACCCACACAATATCACAAGTGTGTGCGCACACACTTAAAGTCTAAGGTGTACATATATTATGTTGCTTCTCATCATTTGAATATGGATGAAAGCATAATGTGATGACTCACAGATGACTGGGTGAGCTGACATTATTGTAACACATCATTTTAGATTGTCTTTTAATCATTTACAAAGACTTTTATTTTTCCTGGCTGATTTTCAGTTTGTCAGGCTGAGTCGTTTGTCTTTTATCAACACAACTTGTCCTTGTCTAGTTTGCAGATTTTGATGTTAACACTTTGATTTTTGTGAATGGCTAAGATTGTTGTTATATTTTTATATTGTGACTTCAGTTTATATGAACTATGTTCTGTTTTATTTGTGTAATGAAATGGCGGGGTATACTTTTATGTATGAATAAAATACTCTGAGGTAATGAAAAGTACCATGCTTTGTCTCTTGTGTTTCATATGATATGATTTAGTCACAAGTGCAGACCTCATTTAACCCTACTTCAGTTCTTTTTCGTCTGACTCTTGGCAGATGTACCATTGGAAGGGACATCCTGGTGTCATGTAGTTCAACTTTCTTCCAGTATCCACATCTAAAGCATCACTGATAAATGACTATCCAAACTCTGTTTGAAAACCTCACAGGAAGGACCTCCCAACTACCACCTTCTGGGGTTTACATGATCCTTACATGGTCAAATGGCTATTATCATTAGAAAGTTCTTCCTAATTCTTAGTTGAAATTCCTCTCTAGTAGATTGAATCCATTGGTTTGAGGCCTGCCTGCTTTAGCAGCAGAAAACAAGCTTCCTTTGTCTCCTACAGGACTGACCTTACAGTGTTTGAAGATAGCTATCAAATATTTTTTCTCTCTCTTCCTTTCCCCAGGCTAAACACATCCAGCTCACTCAAATAGTCCTCATTAGTTTCTAGATACTGTATAGTCATAGAGTGTATCCACACAGCACAATTATAGCAGTATAATACACGGTTAACAATCTTGGCTTCTTCCTATGGAATCCTGGGATCTATAGAATATTTGCTTTTAGAATCATAGAATCATAGAATCGTAGAGTTGGAAGAGACCACTAGGGCCATCCAGTCCAACCCCCTGCCATGCAGGAAATCCAAATGCTTTTAGTAAGCATTCAGGCTTGATTTGCTCTATTCAGACATAACAAATAATCCCAAAGAGGCCTGTAATAATATAATAATAAATTCATAAGCATGCATCAGAAATTTGGAAAGTTACTTGTTTGGCTTACAATTCTCTGCATCTCTGGAGGATCTGGGAAATTCTAGTCCAAATGAATAATTTCCCCAAACTCTTGCATGTATGTATGTGTGTATCAGCCCTTAAGTCTAACAAAAGTCCTGCATTAGGAGAGTTGCCTCCAAAGGTGCTTACACTACATCCCTTACCATTGATAATCAGAAAATTTGCTATCATAAGTCACCACCAGGATTCTGGCCAACATAGATATTATTCAGAAACCTGAACCAGAAGCCTAGTGTATCAACAAAAACAATGGGATGCAAGTAACAGCAAGGCAAGAACATGGTATTCTATAGCAATGGTGCGGAAGGTGTGGTGCTTCAAATATTATTGACCTGCAACTCCCATCACCGCTAACCACTGGTTATACTATCTGTGGGTGATGGGAGCTGTGATCTGACAGAATTTAGAAGGCCTAGAATCCAAAACTTTAGAAATTTTCAAAGGCACCAACTGGACTTCTAGGTACACATTATCACCTTTTATCAAAATTCTGATAAGGATCTCAAAGGACAAAATATGACACAGAGGATCAAGACTACCACAGTTCAGTGGCAGAGTACAAATTTGCTTGAAGAATCATAGAACCAAAAGAACTATAGAGTTGAAAGTGATTCCAAGAGTTATTGACTGCCAGACTGCCAATACAGGAAACCTACCACTAGAGCATCCCTGATCAATGGACATTCAACTTCTCTTTAAAATCTTCAACCCCAAGGAAAAGCTCAAGTTTTATCTTGTATCTCCATCTGAAAGGATCAGATAATGGATAATGGAAAGACCCTGGTTTGTGACCCTAAAATGCTGCTCCCTGTTGATATTATTGTGACAGCTTCCTGTGTTTTGACATCAGGAAAGAAGGAAAAGTAGAATGAATACTAATAAATAATGGCTTCAGTTACTCTTTGAATGAAAATTTACATCATGACATGCAGGCAATCAGACAGCCCACTCTCAGATGGTTTATATACCACTGTTTGAAATCCAGGAAGGAGAACTTTGGCCTTGCAGATGTTTTGGACTTGAACTCCCATGATCCCTTACCATTGATAATTTTGGGTAGGGCTTCTGAGAGCTGAAGTCCAACACCTTTGGAAAATCAAAAGCAATACAACCTTTTTTGAGCTACAGTGGAATCATTGTGTCTTGCCATACTCAAAACAGCACTGCTGTGGGTACAGAATCCAACAGAAGGTCAAAACATCTAATCTAATTGAAACCTTCTAAGCTCTTGCCAGCAGATGGAAATATGGACAAATTAATTTTTCATCCTTCATGTGTGTGTTTTTCCCCTGACTTTTCAGTGGGAGTTCCTTTTAAAAATGGAAACAAAATGAGACAGAATTAATTTAAACTAGCTCAAGCATTGATCTACAGTAAATCAGGGATGGCAACTATGCAAGAAGCAACCTATGCCCACAGAGATCACAATGGCTCATGCTAACAATTTCTAGTGCCCTGGAAGTGACATCACATCACTTCTGTTCACTATTTTAGGCTGGGGAAGAAGGGTGGAGGATTCTTGCAGGCAGAGGACTGAAGCTGCTTAGTTGGTGTTTCCTTAAGTTTGGGGTCAAAATAAAATCACCCCCAAAATCCATTTTAAAAAAGTAAGTTCTTGGAGATTGGTAACTCGGAGGGCTACATAAGTAGGGTTCAGAGACCACATGGCCTGTACATTTCTCATCACATTTCTAAATGTTTCTCCCTATTGAAGGCATGGGTAGGGACTGGAAAGGCAATAGATTCATCTGATCCATGTGGATTCAGGAGACCCTCTGTCCTCACTGTCTCCACCCACTGCTCTCTTCCCCATCCATGATTTCAGAACCAGCTGCAATGGCTGTGAGGGAGGTGGTGGGAAATCTGGATTGGATCTTACTCTCTGAGGCTGGAGTTTGGCCAGAGGAGATTTCCATTTAATCCTAAGAACCCACAAATGACTCCCTGGAACCACAGGATGGCCTACTTAGGCTACATCCTATCTTCATTTACTAGGGAGCAAGACCCATTGAGTTCAATGAGATTTATATCTGATTAGACATATCTACAATTGCACTAACAATTGGGAAGCTAGTTGTAAGGAATTGGCTCATGATTCAATTGAATTATTTCCAGATCTCATACAAGGTGCAAACATTGTTGAACTTCCTGGAAACAGTGATAACAGCAACACGAACATCAACATATTATGGGATTGGAAAATTGCCCAGAAGGTCTAACAGAGTCATATTTAATTTCAAAATGGCATTTATTTCCATTTTTGAAGGTGAGAAATTTAACTGGAAGGAAAATAAAATGTCTAGCCAAAAGGATAATATTCCTTTAAAGAGGAAAAAAAAAGCAGCAATATAACAGATGTTAAAATAAAATGTACACCACTGATTACAAAAGGCACACAAAAAGGCCAAAATGTGTTGATGTAGTTGTGTACAATAGTCAGCTATAAAAGGCAAGAATGTAAGACTTTCCTGATGAAGAAAATAAAGAAAGCACAAACTCAGGGAAGCCAAATGTAAAAAGACTGAGGAACAAATACTAAAGGTATATCAACTATTTTCAGAATCTAAATGCATCAGAAGTAGAAAACCAGGCAGATAAATTATAGGTCTGTTAGATGACAAAGATGACAATAAATGGGGCAAAATGGGGTGCCATTTTGCACAGATGCTGTTGTTGCTTCGTGCACTGCAGAACCTGGCAGGAGGTTGGATTAGAAGTCCTCCTAGGTCCCTTCCAACTCTATAATTTGATGAATTCTTTGCATCTCTCTTGACTGCAGATGATGATAGGATGCATGACCTCACCTGAACTAGCTTTGAAGTTATAATGGCCTTCACTGAGGCCATCAGGTCTCACAGCCCTGTGATGGGAGTTTGGTTCTCAAACATTTGTACCCCAGATGTTTTGATTTTCAGCTCCCAGAAAGTCCAGTTATCATGCCAATGGACAAATCTAGGAATTTAAGGCTGAAAGATCTGGAGGACCAAAGGATAAGAAACACTATCATAACAAAGGCACATCAAACAGCAAGGATCTGCCATCTGTACTTGGTGGTGCTTTTCCATCTGGGCTTGGACCCTCCTTTCCATGCAGAGAAGCCCACTTCCCTATGAATAAATGCTATAAGCCCTCTGAAGATGTAAAAGTGTCCTCTCTTACACTTGCTGCCTTGCCTGAAGTGGAAAAGGTGACAAAAAGTTAGTGCACACAAATAAGACCTCGTAAGGCTGGTGCCACACTCCACAAGGCTAATGATAGCTTCGTTGTCACTATTCAGGGATGGTGGATCACCAGGTTATTTCTGAAAGGCCTTATGAGACCTGTTTCCATTATAACTTGCCAAACCCTACTGCATTCAATTCTCTGTATTATCAGCTTTTGTTTTGTTGATTCACTACTGGTTTTGGAGTAGAAAAAGAAAGAGATCTCCATAACCAACAGGGAAGGAAATGAATTTCACTCCTGTTTGTATTTGCCCCTCACATCATGTATCAGCCCACCACTCTGTCCTCACTGTATTTTTTTTATTGTGTTTTTAATAGATGTTTTAATTGTAACTTGTTTAATCCTTTTTTAAGGGGGGGAATTGGGGACACAAATTTGTAAATGTGGATGTTAATGTGCTGTAAGCCGCTTTGATTGTCTTGTCACAGAAAAGTGGGATATAAATAAAAGTTGTATTTATTTATTATTTTAGTATTTTTCTGAATACATTGCAAATACAGTGGTTTCCATGTCAATGTAGTAGTGAATCCACTATGGAGATTTGAAAGGAACTACCGAAATGACCCAACATCTATGCCCAAAATAGATTCAGCAACTAGCCCAAATTCAGATTAAACCCAGAATATTCATCACTCAAATGGCACAAGTGCCACCACTGAGTGTAGTGCAGAGGAATGTTTTCATGGAAAACTTAAGTCAGTAACCTAGACATGAATCATATTGCCTCAAAGCCCAGATTACAGGTGATGCTAACTGTATTATTAGCAAGTATGTATGTAACTGATGTTGTAGTTGTCTGCCATCAAGTCATACCTGATTTATGATGACCCTAAGGTAAACCTATCACTGGGGTTTCTTGGCAAGATTTATTCAGAGAGGGTTTGCTATTGTTTTTCTGGCTGAGGCTGAGAGAGTGTGACTTGCCCAAGATCACCCAGTGGGTTTCAGTGGTCAAGCAGAGATTTGAACCCTGGACTCCCAGAATCCCAGTCCAACATTCAAACCATTACATAATGCTGGCTGCCATGTATGTAATTACTATCTTTAAAAAAAATAACAAGTGTAGGGATTTTCACCAGAATACAGTACAATGTATTCACTACACTGTGTGAAGGAAGAGGAGGTTTAACCTTTTCTTCCCCACCTGTAATTCTGACCAAAATCATGTTCCTTCAACAAAGCCATTCATCAGGGTGGGGGGGGGTGTCTCACTGACACCATATTCAGCTCTCTACAAACATAGAACCCCAAGAGACTGAGGATATCTGCCACTATGTAAAAGAAACTTTATAGAGAAATGTTTACTCCCAGAGGCACCTAAATACAAGCAATCAAAGAGCTACCAGTGTGTGTATTTGAACTATGATTAGCAGCACATCCTCAAATTAGTAGCTATATCCTCCTAAGTCAACTCACCATCAGTTGACTTAGGAGAGACATTTCACTCTTTTAGAAGGGAGAATGACTTGCAGAAAGGCCAGGGAACTATCAAAAACAGTATTATGGGGGGTAGCCATCCAGGGAGTCCCAAATATCTATATTGGGACACCAGGAGGGCCAGATTTGGCCCCAACATCTGAGGTTCCCCGCCCCTGTTTTTAAGCCTAAACCCGGAAAATAGTGGGTGGAAGAGATTGCTTAACCGTTTCACCTCTTGTCATTTCCAGTTCAAAACTCCTTCCTTAAATACATATTCTCCCTTATTGCTTTTGTTCAGCCTCAGGGGAAGGCAATGGCAAACCTCCTCTGCATAACTCTTGCCAAGAAAATTCCATAAGTCAGAAACTACTTGAAGTCACACTACCACCATCACAATAACAACATCATGAGTGGGAAAATATAGCTTAGCCATAAAGTTCTTAGAAGAACAAACAGTAGGAACCCTGTCAGATGGGTTTAAAACCCCATCTTACCTTTCCCGAACTCAGTGCTAATTCAGGAAGTGGCTGGGTCCTATCACACATATATCACTACCAAATTGCCAACCAAGGCCATTCTAATAATAATAATAATAAAGATTTATTTCTAGCTCGCCCAATCACAAAGAATCTGGGTGGGTTACAACAATAAAATACATCAAATTACAATAGAGTTAAAAAAAATCAAACTTTATTCCTGCCCCCACATTCCCAGTACTAAAACAGAATTAAACAGTAATAGTATAAAAACATTAACATTCTAGATGCAGCCCAGATCCTGTAAGCCACTTTGATGGCGATTTTTAGCAGTTGGAAGCTTCTAAAAGGGGCTGCTGAAGCGGCTTATAGGATCCAGGCTGCATCCGGGACGGACCCAGGTGGCAATCTGGTGGCAATTTATGTGTGGTAGGACCTGGCTGCCTCCTAAATTAGCACTGAATTCAGGAAAGGTAAGCCGGGGTTTTGACCCATGCGATAGGGTCCTAGGTCTTGAAAGGATTTATCAATACCTTGTCTAACTTCCACCTCACGGGTTATTTTGCTCTTTTTCACAACCTCCAGAGCAGATGTTGCTTTACAGACACTGAAAAACACTCATTTGAAGAAGACAGACCTCTGTCTGACCTCTAGCTTGACACTAACATCAGTAATCTTCAAACTGTATTTAGAAAGTGCAGTTGGCTCACAGATGCTATGATCCAGTCCTATATCATGCCACTAACTGATGCAGTTCCTCCTTTGAAACCATGGGTGGGGAATCTTTGGTTCTCCATCTGTTTTGGACTCCAAATCCCAGAATTTCCAGCCAGTAGCAAGAGTTATAGTGCAAAACATGGAGAGAACCAAACATTCCCCAACCTTTGAAACAGGAATTATATGATCAGCTAAGAACCTTATCATATGGAAGTAGGTCTCACTCTACTCTGCAAATATGTTCATTCAACAAAAACCCTCCATGTAACAGAGCAAGAAAATATATAAGCTGTTTATAGCCATTCATTTCTCCTGACATTCCCACTTCCTTGTCCTAAATTAATCTTACTATTTTCTTTCAATCTTTGAAAGAAATGACACTGAAGTAGAAGCAAAGGGGCATTTTTAATTTTGTATCATAGTACACAACGACATTTTAGCAGCCCAAGAAGCTTCTCAACTTGGCATCTCTTGCAGTACCCACACTCTGACTGTGGTAAAGCATTCCACATTTATATTGGTGCCACAAAGAAAGCTCTGTTACCTGTAACCACCATCCCAACTTTATGAAGTATGAAGACATGCAACAGGGCTTCCTCTGTAGACTTCCAGGTTCATATGAGAGGAGGCAGTCTTTCAGATATACTGGTCCCAGACAATTTAGGGTTTTGTAGATCAAAACCAGGTTTCAGCTTGGAAGCCAGTATAGCTCTTGCAAGACCAGTATTATATGGTTCCTGAAATGTACACCTGACACTAGTTTTGTGTGAGTCTGGTGCATTTTGCACTACCTGAAGCTTCTGGACACTTTTTAAAAGCATCCCCATGAACAGTGCATTGCAGTAGTCTATTTCGGAGGTTACTGAGGCATGAACCATTTGTGGCCAAATATGCCTTTAAAAAATGTTTTATTATATTTTTGTACCTGTTCCTTTTTGGTTAAACAATTGTACTTTGACAAACAGCTTATAAAACACAAAAATAAAGGGCAAGAGGGTGCCATGCTCTGCTTGTTTTATTTAAAAAGTGGAGAAAGTTATTTTTTTAAAAGTGATGTGTTATGTACCTCACTGGAAAGCACAAAAACCTTGATACCATTAATATTACAACAACGATTTACTTCTTGTTACTTTTTCCTTTTTGATGCTTTTAAAATCTATCTTAAAAAGTGAGATTATGGTATGGGGTTAGGAGGGAATTCCCACTAAATATTCCAAGGAATTATTTTTGACCCCCAAAGATAAAGGACGGCTGCCAGACTTACCTGGCGAGCCGCGTTGCCGCCGGGGAGGCCGTGCTGGCATCATGCTGGGGACTTTGGTCCTCACCGCACCCCAGCATGCTTTGCTGAGGCACGCGATTGGCTGCTGAGGGGTCCAGGGAGGGACTACCAGCGGAGAGGCCGCTCCTACCTCTCGGAGGACCTCTCGCTGGTTGCTCCTTCTGGTCCTTCAAGGCAGCTGATTGGTGCTGCCTTTGAGGGGGAGGAGCAACATTTGCACAGCTCCTCCTTTAGCCTGGGCCTATATAAGGCCACGTGGCCCAGCGTTCGGGACCATTTTAGCTCAGCTCCCCGTTCCCCTCCCTCCCTAGGGTTGGTGTTTTGCTAGTCACAACCAGGGGTGGCAGCATAGGCCAGGATCTGGGGGGGGGGGAGTGGTCTCCAGGGCTGTGAAGCACTGGAGTGGGAGTCCTTGGGGACCTGGGTACGCTGAGTGGATACGTTGTGGCCATTGCAGGGGTCATAACGTTATTGCGTGGCCTGGTGACTAGGGGCTCATGGAAATACATGCAATCTGCTGGTTGCTAGATGGAGTTACATAGCCCCTAGGTCATCCCAACATCAGGCCTGGCCCAGGCCGTTGCAGTTATCGAACAACTGGGGTGTCGTTTGATTTTCCAGATCCTGACCTCATGCTATGTGCCAACCCTATTCTGTTTGCTGCTTGCTTTAATAAAGTTGTGGCCCTTCTTTCAACTATGCTTATGTGTTTATTGTGGCGGTGCCCCTCCCAGGCAATAAAAAAAATGCTGCATCTTACACAAGAACCTAGTAATTTTGTTGAACATTACATAATTTCCAAAGGAAATTTGTCAAGTCCTTGTTACTTCCCACAGGGTAATGTGTTTCAAGTAACATTGCTACTTTTAATGCTTTACATTTCAACTCTAGTTATTTATTCCAAATGCATAAGACTCATGTGTATATTGATTCTGAGTATGAAGTTTCCATTCATCTGCCATGACCCATCCACTATGATTTTGTCAAATTTGTTTGTTATCCACTGGTAATCTCTTGTTTAGACTTCTGTAATGAGCTCTACATGGGGCTACCTTTGTACCAAGTTTGGAAGCTTCAATTAGTTCAAAATGCAGCAGCTAGATTGGTTACCGGAGCATTGAGGGTTGACCATATGACCAATATTAAAATCTCTGCACTGGCTGCCAATTAGCTTCTGGGCACAATACAAAGGCCTGTTACAGACTGCCAAAATAAAGCTGCTTCGGGTCTCTTTGGAGGTATGCAATTTAAATGATGCATGCATCCTAAGAATCCGGAAGCTGCACCAAAGCTGCACTCCGGTGCTTAGGAATGGAGTGTGGCTTTGGCACAACGTCCGGACTCTTAGGACCCATGCATCATTTAAATAGCATACCTCCAAAGAGACCCGAAGCAGCTTTATTTTGGCAGTCTGTAACAGGCCAAAGTGTTGGTTATTACCTTTAAAGCCCTAAATGGCTCGGGCTCAAGTTACTTGTGGGAGCACTTCTCCCTACATAATGCGCCCTGCACTCTTAGAACATCTGGGAAGAAATCACAAGACTACGTAAATACCAGGCTAGTGACCACTTCCCACAGAGCATTTTCCACCATGGCCCCCAAGTTGTGGGATGATTTGCCAGAAGAGATCCGTCTCATTACCACCTTGGGTGCTTTCAAGAAGGCACTGAAGACAGATCTCTTCTGGTGAGCCTACCCACTAAACCTGCTGTAAAATTCTCACCTCTGTCAGTATTGTATGTTTTTTATGGAGAGCTGACCAGCTGTATTGTATTGATAGTAATGTACTGTATATATATTTTTATGCTATGTATTTAATATTGTTGAAATATGTGTTTTTATTGTTGAAATTTGCTGGCTGCTGTAATCCCGCCTCGATCCGCAGGGAGAGGCAGGAAATAGAAATATGTTATATTATTATTATTATTATTATTATTATTGACATGTGAATAAATATTAACATATATTTTTGCTTACAACAGCAGGGAAGTGCAATGAATGCAAGGGATCAATTTTCTATTTAAGATCCTCTGGAGCCCAATGGATTGCCACAACCCCCAGAAAAGAAATGAAAATCAGATGTGCCCTTCTGGCTTTGAAAAATTATTATTTTCTTATGTTAAATAGCACAGAAATGCAGAAGAAGCAATTCACTCTTTAAATTTTGCTAGGAAAAGGGTGGTCCAACGAATCTGGACTGGTTGGAAGGCCACGCTTTGTCCACCTCACCTTAGATGTAAGTCAGTGTCAATCCCCAATAGCATTTGATTTGAAGTTTTCCTGCCAACATAGTCTTGGAAAGGGGCCATTGTGTTTAAGGGCCCTGTTGGATCAGACTAAAGGTCTAACACCTAGACTAGTCCAGCATTCTGTGCCCACAGTAGCCAGCCTCATGCCTTTGGGAAGCTAACAGTAGCACCCTCCTCCTTATGTTCCTCAGCATGTATGAATCCAGAAGCTGCTATTGCTATGAATTTACCAATTTTAATTTATACCCAGAATAAGACTTTTCTTTATTTTCATTATGAATCATGGACATATGGGATTATATTGACAAGCTGGAACATGTCCAGAGGAAGGATGGCTAAGATGGTCAAAGGGCTAGAAAACAAGCCTTACACATAAGATATGCAAAGGAATATTGTAGCACTTTGAGACAAAGGTTCAAAATATACTGCAGAAATCATCCTGGTTGAGGCTGCTTTAACTGCCCTGGTTCAGTGCTAGGGAATCCTGGGAATTGTAGTTTATTGTGGTGCCAGAACTCTCTGACAGAGAAGGCTCAATGTCTCACAAGATTACAGTTCCCAGAATTTCCTAGACTCGAGCCAGGGCAGTTCAAGTGATCTCAAACTGGATGATTTCTGCAGTGTGTTTTGGACCTAACTGAGTGAAACACACTGTAGCATAAGATTTCATAGACATGGTCTTTGAAAGTTTGTGTTAAAATGTTTTTTCACTCAGTTAGTCTGAAAAGTGTTATAAGATCCCTTTGCATACTGATATTCCCAGACTAACATAGGTATCTCTCTGAATTCTACCACTCAGGGTATGCTTATCTTGGAAAAGAGAAAACTAAGGTATAAGCTGCACTGCAGAAATAATGCAATTTGACACTACTTTAATTGCCATGGATCCATCTTATGAAATCCTGGGAATTTTAGCACCAGAGCTCTCTGACAGAGGAGGTTAAATATCTCACTAAACTTCACATCCCAGAATGGCATAGCATTGACCCATGCAGTTAAAGTGGTGTCAACATGTATTTTTTCTGCAGAGCAGATTAGACCTGAGATGTGGCATGATAGCAATTTATTAATAGCTAAAGAAATGTCATGTAGAAATTGAATCAAACCATTTTGTGCTCCTCCAGAGATTAAGATACTGACTAATGGAGTCAAATTACAAGAAAAGAAACTCTGCCTAAACATTATGAACACTTTCTTTGCAGTAAGAGCTCTTCTACAGTAGAACTGACTACCGCAGAAGGAGGTTGTAGATTTTCTTTGGTTTCTCATTCCTGCACAGCAGAGGGGTGAACTAGATGGCCCTTGCAGTTCCTTCCAGCTCTAAGATTCTATTATTCTATCATTCTAAACTCACTGATTTCTGGTGGATTGTGCTCAGACATAGACAATCTCCAAGGAGAATTATTTTTTAAAAAAGTTGTATCTTGTAATTTGAAGGTAAGATTTTTTTATTATTATTACGAACTTTCCAGGCTGTATTGAGGTATGAACACTTTTAAGAACCTCCCTGAAGTCCATCTGAATTTATTACAATGAGCTTTTTACTTCTGCATTTTAATACTGTATTTTTACAAATTTTGGTGTGATTCCAACTCATCAACACTGTTCCATTCTGTTTAGCATACTTATTTTTCAGCCACTAGCCAACTATCCAAAGCAGGAAGGAAGGAAATATTTTTAAAAGACGTTTTCAAGTGCTTTGAATCAACATACCTGGATTGTTTGGCTCTGATAGACTTTGATTACATGAAAATTAAAACTGTAAATTCCTTTTCTTGGTGCTACAAAGACAGACTCCAATGTAAAGAAATTTCCCACATTTACTAGGATCTACAAAATAAAAAGGGAAAATGTGAGTTAGTGCAGTCATTTAGTATTCTGGAAAATAATAGTACTAACTTCAATAAACACAAGATATATCACCAGGTTTATTCACATCTAAAGTTGAAGTGTGTGCTTTAAAAAATACCCCTCCCCCCTCAAAATTGTTGTTACTAATATATGGAACATAAAATGACTATTTGCTGATGCAGAAAATATTTATTTTTAGCAAGATTAAACTGGCCTTGAAATGTCTTTCTAAGGCAGAGGCTGTATGCATTCTGAATTCAGGGGAAGTCTCTTTGGAATTGCTAGGGCTTCCTTCTGAAATTGTCTGAATATAAGCACACTGCATGGACTTTGTATTCTATGTTCCTTATTTTTCCCCAAAGCTCTTGCTGAGTTTGAAGCACTAGTCGCCTTTACACAGTGAGTGGGATTACTTGTGTATTTCAAAATCCCTTTGTCACACAGTTCTCAAAGCACTCTGGTGACACAAGCTTCACTAAAATAACCAAGCAGACACAAAGAGAGCATGCAGAACACCAAGCATCACATCAGCAAAATGTCAGCAGCACAAAGGTGTGATGTTACACCAGCGCTACAATGGTGCAATGCAAGACCGCTGGCAATGCAAGATCAAATGCCAGAACCATTGCAAATAAGCAGACTTGGTTAAGGCACACAACTGAGATATCGTGAACTAGGCACTTGTCCTAGAGAGGAAGATGCATTGTTGTCCATGGAGCATAGGTGTAAATCAGATGGATCCCAAAGTGAAAGAGAGCATCATCACATCTGTATACCCACCACTAAACACATACATATAGTATCATTACATGTCTATCTGACCAGTACAGGTGTATTTGTATGTCCCTCAATCCTTCCATACCTTTTTCAAATTCTGTGCATTTCTTCTAAGCTTGCTATGTGAAATAAGAAACAGGGTCCTTGTACCTTTAATAGTTCTGTAGCCTTAGAGAATCACAATGACAAACCATCTCTGAATGTGAAGTTGAAGGTTTTCATGGCTGGCATCCATAGTTTTTTGTAGGTTTTTCAGGCTATGTGGCCATATTATTGAAGAGTTTATTCCTGATGTTTCACCAGAATCTGTGGCTGGCATCTTCAGAGAATGCTGGCATGGAAAAGAGTTGGATGTATATATATAATGTGTGACCCTGGGTAGGAAGGAGTGATTCCCATGTTAATCTGTGTATTGTTCTGTTGTTGATGGCAGGGGCTCAAGGTGGGAGGATATGCAAAAGAGGATTATTGGTGATCACTGTCTGCTGGGAAAGCCCCTGACTCTGGGTGGTTTCTCATTTGCATTTGCCAAGTCCTGATTTTGCTATTTTTCAGGACTGGTAGCCAAACTTTGTTCACTTTAAAGGTTCTCTGAATAAATCTTGCAAAAAAAAATTATGATAGGCTTGCCATAAGTCAGAATCTGACTTGAAGGTACATAACAACAACAACAAAAAAGAGAATTTCAATAGGTGAGGCTTGTATGACAAGGAAGACCTGCTGACATTCCTTCTTTTATACAATCATTAAAGGAGACTTGATCCATATTTTACCTGAGAACCTTAGGTTCTTTGCATGTATACATCTGTAAAGACATATATTCCAGCATGGCAAGGGGTTGGACTGGATGACCCTTGTGGTCTCTTCCAATCCTATGATTCTATAATTCTAGGATTGCAGTCTCCAAGACATGATTCCAGGTGTACATATAATAGTGTTGTTGTGATTTGTTATATTTACATCTCCAAGGAGCTCAAATGGTGTGAAGTAAGTCAGGCTGAGAGATAGTGACTGGTACAAAGTCACCGAGGGGGCTTTGTCATCAAGTGACAATTTGAACCTAGATCTCCCAAGTCTTAGTCCAGCATATGTGATCATTTCCTACTTTGTATATGGTATTGCTACATGTGAGCCATTTGAGTATTAATTTTTCTAACATTGCTCTATTTTCTTGTGATCTTAGGAATGAAGGTACAATATTTATTTATTCAAAACTTCCAGTTAAACATGGTTTCTCCACTCTCTGTCATGAAGAGGATGGCTCTGCATTTAGCTGCCCTTTCTGTTAAAGTGGAATGCCTATTTGTATCACAGTGTGACATCTGCATGAGACCAAGCAAAGGGATCTTCTAAATCAAAGTGAATAATTATCATGTAGGGGGTCTATGGGTATATTCATAAAGAAAGGGGCATAGTCCTTTGGTATTTTTTTCAGACATCTATTCTGGCTGTATTCTGTATTCTGTAGCTGACTGTGGGAATCCCATATACTAGGCTGGTTTGTTAGAACAAATAGGTACAATCCACAGAAGGTCAGGCTTGTTTAAGCACTATTGATTTTAATGGAATTTATTGCTCAGTCCTAAACACAGCCCTTAAAAATTAGCCTCATTGATTTTAAGAGGAAGTATGCTTTCCAATAAATGCCTTGCAGCTGCGTTCTTTAACTAAACAATCAAGTCTATTGATTTCTATGAGTCTCAAGCACACCTTACCCTAATCAAGGAATTGCTTTTGATCTTTATACCCCTTAATTCCTTGGGTCCTGTTTAACGTAGGGAACATTTGCTTCCTTCAGTGTCTTCCCATACCCTTATAGCCACAAATGAAACTCTGGCCTGTTCCAGACTGCCAAAATAAAGCTGCTTCGGGTCTCTTTGGAGGTATGCTGTTCAAATGATGCATGCATTCTAAGAATCCGGAAGCTGCACCAAAGCTGCACTCCAGTGCTTAGGAATGGAGTGTGGCTTTGGCGTGACCTCTGGACTCTTAGGACCCATGCATCATTTAAATAGCATATCTCCAAAGAGACCCGAAGCAGCTTTATTTTGGCAGTCTGTAACAGGCCTCTGCTTTTTATTTAGATGTGAAGTGTATCCATGCTACAGAAATAGCAATGTGATACAACTTTAATAGCCATGACTCCTTCCTATGGAATCCTGGGATCTGCAGTTTTGTGAAGCACTTTGAATTCTCTACTGTGGTCTCTTGAGATAACAGCTTTAGATTTCTCTGGGCATAGAATCTTACTATCTCAGAAGACTACAAATTCCAAGATTCCATAGGATAGGGCCACAGTCAATAAAATAGTACCAGAGTGCTATAACTGTGTGGTGTGAACACACCAAAATTCTCACAAGGCACACAGAAGGGCCCTTTGAGGTTTTAAGACCCACTCTTCTAAGAGTGCTCTTCTACAGATGGATTTACTATCTTCTTCTCTCACTCTCCATCAGCAAATGATTTTTTTTTTTTTTACTTCAATAGATTCTGGATTTGGTAGATGTTGTGACTGGTGTTCTCCTGAAGACCTGGTTTAGAGTGTTTCATTTTTCTTGTAGATTTGGTTGGGTATTATTGTTATCATCATTGTGCAATGCATACTGTTGTTTCAAGTGCCTGTTAATTAGGATAGGAAAGCAGGGAGAAAGGGAAGACATGATTTTAACTGCATGGTTTCTGACACAACATCTGTCTAACGCACACACAAATACACAGAGAGAGAGAAGGCTCCCACAGCTGACTATAGTCTTTTCTGGCTAGCTTTTCCATACTCCATGATCAAGGCATTCTTCTTAAGAGTTAATCACATGGAAGGAATTTCTCTTAATTTCGAATGAAAAGGAAGTGAGGTCAGAACGAATTTACGCAAATTCGAATTGTGTTCAAACTGACTTCCCATTGCCCAAAAATAGCTTGCCATTGCCCAAAATTGCATGTGATCACCTCTCACACAATAACGTGAAACCCCATGATTGCATTCGGACTGACTTCCCATTGCCCGATATTGCGTGTGGTAGTCTATCATGCAATAACATGAAACCCCATGATTGCGTTTGGATTACCATTGGATTATATTTCCAATTTCCCTTGTCTGATAACGTCCTTAGTCAAGCTACTTTACTGGATCATGACTGGATGTCATCAGTATATTTAGGGTGGTAGAATTAAAATGCATTAACACCAGACTAGCTTTGGGATCTTTGATCTGGTTTCAATAAGAGGATTTGCGATTCAACCTAGGAAGAAAAAGAGATGGGCCCTTAATGAAAGGTAGGGACCCTTATTGGGCCTTTAATGAAAAGTATGGGCCTTGAAGGGATAAGTACAAAAGGCTCTCTCCTCTGGCCCTTGTAATTCTAGCACTGCATAATGTCTACTCACCTGCCATTTTTGGCTGGAAGAAAATTATTCTTAAACAAGGCCCTGTTTTCAGAGATTTCTCCAAATGTTTCTGTTTACCCTATTAGGATTTGGAATCCAGCATCTTATATTGCCTTACTTTTAAAAAGAGATCATTCACACAGAAATGACTCCATGCCAAAAGCCATCCTGTTTTGTCCCATGGTGAGAGTGCCTATGCATAAATAATAAAATTTAGGGTATCTGCATCAAACTGGATTGTTTTAAACTAGAAAGGGTTTAATTCCTAAATGAAGATGCACTTGAGTCCCA
Source organism: Sceloporus undulatus (assembly GCF_019175285.1). Taxonomy (NCBI): domain Eukaryota; kingdom Metazoa; phylum Chordata; class Lepidosauria; order Squamata; family Phrynosomatidae; genus Sceloporus; species Sceloporus undulatus. The sequence goes on along the minus strand of NC_056525.1, from coordinate 21,791,309 downwards.
CTGCCACAGTGCCAGAGGTTTTTGGCCTGAAACTTGCAGAATCTCCCAGCCAGGGACCTGTCATGCCCATATTTCAGCAACAACTTCGGGATCTTAGGACTTATTTCCCTCTCTCTGCTTTTTAAAATTTCTGATAATGAAGTCTTTGTTTAAAATCTCATGCCATGAACAGCCCTGGAGTTTCTTTAAAAAAAACAACAGTCAGATAAGTAAAGTTGAGACATTAATTGCATGTCTGTACCCTCACCTTCTTATCTTCTTTTGTGAACAAAACTCTCTTTTACATTTTGCTTATGATTTATCTTAATTCCAAACAAAAGAAGCAGTGAAAATTGCTTTACTGTATTTGGGGGTGGTACAAACAGGGTGTGTGTGTGTCAGTCTTGCTCTCTCTGAACAGTTTTCTTTCATTTCAGATTTTTTTTCATCCCTGTTAATGAAGGGATATGTGAATTGTGGTAATCAGAAATGGACTGAACCAGTCTACACTAACCAAACTCAATGAGAGCTTTTTTCCCCCTCCCATCATGAAGAGGGCTGTGTTCTACCTGCCTGTTATGCAGATGCTCAAAATGAAGAGCTTGTCAGGGGGGAAAGACTTGCAAGAAATAAGCCATCAAGAACTTTTCCTGCCTCATCTAACAAATCTGCCATTGTTTATTTTTATACATTTTAAATATATATATATGTATGTATGTATGTATGTATATCTCAAGTTCTTTACAGTGAATTTATGAACAAAGCTGAAATTTGAGAAAGTTGTTATCAAAAGATGTAAAGATGGACTAAAGAAAATTCTCACCTATTCTCAGTTGGATCCAAGACCCAGCTTTTTTTATTATAACAGTAATCAAACAGAAACAATAGTCCCTATGACACTAAGATGCCACTTGCCGACCTGCAGACTTTGATCAGTTTATTCTTCAGTCTGTTTGTTCTGAGAGTCTGTATATACATTTAGGGTTCCTATCATCTGTACCAGACATGAGTGAGTGGGTGGATTATGAATTTTGGTAAATTCTCCAAAAACGACCCAAATAAAATTATCATAATGTTTGAAATTCTCCCCTTGAATTCCTAGGTAATAGTATGTCTTCTTTTTCTTTTTGTTTTGTTTTGTTTTAGTATTATCTATGACTCTTGTGGCTTAACCATGTACCCCTCACTTTAAAAATTTCACCTTTTCTCAAACTGTGTACATGTAAATACACTGAGGCTGTGTGTATGATATTGTAATTTAAAGGTATAATTTACTAGTTATTTTGTGGCAGACCTATTACCATGATGTTCAGTGATATACAGGAATTATGATTAATGAGTAACATTAGTATAAAAATCATTGCTAAAGATTCTGCATGCTGTGGAAAGGGAGGAGGTCAATGGTGGGGCAGTGACAACATGAGTTACCACATCAGGTGACAGCAACCCTAGTGACGCCACTGCACCATAGATGGATTTGTGTACATCTATTCCTCTGCTGTGGCCTCCTTCTTTTGTCTCCCTTGGTCAAAAATCCAATCCTATTCCCATTTACTTGGAAGCCAGTCCCATTGAACTCAGTGGGTTTTACTTCCAAATAGGCATGTATAGAATTGTGCTGTCAATATGCCATATCAGTGTAATATTTCATAACATATAATTACTAAGAAACTAAGCTAAGGATCAGCCAGTGCTTGGTTTTGATCTCACCTCTGCTACAAACTCATCAGGTAAACCCAGGCGAACTACACCTTCCCATTTGCAGTGTGAGGATGATAATACCAACTTGCCCTGCAGAGACATTGTCAGGATAATATCTGCAAAGTGGTTTCATCCTCCCAAAGCTTAGCCTATTATTTCCTATCTTACTGCTTTTTTGCATGAATTTATAATTGATGCAATTTTGTTGTAATTGCATTTTATGATCATATGATCATTTCTAGAGTCTCCTACTGTGTACTGCCCTCTTGTATTTTGATTTAAAAAATCCACTTGTAAATGCAAAAATCTTTAATGAATTAGTAAATTAAAAGTAACGTTTAATTTGCAATACTACAATTCTTCTGCATGACAGTGCTGGTTAGCTAACGAACTGTTCAGCATATACTGATGCAATAATAATAATAATAATAATAATAATAATAACAACAACAACAACAACAACAATATGGCACATCATTTGCACTTGAGTCTGAGGCCCTATCTGTACAGAATCTTATATGGAAGGCTGAAAATGTGTTGTGCACTGAAAGCTAACATGCTATGCTAGAAGGTCCACTGATGTGATATAGTACAAAGCAGCTTCATCACATTATGTCATCTGCAAAAGTCCAGAGGAAATCCTTGCAGGTATTCTACCTTGATCATTCTTGGGAAGCAGCTCACATTTTAGACAGAAAAATTTACTGTGAGGTGACACAATACAGGTGAAAATGATCAGTGATTCATCTCTCCTTTATTGCACTTCAGTCTTAATCTTATTTGCATCTTTTCATTGGAAAGTCAGTGGATCTTACTACTGGGTATATCTTATTTCTAAGTAGGCATTAATTGAGTTGCACTGTAAGGCACAGTTACTACTGCAAGCTAACAAAGGAAATTAATAGAACTTCTGTGCAAAGACATGTGTTTTCAGATTTGTTCATGTGGGGATTGATTGCTGTCAGTGGGAGAAAGAAGTATGTTTTACTTGCAGGAATCAGTGTATGTTGACTTCTCTTGTTCAGAGTGCAATTTCTTGTGAAGACAAGACATATGAATGCAGATAAGTGGGTTGTTTCTCACAGGAACAAAGGACATTAAGGAAGTAGTAGGAAGAGAAGCAATTAGTTATGTTTCAATTTTTCTGATGCACAGCTGGTGGAGGAATTTTTTAAAAAAATTCAAGACTTGTAATATGTGCCTGAAGGGGAAGGGGTATTATGTCCTTCACTCTATCCCCATAGATACAGGCAGCTGTATGATGCTTCAGCCATTTCCAAGTCTCTTACACATCCACCTGTCTCCTGGCCTCTCGGAAAGGTTAATGGTAGTGTGACTGAGTGAGTGACAAGATTCCCAGAACTCTTCCTAGTCACAAGGGAGATTAAAGCTCCATCAATCTCTCTGTGAATATACTTTGAAAGACTAAAGAGTAACTTATGGGGCTTAATGAAACCATCTGGCTAATATTTGCAAAGGCAGGCTCCTCTAACTGCTCTCATGTGTAATGAGAAGGAGGGGGTGATAAGAGAAAATAGCTGATGGTAGAGTTCTACACAGTTCCCAAGAAGACACATCCATTTCAAATTGGAGCTGACACGACATAATTGCAGCACCGCTCTCTCCACTCACCCCACACTGCTACACATGGGTCCAATCCAGCCAAAACCGTATCTTTAGAAATTTCCTGTACTTCAGTGGCAAGAACTAACACACATTCTTAAAATTTCCATTGAAGTAAATTGACTTTTAAAAAGAAGTGACAGGCTTGTACACTAGATGGAGTATATTTTATTTCCTCTGCTGGAAAAGTAATCATTCATATCTACAAAAGACTTATTTAAAATGATTGTGAATAGCCTTGGTTGGGTGAGAAAATGAATCACTGTTTCATTATTTGTTCATAAAAATAATTTTTGATGTCTATCCCTGAAGGTTAGGATGAATGGGCAGAGATAAGAGAAGTCTTTCCTATACTGAAAAAAATTCTGCAGTGGTCTAACGAAGGTGTGACGTGTTCTTCACAAGAAAATGTCTTTTTACCCATCAACTAGTGTTAGCATGTCTTTGTTTGCTAACTGCACTCATGTTATATCCACATCTTTATTGTTGCCATTGTAACTGCTCCACAATAAGTAGATGGTGTAATGTGAGATGCATTTGAATTCCACTTAGGAAAGTGGGCACCTTATAATGTGATAAAAGGTTTGAAGTGCTAGGAAAAGATGAGTGCAAACCAAATAGAAATCTTCCAGGGAGTTAGAAATTATTGTTGCACATTGTGCTCTCATCCCCATCACAGCTTGGAATGTTAAACTCTTTCCCTACAGAGATGTGAATCATCTCTGAAAGACTGCAATCTCTTGCATAGTCATTTTGTAACACCCACTTGAACTCAAGGGACCTGAGTCTGGGTAAATATTCTCAAGAGTAGGCTGAAAGGGTAAAGAAACAATATAACTCCTATATTCTCCCACTGCCACAGATTCCAGTAACGTCCAGTCACCTAAATGAGCAGCAGCATCCTTTCTTAATCCCAGATATCACGAACTTGATTTAAAATAATTAGAAAGTAGACTAGTTGGAATGTAGGTGTTAGACACACATCATTTCTATGGCTGAAACTTAAATAACCCACTGTGAGCTTCTAGTATAGAGTGGAAAAGCAGAAATCAAAATCTGTAAGTAACAAAACAAGTAGATGAGATCTCAAAGCAAAGCCCTCGACCCACTTCTGTGTACAGGCTTATGGTTAATTCAGCCCCAAGAGAGTGGTGGGCTTTTTAAAAAAAAGAAAGAAAGAAAAGAGCACATTGACCAAGTGTTTCCACCACAGTTTTGTAAGTTTCAGCCCCTCGCCTTCAAAGCAGCAGGAAAGAGTTCACAGATCAGCTCCCACTTGTTGATTCATCCCTTCTCCCCTGAACTGGTCTTAACCAGCTTCCTCCCTACCTGTCACTTCAAATCTTGTCTGCAAGTTAGAATGGCAATAATAGTAGTAATATTAATAGTAATAATCAGCCTGGCACCCTTCCAAGGTTTCTAAAATGAGTACCCAGCTTGTTGGGGGCAATTACTTGGCTTGGCTTCATCCTTTTTCACTTGCTGCACATACTCCTGGAACTGCCTCCCTGAACATCTACAGACTATCTCTTCTCTTACTAGTCTAAAATCTGAATTAAAGACTTTCTTGTTCTCTAATGCATTTGGAAGCGTATTTTAATATTGTTTTACAATTTTATATTTGATTGTATGTAGTTGCTGTTTTTGCAGTTTGTATTGTAACTGCATAACTTGCTTAGTTTTGCACACTTTATATTTTATGGCTTTTATATTTTACACCATTGGCAACAGGTGACATGCTGTTTTGACGGTGTCTGTAAAGTGCCATGTGAATTTATGCCTCTGTATTAATAATAATAATAATAATAATACAGTTGTAAACCACTTAGAGCCTGCTTAGTGTGGTATGAAGCAGTGTATAAATGTTGCTTTATCATTTTATATTTGATTCTATGCATTCGTTGTTTTTGCAGTTTGGGTTGTAACTGCATAACTTGCTGAATTTAGGACAGTTTCTACTGCATGGCTTTTAGATTGCACACCATTGACAACAGGTTATGGAGCCTGTAAAGTGCCATGCCAATTTATGGTGCCATATAAATAAACATTAATAACAATAATAATAATATTGTAAACCGCTTAGAGACTGCTTAGTGTGGTATGAAGTGGTATATAAATGAAGATGCTCTTTATGAAGTCGTTCATGGCCGGCCTCTATAGTTGTTTTTTGTGGGTTTTTTGAGTTAAGTGGCCATGTTCTAGAAGAGTTTGTCCCTGGCTGGCACCTTTGGAGAAGCTGCTATTGTTACTGTTCATCATCATCACCATCATCATCACCATGAATGAATGAAAAGGAATAAAACAAACCAATTTCCTTTTCTGCCAGAAAATAATTCAAAGGCCCTTCCTTCTCAAAGGGAAGAGGCTCTTCTTCCATTTACCTGATCGAAGTAGATGATCCTGGTCTTGTTGCTCATCTCGGAGGGCTCGTGGTTGGTACTCCTGACCGCCGAGAAGGCAACCTTGGAGTTGGCTGCTCGCACGGAGATCCCCAGGGGCGAGGACGAGGAGCCCTTGGTGTCGGTGGCCGGGTTGGAATCGCAGACCACCAAGCATTTCCCTTCCAGGACGATAGGCTCTGTATCATTTTGCGAAAAGATGGGCAGCGCCAAGGCCAAGAGGACGGTCAGCACCAGGGACAGCGCTCTGGTCGAAACGCCCATGGTTCAGCACCAAAGGAGGCAATCAAAGACACAGAGCAGCAGCAGAAGCAGCAGCCAAAGGGACCCAACTCACTCTCTGGCACACCAACACACCAACGGCTGCCAACGCATCAGCCAGAGCTGCTCTTCTCCTGCGCCTTTCCAGCATTCCCAGAGACAAACAGAGAAGGGGAAAGTCCTGGCTTTGGTGTGTGCCTCTCTTGTTTCTTTTTTCTCCCCCCACCAAAAAGAGAGAGAGAGCGATCCTCTTGCCCAAGGCAGGGCTTCCCAGTGACCTCTTCTTCGCCCTCCACCCCCCTCACCCACCCACCCCTCCACATCCAAGGATATCAAGGCGAGCTTGGGCTGGGGGAGATGCCCTCAAGTGACTTTCAGAGATGGGTGACAGCAGTTGAAAGAAGAGGATCAGGAAGCAAGGAGGATCTTGGACCTGGCGGCGAGGGGCTCCATCCTGGATGGTTCTTCTGGTCCTGCAAAGGAAGAGCCTTGCCTTGAGAGCAGGAGGAGGGCGCCCTCCAGGCTGGCACCAGAGCGGACTCGGAGGCTCTGCTTCCTTGGCCAGGATGCTGGGCAAAGGAGGAGTGCCCTGGCTCTTCCCCACAATCCATCCGCCAGCGTCATGGCACACAGAAGCCCGCCCAGCCCATCTCTCTCTCTCTCTCTCTCTCTCTCTCTCTCTCTCTCTTTCTGTCTCTCTGCTTTCCCTCTCTCTGAATCGCGAAGAAGTCCGCCTGGCTATGAGAAACTCCTGTGCAAACCTCAACGAGCAGCAACTTTTCTCTCAAATGGTTTTGAAAGATCGGGGAGCGGGAAGGTTTAGCTTCCAGGGAAGCCCTTCCAGGTCTGTTCTTCTGTTGCATGTGTGTGTCTGCGTCTCAACCCAATAGGTCCACGAGATCATTGGGGAAAGACACAAAAGCCGGCCCTATTAACCCTTTCCGACTAGCCAGCGCTGGAGAAGGCTTGCGAGCAGCTAGGGATGTTTAGCCTGGAGAACGGGAGGTTCAGGGGTGATATGATAGCCCTGTTTCAATATCTGAAGGGATGCCATATTGAGTAGGGAACAAGCTTGTTTTCTGCTGTTCCAGGGAACAGGACCCGAAACAATGCTACAGGAAAAGAGATTCCACCTCAAAATTAGGAGGAACTTCTTGACAAGTAAGGGCTGTTTGACAGTAAACATACTCTCTCAGAGAACGGTGGAGTCTCCTTACTTGGAGGTCTTTAAGCAGAGGCTAGATGAGCATCTGTTGGGGATGCTTTGATTGTGAATTCCTGCATGGCAGCGGATTGGACTAGATGGCCCTTGCGGTCTCTTCCAACTCTATGAGTCTATGAGAAGGGCTCTAAAAGGCATAAGATGCGACACACACACACACACACACACCTTGCCTCTTTACAAGGAGAGAGCCTACCTTGAGGCGCTCCCTGATGGAACACCACCCCCGAGCTCTCTCTGATTCAAGGAAAAGGTCTGTGGTTTACATTCTTTCTTTCCAAGATCCTCCCAGCCATTGACATTATTATTATTATTATTATTATTATTATTATTATTATTATTATTATTATT
>NC_056525.1:21758124-21783763 GCF_019175285.1 Sceloporus undulatus | reverse complement strand
TGACCGTGCTCTTCTTCCCTCCCACAGGGCCTGGGAGGCTGCCTGCCTCATCCTCCTGTCCTGGGCTTTTTCTCCCTCCCAACAGAAGAAGGGGAAAGCCAAACCCATGAACTGGACAGTTTGGAAGGGTGCACGCCATCTTCCTCCTCCTCCTCCTGTCATAGAATCAGAGCAGAATTTTCTTGTTTCTTTTTTTAACTAGAATCACAGAATCATAGAGTTGGAAGAGACCCCAAGGGCCATCCAGTCCAATCTGCTGCCATGCAGGAATTCACAAAGTACCCCCCAACAAATTGCCAGCCAGCCTCCGTTTAAAAACCGCTAAAAAAGGAGATACCATCACAGTCCATGGAATGTGGGCTTTTTCACCCAGCAGGAGGAAGAACAAGCCAAGCCCAGGAATGGATCAGTTTGGAAAGTACATGCCTCCTCCTCCTCCTGTCCTGGGCTTTTTCTTCTTCCCAGCAAAAGCAGGGGGAGGGAGAGAGCCATGCCCAGGAACGGAGCAGTTTGGAAAGGTGGGAGCCATCTTCCTCCTCCTTCTCCTCCTCCCTCTCCCTCTTCTGCTTCCTCCTTCTGTCCTGGGCTTATTCTCCTTTCTGGCAGGAGATGAAGAAGCTAAGCCCAGGAAAGATGCAGTTTGGAAAGGCAAGTGCACCATCCTCCTCCTCCTCCTCTTCTTCCTCCTCCTGACTTAGGCTCCCCCCCCCCTTTTCCATCTCCTTCAAACTCTTTTTAAGGTAGTTCCCCCATTTGATCAACTTGTATTCTATGTAACAAATTCCTTAGCCATTCCACAGCACATGGAACATAATTCTTTGCCCAGCCATCCTCTCACAGTGGCTTCTAGTTTGCTAATATCAACAGCCAAGAACTTGCCTGCTCTTGTTTCTGTCACAGACCTTTCCTAGTTTTCTGATGAGCTCATTTTCTGTAGACTTCCAGATAGGCCTTCACCAAGGATAAGAATCGAACCCAATCAGAGACTTTCTGTCTCAGTCTCAATCTGTTCCTCACTATTAATGAGAAGGAGAAGAATCACCATTGTTATCTCCAGTCCTTGGAATTCACAGTCTAGTGAACAGCTTTGCTCTAGTCATAAATAGCTCTTGGAACCTGAATGTTAAGCTGAAACCCTGTGCACATATACATGGAATGAAAGCACGCTCCCATTAGTTCAACGGAAATGGTAAAAAGTAGATAGTGATAGGATCAGGCTGTACAAAACAAAGATTTCAAAGACATAGATGCGTTAGTCTGTGGAATCCATATGTAGAGAGATCTTGTAGCACCTTTGAGACTAACTGAAAGAAAAAGTTGGCAGCATGAGATTTTGTAGACTTCAGTCTACTTCCTCAGTAGCATTCCTTCCAAATGCAACTGAGGAAGTAGACTGAAGTCTATGAAACCTCATGCTGCCAACTTCTTTCTTTTAGTCTCAAAGGTGCTACATCAGCGGTTCCCAACCTGTGGGTCGGGGCCCCTTTGGGGGTCGAATGACCCTTTAATAGGGGTCACCTAAGACCATCAGAAAACACATATTTGCATATAGCAATGAAAATAATTTTATGGGTAGGGTTCACCACAACATGAGGAACTATAATAAAGGGTCGTGGCATTAGGAAGGTTGAGAACCACTGTGCTACATGATCTCTCTACAAAAAAAGCACACACATATTTATGTTCTGTGATATACAATTCGGCAACTACAATCCATTACATCATTGTGTAGTACACCCTCTAGCCCATTACTACCACAATAAATTTATCCATTACTTTATCACAACAAAGTAACATAATTACCCAATTTCTGTATGTGAAGGTTTATCTTGTCTTCCTGGCATGTTTGTATTGCAGAGAATTACAGGACACAGCTCCCCAACCAGCACTAGAAAATAATCTTTTGAATTATTATTATTATTATTATTATTATTATTATTATTATTATGCTTTATTTATATAGCACTGTAGATTTGCACAATTCCAAGAATCCCCTAACCCCAGGATTCTGGGTTTTGTAGCCTATAAGAGGACAGCCACAACTCATAGGAAATTGCCATAGCCACCTTAACATTTGATAGAGAATTTTTATTGTAGTTGAGGGTCCAAAACACATGCAGAAATAATCTAGTTTGAGACTGTCCTGGTTCAATGCTAGGGAATCCTGGGAATTGTGGTTTATTGTGGCACTAGAATTCTCTGACAGAGGAGGCTAAATGTCTCACAAAACTCTGGTGCCCAGAATTCCATATCACTGAGCAGTTAGAAAGGTCTCAAACTGGATTATTTCTATAGGGTGTTTTGGACCTAAATTGAAGTGCCCAGTTTCAAGTCAAAACATCAAAATTACAAGGGAAGGCTGTTAGAAAGAGAAACAAAAACATTGCAGTAATTAGAAAATCATGGTAGGTGCCTCCAAATTTGTCAGAGTATTTTCTTTTTCCTTTTTGATTGCTGTTTAAAACCCACCAAACAGTTTCAAGCTGAAATTCCAAAGAGTGGCTTCTTAATAGCAAAAGGGGTGGGATGTGGGATGCCAAGACTCTTTGGATCCATTCTAGATTTGACAGAACTTTCTGGGTTGTTTAAGTTGCAATGGCAAGTTTCAAATAGACATTCTCTTTTAAGGAATTAAACAGGAAATAGAAATTCTATTTTAAAAAGTTAAAAAGATTACAGAGTTCTCTGGTGAACTACTGCTAAGTGCCCTAAGGTTGAAAGTGGGTGAGAAAATGGGAGGGGATGCTCTGAAGTACTTCTGATAAGATTTCTGAATTTAAAAAGAGGAAGGAGTGGGAAAACAGGAGGCCCTTTGGGGGAATTGTAGGGTAATTTGTGTTTCCTAAGGCTTCAGCCTTTGATAAAGAAACAAAAATATTTATGAAATATCAAAAATATCAAAGCCAAGCCTGTTAGGGTCTAGCTTTAAAATCAGCAGAGTAGTAGAAATGTGCCTTTGTCTATCTTTGGCCTGATACAGACAGGCCAAAATAAAGCTGCTTCAAGTCACTTTGCTAGTGTGCTATTTAAATGATACATGTGTCCTAAGAGTCCAGAAGCCACACCAAAGCCATGCTCCAGTCCTAAGGACAAGAGTGCAGCTTTGGTGCAGCTTCCAGACTCTTAGGACCCATGCATCATTGAAACACCATACCTCCAAAGTGACCTGAAGCAGCTTTATTTTGGCCTGTTTATATAGGGCCTATGCCTCCCTAAGAACTGGGACTGACACAAAAAACAACAAACACAAGTAGCTTGCAGTTTAAACAAAAGTTTACTAATGACTTTAATCTATATTTACACAGAGGCTATATCCTAATCTAGCTAGTGAATAGTTCAGGTAAAAAGAAATCTTTATCTCACCATTTTTCCAAAGAAATCTGAGAGAGGAGGAAGATGGAGTTCAGTTGAAAATCTTGGAGAGAGAATGTTTGTTAGTCCCAAAGGGGGAGTGATCTAAATCACATGGTTAGTTTGAAAGACAGAGAGAGGGGAGTTTCATAGAATGATAGAATCATAGAATTGTAGAGTTGGAAAAGACCACTACGGCCATCCAGCCCAACCCCCTGCCATGCAGGAAATCACAATCAAAGCATCCCCGACAGATGGCCATCCAGCCTCCTCTAAGGAAGGAGACTCCACTACACTCTGAGGGAGTGTGTTCCACTGTCGAACAGCCCTCACTATCAGGAAGTTCCTCCTAATGTTAAAGTGGAATCTCTTTTCCTGGAGCTTGGATCCATTGTTCTGCGTTCTAGTCTCTGGAGCAGCAGAAAACAAGTCAGCTCCCTCTTCAATATGACATCCCTTCAAGTATTTAAACAGGGCTATCATATCGCCTCTTAAACTTCTATACTCCAGGCTAAACATCCCCAGCTCCCTAAGGCGTTCCTCATAGGTCATGGTTTCCAGATCTTCACCATCTTAGTTGCCCTCCTTTGGACATGCTCCACATCCTTTTTGAATTGTGGTGCCCAGAACTGGACACAATATTCCAGGTGGGGCCTGACCAGAGCAGAATACAGTGGCACTATTACTTCCCTTGATCTAGACACTATACTTCTATTGATGCAGCCTAAAATTGCATTGGCCTTGTTAACTGCTGCATCGCACTGTTGACTCATGTTCAACTTATGGTTTACTTGGGCTCCTATATCCCTTTCACATGTAGTCTTGTTCAGCTAGATGTCCCCCGTCCTATATCTGTGCATTTCATTTTTCTGCCCTAAGTGCAGTACCTTACATTTCTCTCTGTTGAATTTCATTTTGTTAGCTTTGGCCCAGTTTTCTAGTTTGTTCAGGTCATTTTGAATCTTGATCCTGTCCTCTGGAGTATTAGCTACTCCTCCTAATTTGGTGTCATCTGCAAATTTGATAAGTATGCCCCCAATTTTGTCCTCCAAGTCATTGATAAAGATGTTGAATAGCACTGGGCCCAAGACAGAGCCCTGTGGGACCCCACTGGTCACTTCTCTCCAGGATGAAAAGGAGCCATTGTTGAGCACCTTTTGGCTTCGGTCAGTCAACCAATTACAAATCCATGTAACAGTTGCCTTGTCTAGCCCACATTTTACAAGCTTGTTTGCAAGAATATCATGGAGAACTTTGTCAAAGGCCTTACTAAAATCAAGATATAATAATAATAATAATAATAATAATAATAATAATAATAATAACTTTATTTATATACTGCCTTTCCACAGTGATCAAAGCGGTTCACAATACCATCAATACAATTACACCGTACATCAAATGCAAAATAAATAAAACCGCGAGTACATATATAATGAAACAAACATCCTAGAAATCACTAATCAAAACATTAAATAACATCTGTCAGAGTGTTATGCCCATGTTTGTAAAGGGCAACCTGTTTATCCTGAGAGCATGTAATGAAAATCTCCCTCTCCATGGACTTATTTACAGCAGGGCTGACACAGACATTGAGACACCAAATTTGGTTTTAAATATTATGCATGTAACATTTATTGAATCACAAAAGTAACACAAACATTGATTATCAAGAGCTCTTTCACTCACACATTCATACAATACTCACACACACTTTCCTTCCGCCGAACATTGATCAGTTGTTCTCAAAGATCGGGGATGACACCGTTGCCGCGGTAGATGCCAACAAAATGGAGATGAAAATCCAGTGTCTTTATACTTTTTCTTCTCTCTGACTTTGGCTGCTGAAGTCTTGCAATATTGCAGCCCATTACTCAACTTCTTCTTTTGGGAGGAGAGACAGGTTGTTCAGATCAGTCCGTGTTCAAAGCAACTCGTTCTGTTCAAAGCCCTCCATTGTCCTGTCAGTTCCTCTTCATGGCGACTCAGGAGATAAGGTCCTTCCCGGTCATGGTTCATCACATCTGGATGGCACCCCGCTTCAGCTTCCAAGTTCCTCAGACTTTCCTCGTCTCAGTTGCCAAATACCTTCATCACATCAATGCTTTGCGCGGAACCATCTTGTTTGGTTCTTCTGTGGTTCTTCAGCTCTGGGTTTAAGTCAAAACTCACTCATTCGTCTTACAAGAGCATCTTTCAACAAGGAATAATTTCTACAGAGAGTCAGCAGGATATGCTGACCGGAAAAGATGGGTCTTTAAGGCTTTCTTAAAGGCATCTAAAGAGGAACTAAGCCTTATCTCCTCCGGGAGCTTGTTCCAGTATATGGGAGCCACTGATGAAAATGCTTTTTGGCGAGTTGATGCCAACTTCATCTTAGGATCTTCAAGTAAGCATTTCCCTGTAGTTCTGAGAGTGTGGGGCAGATTGTATGGGGAGAGGCATTCTCTCAAGTAACACGGGCCCAAGCCATGTAGGGCTTTATAGGTGATAACCAACACTTTGTATTGAGCCCGAAAGCTAATAGGCAGCCAGTGGAGAGATCTTATATATGATCTGATCTAGAAGTACCGGCAATCAATCTGGCTGCGGCATTTTGAACTAACTGAAGCTTCCGAACCTGGTACAAAGGTAGCCCCATGTAGAGCGCATTACAGAAGTCTAATCGAGAGGTTACCAGTGCCCTGGTGGCGCAGTGGTTAAATGCCTGTACTGCAGCCATTCACTCAAAACCACAAGGTTGCGAGTTCAAGACCAGCAAAAAAGGGCCCAAGCTCGACTCAGGCTTGCATCCTTCCGAGGTCGCTAAAATGAGTACCCAGACTGTTGGGGGCAAATTAGCTTACTTCCTAATTAGCTTACTTGCTGTTCATTGCTATGATCTTTGGAATAGAGATATATAAATAAAACAAATTATTAATTATTATTATTATTATGTACTACTGTTTCAAGGTCCTTTCGGTCTAGGCAGGGTCGCAGTTGGCGTATCAACTGAAGCTAGTACCAAGCACTCTTGACAATCGCAACTACTTGAGATGATAACTGTAGCGATGAGTCCAAGAGTACTCTCAAACTGCAAACTTTGTCCTTTAGGGGAAGTGTGACCCCATCCAGGACTGGATGACAAATTTCCCTGTCTGAACTTGGGGAACCTATCACAAGTACCTCTGTTTTCTCTGGATTCAGCTTGAGTTTGTTTTCCCTCATCCAGCCCATTACTGACCCCAGGCAAGCATCCAGAGAAGAGGTGCCGTCCTTAGTCACTGTGTCAGTCAGAGACATGGAGAGATAGATCTGGGTGTCGTCAGCATACTGATAACACCGAGCTCCATGCTTCCAGATGAGCTCTCCCAGTGGTTTCATGTAAATGTTAAATAGAATGGGAGACAGAATGGCACCTTAAGGGACGCCCAATGTTAGCTCTCTTTTACGAGAGTTGCTGTTCCCCAGCCTCACCATCTGGAATCTTCCGGAGAGGTAGGAACGGAGCCACTGGAGCGCAGTGCCCCCGATACCCAACTCTCTCAAGCATTCCAGAAGGATACCTTGGTCGATGGTATCAAAAGCTGCTGAGATGTGCAAGAGCACCAGCAGGGACACGCTACCCCTGTTGATACTCAGACGGAGATCATCGACTAAGGTGAACATGGCAGTCTCAACTCCGTGTCCTGCTCTGAAGCCAGTTTGAAATGGGTCCAGATAATCGGCTTCATCCAAGACAGCTTGGAGTTGAAAGGCGACTGCCCTCTCAAAATATACGATATCCACAGCATTCCCTTCATCTACCAAGCTAGCAATTTTATCAAAGAAAGAGATTAGATTTGTCTGGCATTACATCTTTCTCTGAAACCCATGTTGATTTTTTGTGATTATGGCATTGCCTTCTAGATGTTCACAGAGTCTCTGTTTAATCATCTGCTCTAGAATCTTTCCTGGTATTGATTTCAGACTAACTGGACGATAATTGTTTGGATCCTCTTTTTTCTCCTTTTTGAAGATGGGGACAATGTTTGCCCTCCTCCAGTCTACTGGGACTTCTCCTGTTCTCCAGGAGTTTTCAAAGATTATTGCCAATGGAGCCGATATTACATTTGCCAGTTCTTTTAATACTCTTGGATGTAGTTCATCTGGTCCTGGAAACATATATTCATTTAGGTTAACAAGGTATTCCTGTACTATCTCTTAACTTATTTTGTGCTGAAATTCCCCTTTTCTGTCCTCGGCTCCATTATCCTCAGGTTGAGCATCCTTTGCCTTTTCTGAGAAGACTGAGGCAAAGAAGGTGTTGAGTAATTCTGCCTTTTCTCAGTCCCCTGTTAGCATTTTGCCATCTTCTCCACGTGGCGGCCCTACTGTTTCCTTCTTCTTCCTTTTGCTGCGGACATATCCAAAAAAGCCCTTTTTATTGATCTTAACCTCACCAGAAAGCCTAAGTTCATTCTGCGCTTTAGCTTTTCTGACTTTACTCCTACACATGTTTGCTATTTGTTTGAATTCCTCTTTGGTCATTTCCCCATTTTTCCATTTCTTATACATGTTCCATTTCAAACTTAGCTCAGTTGAAAGTTCTTAGTCATCCATCCTGGTTTCTTGAGACATCTCTCATTTTTCTTCTTCATTGGAGCTGTTTGTGCCTTCAATATCTCTCTTTTGAGAAACTCCCATCCATCTTGAACTCCCTCCTCTTTTAGTATTCCTGACCATAGGATCACTCCCAGTACTTCTTTAAGTTTACTAAAATCGGCTTTCCTAATGTCTAGAATGTGTGTCTGACTATGCCTGGCTTCTCCTTTCCACTATATAACAAACTCCAGGAGTGCATGATCACTCCCACCTCCACCACTTGCAACCCATTAGCCAAGTCATCCCTGTTGGTTAGGATCAGATCCAAAATAGCTGACCCCCTTGTTGCCTCTTCCACCTTTTGGACAATGAAATTATCTCCAAGGCAAGTGAGGAATTGGCTAGACCTGGAGGATTTGGCTGAGTTTGAATTCCAGTAAATATCAGGATAGTTGAAGTCACCCATCACTACTACATCTCTCTTTTCTGAATGTGGGGCCATCTGTTCTAGAAAGACATCATCCAGTTCTTCCACCTGACTTGGGGGTCTGTAGTAGACTCCCGCAATAACATCCCTTTTGTTCCCCTCCCCTTTAATTTTTATCCAGATGCTCTCCACTTGGCTTCCAGGATAGATGTCTTGGATCTCTTCACTGGTGTAAATGTCCCTGACATATAAGGCTATTCCTCCTCCTTTCCTGTTTGGCCTGTTTCTTTTGAAAAGGTTATACCCTCTATTTCTACATTCCAGTCGTGAGACTCATCCCACCAGGTTTCAGTGAGGCCTATTATATCATATTTGCTTTGTTGTGTGTGCATGCAGGAAATCCCTATCTAAGGAGGGTCAAAGAGAAAGAACATGCAAAAATCTTCCAACAGGAATTAGTTACAGACCAGGGCAGTGCTGAGTATAGGAAACTCGTGTAAATCGAAAGAGTGAATGTCTTAAGGTAAATTATGAGAAGACAAGAAACACAGGGAGGTGGACATAATTATAGAAAAAATTCATATGAATACCTTACTGCCTTTTATGTCAAAGAAGGATGGAAATAATATTTGAAGATATGTAAAATGGTTGAAAAACATATTTCTCAGGTGCTAGGAAATCCCAATGAGGAGAATCCTGAACTGACAAAACTTTCACAGTTGGGACCTATTCTGTTCATGCATGGTTTTTTTGCACAGAAAATATTATTTTCTGAATGAAAGCAGCATTTTCTTGCCCAGATTTCTATGCAGAACTATTAGGTCCAACACAGAAAATGCTACTTTCCATGCCAAAAAGAAAAAAGGAGGAGGAGGAGGAGGTAGGGAAAATATGTATGAATTTTACACAGAATAAAGCCTGATCCACAAATAGTCTTTTAAAACTGCACAGATTTCACAGGCTTTCTCTCAATCATGTTGCTTCCTTTCACAAAAAAAAAAGTATTAGCGAAGAGTTGCATTGCTAACTTCAAAAGAGGTCATCATTGGAAGGATTACAGCAATTACTGTCTGAATTTGAAAAAGCATTAAAGGCCAGTCTTTTCTGGCAGGCCTATCCTGATGATTTTTAAATTGTCAATTTCAAATGATGATTTTTAAAATATGGATTGTTTCAATGTGTGTCATATTTGTTATTTTACACTAATGTGTGTTTTTAACTATGTGTATTTGTTAATTTGTTGCTCTTTCCCAACTTGATCCATAAGAAGAGGCAGATGAGAAGTTGTTGCTGTTGTCTCTTCTTAGCACCTAGCTATATGCAATAATAATAATAATAATAATAATAATAATAATAATAATAATAATGCAGTACTACAAAAATAGCTATATTCCCAAATTTATCAAGTTTCTGAAGCTTGTCCAAAATAGTGGCAAAGTATGGAATCCCATTTTTGGAGGCAGGTGGGATATAAATGCAATAAAATAAACAAACAAATAAATATTTTGATACAACCACAATGAACTGTCTTTCCCCTCCCCTTGCAGCACTCCACCCTAGCCCAAGATGTGATTTGGAAGGTTTCCCATCCCTTCAGATTAATTTTTAAGGTCACATGAGGATTTGGACCACCCTGCTTTCCAAGTCTATCAATAGAAGTGATTCTGTCAATAGAGCAACCCCATTAGATTCTGATGGTTATATTTTTTTTTTCTCCCTGTGGCATGAGAGTAATTTGCACACTGATGGGATCCAAAGGGGAGGCTTTCTGCTTACCACTAGGTGTGATGTGGAAGAGTTTCCCATATCTAGCATGTACTCAGAACACTACTCAAAGTAATGAATAAAGCGCTACATGCTTTGTCCACATATATTGTAGAATTATGCTTCCAGGAGGCATGTTTAGAAGAACCTTGTTTCAAAGCATGCATGGATGCATAATAGATAGATAGATAGATAGATAGTTTCTTTTTCCACCACTTACACTGGTAAACTCAGCAGCAACACTGGTGAAGACATGGGAAAAGGATAAAATATAGAGAGGTATTCTAATCAATTTACTTCTCACCTTCTACACATGTTTTAAAAATGTGGGAGCATTAAAATCTTGGCCTATAATGTACTGAGATGTCAGATCATAGGTATTTTCCTCCTCCATCTACAACTTGCAAGCAAATTAGAAGGCTAAGCTTTCCACTTATTCTTTTCCAGTCCATTTCTTCCCTTCAGTGCTTATGTACATAACTTATTATTCCAAATCAGAGAAATGTGCATGCTGATACCAAAAAAAGAAGAATAAACAGAGTCAAGTGGCAGCAATTTAAATTCTTTTAAAAAACACGCATTGTTTTTCACAACATTGTTTGAAATCTTTGTTTAAAGCACTAATAACCAGAAGTGTGACTCAAATGTACAAATCTTGCAACACAATATACCCCTTTGCTTCCTAACTCATGTAATTATATCTACACACCATGGCTAGCAGAGTCTAGAAAAACAATTCAGTAAATGATACCCTGGTATAGAAAAATTTGCATCAGAAACCTCAGAATTTGTGAAGCATGCAATGAATGTGAAATCAAATGCTTTGAGTACTGCTATGAAGTGACACCTGGTGTGGGAGGGTGGGATTTTTGGGGTGGGCAGGACTTCTGGCCCCAGATTTTTGGTGGGGTTTCTGGACATCTGGGGCTGGAAGGGCATCTGTGAGGGGTGCAGCCATGCCCCCCAGGCACTGGAGCTGTGCTTCCATGGCACCCGCATGGGTCTAAGGAGTCCCTGTGTGGGCCTGGGGAACACCCGTGTGGCCTGAAGAGCATTGGCACGGACCCAGGGTGCACTGGCTCAGCCTGAGGAGCACTGGCGTGGGTGGCGCAGATCCCACAGGAGATGAAAAAAATGACCTTTCTGGGGTGTCACCCAGTGCGGCCTGCACCCCCTGCAAACCCCCCCCCGAGACACTACTGTTGTTATACTAGGTCATAGAATCATACAGTTGGAAAATACTGCAGTGTTCCACTGTTGAACAGCTCTTACTGTCAGGAAGTTTTTCCTAATGTTGAGGTGGAATCTCTTTTGATGCCCTGACTGGTATCTGGAATACCGGTCTCTCTAGGGCTATACACAGTATCGCTCCCAAGCGCCCTCTCAGGCCCGCCTCCAAACGTAAGCCCTGGTATACGGAAGATCTCCGGGTGAGGAAGCGGGTCCTGCGATGGCTAGAGCACCACTGGCGGAAACACCTACGCTTAGCCGACAAGGCTCTCCTAGACCGCCTGTTGGAGGACTATGGAGAGGCGATACGAGCAGCTAAGAACTTGTTCTATGGTGCTCGTGTCGCGTCCGCGGAGTCGCGTCCAGCAGAGTTGTTCAGGGTAGTTAGGGAGCTAACTCAGCTCCCTCCTGCCCTGAACCAGATCCTTGAACCTTCTAAGGCCTGCTGCGACCAATTTAACAACTTCTTCGCGGATAAAACCTCTCGGATAAGCGAAGGTCTTAACGCCGGCATTAGAGCAGAACCTAGGTTAGAGGCATCCAGAGCCTCCGTGGACTCTATTAAACTGGATCAGTTTGAGTTGGTAAGTACCGATGATGTGGACAAGATCCTTGGAAGTGTTCGGAAGACAACCTGCTCTCTCAATCCCTGTCCCTCATGGCTAGCGGCTCAGGGGGGACTGGCAGTAACTTCATTGTTACGCCGGATTATTAATACATCTTTGAGGGAAGGGCAATTTCCAACTGATCTGAAATTGGCCATTGTAAAACCTCTATTAAAAAAGCCCTCCCTCGACCCCCTGGTACATAGTAATTATCGGCCAGTTTCGCTGCTGCCATTTCTGGGGAAGGTGATCGAGAGAGCGGTTGCAATCCAGCTTCAATCGGTCTTGGATGAAACGGATTATCTGGACCCATTTCAAACTGGCTTTCGGGCGGGTTACGGGGTTGAGACGGCCATGGTCGCCTTGGCTGATGATCTCCGTCTGGGCATTGACAGGGGAAGCGTGTCCCTGTTGGTGCTCTTGGACATCTCAGCGGCTTTCGATACCATAGACCATGGTATCCTTCTGGAGCGCCTGGTAGAGGTGGGAATCGGGGGCACTGCGCTCCAGTGGTTCCGGTCCTACCTCTCTGGGAGGTTCCAGATGGTGCAGCTGGGAGACGTGTGCTCCGATAAGAGGGCCCTTATAACTGGGGTCCCTCAAGGAGCCATTCTGTCTCCCATGCTATTTAACATTTACATGAAACCGTTGGGAGAGATCATCTGGAGACATGGGGCGCGGGGTTATCAGTACGCTGATGACACCCAAATAGTCTTCTCTATGTCTCCGACTGATGCAGTGACCGAGGATGGCGTCTCTCCTCTCGTGGCCTGTCTGGAGTCAGTAATGGGCTGGATGAGGGAAAACCGACTCAGTCTGAATCCAGAGAAAACGGAGGTACTTGTGATAGGTTCCCCTGGTCCAGGAATGGCGGTGGTTCCACCTGTCCTGAACGGGATCACGCTTCCTGTGAAGGACTCCGTGCGCAGTCTGGGAGTGCTTCTTGACTCGTCGCTTCACCTTACATCTCAGGTGAATGCGACGGTCAAGAGCACTTGTTATCAGCTTCGGCTTATTCGCCAGCTGCGCCCATACCTGGCCCAAAGGGACCTTGAAACGGTGGTACATGCTCTGGTAACCTCTAGATTGGACTTCTGCAATGCGCTCTACATGGGGCAACCCTTGTACCATACCCGGAAGCTACAGCTGGTACAAAATATGGCAGCCAGGCTGGTCACTGGTACCTCCAGGGCCAGCCATATTACACCTGTGCTTAAAGACCTGCATTGGCTGCCTATCCGCTTCCGGGCTCAGTACAAGGTGTTGGTGATTACCTACAAAGCCCTATATGGCTTGGGCCCAGGATACTTGAAGGACCGCCTCTCCCCATACATTCCGCCCCGCACCCTCAGAACTTCTGGGCAGCAATTACTCAGGGTTCCAGGGGCCAGACTCACCTCCACAACGAGGAGGATGTATTCCATCGTTGCCCCTGCCCTTTGGAACATGCTGCCCACAGAGCTCCGCTCGGCTACCTCACTAGCTCAGTTTAGAAGGGATTTGAAAACCTTCCTATTTCAAGCTGCATTCCCCGAATGAAGCTCCAGATGGCCTTCCTCCCTCTTTAGTCGGCAAGATGGCTGGCTGATTGGATTTTAACTTGTTTTTAATGTGTGTATACTGTTATACGGTCTGTGTTATTATTGTATTTGATTTTATTATGATGTTCACCGCCCTGATCGATGGAAGGGCGGTATATAAATAAAAATTTTATTTATTTATTATTATTATTTTCCTGTAGCTTGCACCCATTATTTCGAGGCCTATTTTCTGGAGCAGCAGAAAATAACTTTGCTCCATCCTCAATTTGACATGCCTTCAAATATTTAAACAGGACGATCACATTACCTCTTAACTGTCTCTTCTCTGGCTAAACATACCCAGCTCCCTAACTCATTCCTCATAGGGCATGGTTTCCAGGCCCTTCACCATTTAAGTTGCTCCCCTTTGGATATGTTCCAGCCTTTCAGCATCCATTTTTAATTGTGGTGCCCAGAACTGGACACAGTATTCCAGGTGAGGCCTGCCCAAAGCAAATACAGAGACACTATTACTTCCCTTGATTAAGACCAGGCCTGCACAACATAACAGAACAGCATGCGGCCCACCAAAGGATTTCAGGCAGCCCACAAGAATGTGGAACCACTTCAAGGGCCCTTCACTGCCTGGCTTTCTCTTGAGAAGAAGGCCAATCAGAGGAATGGGAGGACAGGCAAAAGCCTGCCCTACAAGGCTTCTCTGCCACCTCACTTTTTCTGGAGGAGAAGGCTGGGCAATGGAGGAGGAGAATGGCCAAACCCTGCCCCGCAAGGCTCTTCTGCTGCTTGGCTTTTTCCCAAGGAGGAGGGTAGGTGGAGAGCGGGCAAACACTTGCTCTAAATGGCTCCTCCTCCACCTGGCCTTCTCCTGAGAAGGCCAGACAGTGGAGGAGAATGGATCAAGCATTCCCTCCTCTCCCAAGGGGAGGTCTGGGCAGAGGAGGAGAAAGGCAGACAAGGCTCCTCCACCGTTTGGCTTTCTCTTGAGAAAAGAGGGACGGGCAGAGGAGGATGAGGATGGAATTAATACTAATTAATATTATTAATTATTATTAATAATAAATATTTAATTGAAATCTATTTGAGGCCCTAAGAAGTTTAGCCTATTTTAATATTAGCCCCTACTACATTCAAGTTCTGCAGGCCTGATCTAGACACTGTATTTCTATTGATGCAGCCTAAAATCTCATTGGCCTTTTTATCTGCTGCATCACACTGTTGATTCATGTTCAACTTGTGGTCTACTAGGTTATCTGGTTTTGAGCTACACCCTCTGATCGCTGAATGCAGACTAACTTTTATCAGATCTCTATCTGTCCAGTGATGTCACTAGGGTGGTGTCACCCAGTGTGGGGCGGTGGCAGCAGCAGTAGTCTGCCCCACCAGGCCAGACCCTTAAAGACTCAAGCAGCTGGATGGGTGGACTGTGCCACCCTGCCTTCCCTCCTGGTGCTTCACTCACCTGCCCAACTGGACTAGGAAAGAACCAGGCAGCTGAGCAGGCTGGCAAGGTGGCAGTCTGTCCTGCCCTCCCTTCCTTTCCACTGCCTTGTCTGTCTGCCCCACCAGACCAGAAAATGCAAGGCCGCAAAAAAGAAAGGAAGGTGGGACAACCCTCTGCAATGGAGGCATCCCCCCACTTTTGCAGAGACACCATGGTTAGTGACAGAGGGGCAACAGAGTCATTGAGATGAACACCCCCCATGAGCTGTCGCCCTGTGTGGTACCCACAACCCATGCCCCTCTGATGATCCCTATCTATCTATCTATCTATCTATCTATCTATCTATCTATCTATTGCATTGTGTGTTGTACGAAACCTGTGAGAGACCAGGGTTCAAATACCCCCTCTACCATGAAAACCCATTGGATGAGTTTGGACAGCTGAGAGAACAACAATGACAAATTTCCTTTGACTAAATCTTGCCTAGAAAACCATATGATAGAGTCACCACATCAGTCAGCTTGACAGCAAGAAACAACAAAATATGTGTCAATTCTGTCCCTCCTGTCCCCTTCCCCAAATTCACTATGATATTCATATGATTAGTTTAATAAAAGCCTACCTTATTTAAAGCATTTACATTTACATCCAAAAAGTTCCAGATGCCTTGCAATGCTTCAATAATTTAAGGGGAAAAAATCTCCAGTTGACAACATAATTGATAAAATAGCAAACTAAAGTTTTAAAAAAAAGGGAATGGCTTCACCAAATTCTGAAAGATTATTATTGGGCCCATACAGACAGGCCAAAATATAGCTGCTTTGGGTCACTTTGAAGGTATGCTGTTTAAATGATGCATGCGTGCTAAGAGGCCAGAAGCCACGACAAAACCACACTCCAGTCCTAAGGACTGGACCACAGCTTTGGCACAGGTTCTGGCCTCTTAGGATGTATGTATCATTTAAATAGCATACTTCCAAAGTGACCTGAAGCAGCTGTATTTTGGCCTGTCTGTATGGGCCCATTGATGCATTGCAAACTTTGGAAATGCAAACTGAAATACAGACTTTGGAAAATATACCTTTTGGGAACTGCAACTCCTGAATGACAGAACAACCCCATATATCTGCATGCAAAGAGTATGTAACTTTCACATTGGAACAGACTCTGACAGATGTAGTCCAAAAAAGTAACTTTACCAAGCTTTAGTAAAATGGGTTTCCTTTGTAAGTGTACCATTTCAACACAACTCCCTATTTGCAACCAGGGTTGTACTAACTGATATGTAAGACTTGCCAAAGGCTCAATTCCATCAACATAGCCTTTGAGAACTCAGCATGACCTTTTTTATAGGACCTTTTCAAGATAAATGTAATAATAAACACATTAACACGCAAGAGGAGGCCCTGTGTTGTGATATGTAGAAAGTGACACACAGCAGAAGCATAGTAATCAGTGGTTTCATGGTATTCACTGCCATATTCCATAATTTGCTTCAGAATTTACTCATTTTTTTTAAAAAAAAAATGGGGGACATTTACCTTTCAGTGCATGGTATGATACAGCCAGTTAAAAACGCTACCTTTTCTTCTGTTTAGCATGATAGTAATAGCACCTATATAGGTAAAGGTAAAGGTAAAGGTTTTCCCTTGACAAGATTGTCTAGTCATGGCTGACTGTAGGGGGTAATACCCATCTGCATTACTCAGCTGAAGAGCCAGAAGCTGGTATACACAGAGCAATATGTCTATGACACCACACTGGACAACTTTTACATATTTGAGATTTCCTGGCTTGGGTAAGCCCCTGGTGTTAACAACCACCAGACATTTGCTTCCCTTTGGGGTCTTCTATTCCAGAAGGGCAGCAGAAGCTCAGTCTACTTATCAAGACAAGTAACTGTGAAATTACCTGTCTTGATAAGTGGCTTGTGAAAATCTAATGAATTCACAGCCAGGGGTTGAGATCCTTGTCAAGAGAAGAACTTAATAGGTTTTCAGAACCAGATCTGTTCTGCTTGAGGTTTTCAGTTTGTGTGGGAAAGGGAAAACCTGCCTGTAAAACTGATGCCCAAGACAATGTTGTGCAAAACCAAGAGCTGAGTAACACAGTTTAATATCTTCTTAATTATATTTCACTACTGCAGAGGTGACTGAGGACAAAATATAATGTGTTTCTCTGTGTGTAGATATATAGATTGTATGTGGCTAAAAAGAAAGCCTGTTTACAAGAAAAAAAGACTAACTTGAAAAAGACGAAATGACAGGAGTAAGGCAGTGGGTTGAAGGTGTAAGACTAATGAGGCTGAAATTTCTAATAATTTACTTTCACTTTACTGCAGTAACCCGCCAATAGTAAATCATCTAAATATGTAACTATTCAATTATTTCTGATAAATTAGTTAATTTAGGGTCACTCACAAGTGTCCTAGTGCAGCTTCCCTTGAGTTGATTTTCTCCAGGTGTTTTGGACTTCAGCTTCCCCCATACCCAGCCAGCTTCATAAATCGTAATCCTAACATGATCATCAGATCAGGAGGGCATCCAGTAAAGGAAAGCTGCTGTAAGAACTTTAAGAATCATTTATTCAAACAAACAAACAAAACAGCTACCATAAAGGGTGGGATATTTTGTAATACAGAACTGGTTCATGTCCATTTTGTAAGGCAAATACAAAGCAGAGCCCCTGCATGCACAAATGCTCCATCACAGATGAAACCACAGGGAGTACTTGCACTGCCATTAACCTCAGCTACAATATAGTAGTCATATCCAACACTCAGTTATGAGTCCTCAAAGCCCTTTTAATATGATATGCATAAAAAGGAATCTACAGACATGGCCAGGGGAGTGATGTCGTGTGAGAAGGCCATCTGTCCCCAACTCTTTCTACAAATGTGCCATGGTTTGCAACCAGGGGCAGTCTTATCAAAAAATAAGTTGGAACAGAGACTCATTGTAGTCAAACATAAAGAGGCACAGTCAAAGAATAACCAAAAATATATGATGAGACCACAACCCAGGAGGACCTTCTTGTTCAACTGTAGCAGGAAGCCCTCTTAGACCCCCCCTTCTTGTCCAATAAAGTCCAATGACCATCTTAAGTGGACACATTTAGTTCAAGGGCTGAAAGTATTACATTTAGGTGATTCACCAGTTTGAGAAATGTGCCTACAGATCCAACTATTCCTGACAGATAATCCCATGTCAATACCAGAAACAAGCCTATGCATGCCCCTTAATCAATTCTAATGTTGTAGTCAACATGCACAGGATGAGAGTGTAGCCCACCACCCCTGCAATAATGCCACCATACATCCATTTAAATAGGAGAACATCTGAAAAGAGTTGATATATTAAAATGACACTAGCTGTGGGGGTGCAGTTCCAGCCCTTGTAGACATCCTTCCGGCCCTGGACTTCCAGAAACCCAACCAGAAGTCTGGGGCTGGAAGTCCTCCCCACCCCAGAAGTCCTGCCCTCCACACTGGGTATCACCCGATGCAGGGACATCACTGGCTGACTAGATGGAACAGCAATTTACAGACTGTGCCTAACACCTGGTTCTCCACAGATAGATCAAGGCATATTATTCTTCTGGGTCAGTTGCTATTGTGGATTGATCTGCACATCTGAATGAATGGTAATATTAATGTCACTTTACTGTGCAGCAAAGTAAACTTTTCTAAGAGTGTATCTACATCACATTGATAATAGCAGTCTGATATCACTTTAACAGCCATGGCTTTATCCCACAGAATTCTTAGAATTGTAGTTTGGCTGTTAGAAGAGTTCTAGTCCATTCCCCTGAAGTACAGCACAAGGATCTCTAACAGAGGATTCTAAATACCTCCCCAAATTATGAATCTGAGATCTCTTCCAACTCTATGATTCTATGATTTATACAATGGAGACATGACAGTTAAAGTAGCATAAATTGAGTCTCCCTAGTCTGGAATTCTGAAATCTAAAATATTCCAAAATTCAAAATTGTCCACATGAGCGGCTAAGATAGGGACACCTTACTTTTCTGATGGTTCAGTATACACAAACTTTTTTCATGTACAAAATTATTAAAACGTATTCTCTATATACCTCCAGACTATATGTATAAGGTATGTATGAAACATCTCCAAGTTATCTCAATATGTAGATTCAAATTTTACAAAACCTGAAAAAATCCAAAATCCAAAACATGGTGCTGGAATGTACTGCTCAAGACCTTTTCCAAACTAAAATTCAGCACCCGAGATGAAAAAGTTCTTCAGCTCAATGATAACCAAGGGGTAGTCAATTTCATTTTGTCTGTAAGCTAATTTTCTACCTTGAGGATTGGCAAAGTACCCCCAGAATGAAAGAAGCATGCTATCAACAAAGGTGGAAGTACCTGAAAGTATGGCTTTAGCTTTGAAACACAGGTAAACTGTGTGTGGAGGAAGGGCTACAACCTATAGTTGGCCCTCCATATCCTCCGATTCTTTATCCACAGATTGAAGCATTCACAGATTGAAAATATTCAAAGAAAGTATAAAATCCATAGAGAAAAATTTTGATTTAGCCATTTTATCTAAGAGACATCATTTTACTATGCCACTGTATGTAATGAGACTTCAACATCCATAGATTTTGGTATCCAAGGGGGGTCCTTGAACCAAACTACAGTGAATACCAAGGGTCCACTGTATTTAAAAGGTGAATTAATGTTATAGATTTAGGAGCTATAATTCACTATTTTCTTAGCCAGGCAAAAGGATGGATTGGGGGCCTGAAAAACCACCTTGAAGCTTCATATTGCCCCAGGGGCTCACTTTGCCCACTCCTGATATAACCTCTTTAGTGATGGGTTATCGTTATTCAATGTATCTCACCTATTCCAATCATAGTCAGTCACTTGTCTGTGCAAACAGCAATATTATACAGTATTATGATGCCATGCCATGTGTTGAGTTGCACCATATATCATCACAAAGAAGAGAGGTAGAAGCACAGAATTGTGGCAGTTGTATGTGTCATGTACACCACATGGCAGAAAGTTGATTTCAACCAAGTTTATATCTGTCAAAGCTGAAACTCAGCACTTTTTTCACTTTGGCTTGAAGGAGAATTTCACTTCCCTAAGCCAAAGTGATTAGTGGCTAATATCACTGGACAGATGGTCGCATTGTCAAAGCAAACATTGTTCATTAGATTTCATTTCTAAATGCTTTTATATATGTACTTTACTTTGTAAATATGAGTCAGTAATAGGCAATGTCAACAGAATGTTTGTAAAACAGGGACAAATTGGTTGAATTGGGATGGATCTCTAACAAGAAATCTTGGCATAGCCTTCCACCAGACTGTATTGCCAAGTAGTCTGCAATCACAGATCATCCTTGCTCAAATCTGGGTATGCATGTCCTATGCGGGATTGCTGCTTAAACTGGAATCTTGTCAGCACCAATAAAGGGAAAGATTAGATCATTGACTAAAAGTAAATCTCCATGCAGTCCTCACGTCAAATTACAGAAATCCAGCTACATATAATAGTGAAGGGATCAAGCAATAAGACACTGAGCATAAATACCCCCTGGCAAACTTGTTCCAGTCTGGCACCCTACAACTGGCATATAATAATGCTATAATACAGAGAAATCAAACTGATAGGGAAAGTAATTTGGGGGCTAGATGATCAGCTCAATTTGTAAAAGGAGTAACGTTTGAGGATTTTCTAGCCCACAAACCACATAAAAGACCATAGACACAAAGCTAACTTCATTCAGCAAAAAGGGACCTGCTTGCTGCTTCTGTCTTTGACAAATTAGCTCTAACTTCTTGGAAGAAGATTCTTGTCTTCCAGTCTTGCAAATGGTGATGAAATATTGCTGAAATGTCTGAAATATTAGCTTACCTAGCTAATTTTAAGATGAAACCACTGAAATCATTGCCATTGTCAGTCTCAGGACATGGGAGGAATTTCTCTTAATTTCGAATGAAAAGAAAGTGGGGCCAGAATGCATTCATGTGAATTCGCTAGTTCAGCGAATTTATGTGAATTTGAATTGCATTCGAACTGACTTCTCATTGCCTGAAAATAGCTTGCATTGCCCAAAATTGCGTGTGGTAGTCTATCATACAATAACATTAAACCCCATGATTGTGTTCGGATTGCCATTGGATTATTCTTCCAATTTCCCTTGTCTGATAAACTCCTTCGTCTCACTCTGATCATCCAGGATCCAAGGGGAATTTCAATGCCTTATCATTTTCCTCTTAAACTCTTGGTTCTGGCCTTGAAGACTTTGGTTAGGTCATCCTTCTCTGAGATTTCTGCCAAAATCTTGCTTTCTTTACACTACTTCAGCAAAAATGTTATTCAGGAAACTCTCTAAATCTATTTTTCAGGGAGTAGCTATTCAGCTTCTCATTCCTATATAATCTTTATGATTGTATTAGCTGGAAAAACTAGTTAACCAATGTTCCAGTCTTCCACTTTTGAACCTCTCTCTTTCTCTCTTTCTGTTTACTACATTTCCCCCTAGCAATTTTACATAGCAAATCTGAATCCAGCCCCAGGTCTTGCAGTAACAGCCTTCTCAGCCTTGTGAGTCTGCTAATTTTGCTTAACATTTTCCCCATTCTGAAGCAATTTTAATGTTAACTTTTTGTATGCTTTTAACTATATTGGTTGTTTTTCAAATTGTGAGACACTTTGAATCCCAATTTTATTGGTGAGGGGAGGAAGTGGGATTTAAATAAATTCAGTAGCAACAATAATAATAATAATTCCTAGGTTTTGAGTGCTAGAAGAATGAGAAATTGGGGGAAAAAACTCCTTCAGGGAAGTTAAGATTATCTGGATATTCCTTTTAACCTGCAGTATAAAGGTGCCCTTAGGAAATAATGTTGAACCCACTTAACATAAGTATCATGTTTATATTAGTTTTTCCCTGAATTCAAAGGCATTATGTGCAGTGACTGCTCATGGATTCTCTTCATTTCTTTTATACTCACAATAGGTCTGTGATGCAGGTCAGCTGGAAAGATGGTGACTGGCCTGAATTAACCCAGAAAGCATTTGTATCTAAGATTTGTATCAAAGATTATAACTCAGAGTTCCCCAAGAGAAGTAGAATATTACATGACAGCTAGGATAAGTTACCTTTGGAATACAGATCCCAGAAACCAACATCCATGTTCTGAGACCCATAATGCCACCCCAAGAAAAACTCAACCTTTGCCAAGCTCTGTACTCTACCCATCAAATCACACTGGCAAAGGTGGGGAAAGCTGCCAGCTTCACTTTCTTCTGAACCTGATTTTAACAATAACAACAACTCCTCAAGTCATTTCCATCCCAGATGGGAAGAAATCAAATTTGTTCATATCTAGGAAATTGTCAGCTGCATCTGCATTGTAGAATTAATGCAATTTGACACTGCTTTAACTGCCATGCCTCAAAGCTATGGACGTGTGGGATCTGTAGCTCTGTGAGTTGCTTAGTCTTCTATGAGAGGGTTCTGCTGTCACAGCAAACTACAAATCCCAGGATTCGATATGATGGAGCCATGACAGATAAAGCAGTTAATTCTGCAGTGTGGCAGCAAACATAAACTGAAAGAAAATTCTCCCCTATTTATACTGTCTAAATTCAAATTATTATTATTAAATGATGGAGCTGTTCTCAACACAGAGCCATGTTGTAATGCCACATAGGCATTAAAGATAAGAAGATGGCAGTGTGTAGGGGCAGGGGTGTTTGTTTACCTCTTTCTCAGTTCTGCAAGGCCAATTGCAAATAAATATTTCAAACACATTCTCCCTTTCAGTTGATTTTTTTAAGTATACAACAAATTCTATACTAACTTCGACACATATCAATTGTTCCAAAATTCCATGCATCCAGTGAGATGTCAGCACAGGTTTTGATTTAAGAGGCTTCTACCAATAATGTTCAGTAATCTTGCAACCTTGGATGCAAAACAGAAAGCCATAAATAAAACATAGAAAATAGATGCAGATGCATAATAGAATTCCAGTATAAGGAGTTTACCTTTTGTCACTAAATACATAATTGAACATCCTGCTACCTTATTAAAGGTGAAAGGGGCCTAATCCCTATCTGCGGCAACTGCAGCTTCTCTCTTCTCTAGCTCTACTTTCCTTTCTGAACTGAAATAGCAAGTTCAGTCCCTACCCACTGGGCCAAACCAACAAATAATTCATAGGTGCTATTTTAGCAATCCTAATTCACAACTAACGTGGTTGAATACGTAAGGACAGGCTTTTTAGGGGGTAAGTATTCAAAGCCATTGACTTGGA
Source organism: Sceloporus undulatus (assembly GCF_019175285.1). NCBI lineage: Eukaryota > Metazoa > Chordata > Lepidosauria > Squamata > Phrynosomatidae > Sceloporus > Sceloporus undulatus. The sequence goes on along the minus strand of NC_056525.1, from coordinate 21,760,541 downwards.
TGGATCAATGTGTCAGTTCTTGTTTTCCGATGTTCAATTTATTTTTAAATCTTCCATGAACAAATATTTGAAACAAACTAAAAATTGTTTTTTTTAAAAAAAAACTTATTATTTATTGTACAGGTTGACTCTCCCTTATCTGGAATTCTGAAATCCAAAATGCTTTCATAGGTGGTTGAGATAATGACACCTTTGCAGTGGTTCATATTTTTTTAATGCACAAAATTATTTGAAATATTGTATAAAATTACCTTCAGGTTGTGTGTGTGTGTGTGTGTGTGTGTGTGTGGTGTATATGAAACATAAAAGCATTTTGTGTCAAGACTTGGGTGCCATCTCCAAGATATCTCATTGTGTGTATGTATACACACACACACACACACACACACACATGCAAAACAGGTATTCCAGAATCTTTTTAAAAATTGAAAATCCAAAACACTTCTGGTCCCAAGCATTTGAGATAAGGGAGATTCAAACTGTATTAAAATTGATAGGTAAAAACTCATTTAAAAGAGACACGATGTTCAACAGCCTAAGACCCAAACAACCAAATAAAATCTATTAGGCAGGGAGTATCCTGGCTGCCAGATACTTCTTGCTTTAGGTTACCCAAGAAGGAAACCAAATGGACATAGGCTTTGGAAGATATACATTTGTGGAGGGGGGGGGAACTGATATGAAAGAGCAGCTCATGAGGGTCCAGATGGAACACACCACCATGAATTCCATCATTTAAGAAAGATAGGAGATCAAGGCTGTGATCCTGTCTGACACTGTTGAAGTGGCTTGGCAGTTTACATGGTCTAGATGTAGTTACCTAAAAACTGCAAGATTCTTTGAGTTTCTATGGGTAAGATTCATTGATCACCAACTAATGTAATTATGCTTCAATTGAATTATTATTACTTCTAAAAAAAACACCTAGAAATCATGTTGCTGGGTTATTAATATTTTTGAAAGGAAACAGGATTGGTTTTGGCAACATGCTTTTTTAGGTGTTTACAAATGAGTCACCTGTTAAATTTTGCACATTTTTATGTGAAAAGCTGCTTGTGAATTATAGAAATCTATTTATAGAGATCTTGGTTTTCAGGTTTTCTGTTAGACTATAATGCAACCCAATCTTCTTCAACTCTTTTTAAATCCAAAATCCAATCATGGCAATATGTAACAAGCAAACTGAGAAATATAACAATTCTATATTTATATGGCATCTGGATCCAGACTGGATGGAAGCAGAATTGTGCCAGACCAAAGAGTCACTGAAAGTTGAGTCATGTTTCACTAAGATGGAAAGAGCTTCATGGATATTACTCATACCAAAAGGGCTGTTTGGTTTGGCTGGAGATCACTGTCTCTGTCCAGGGACTCTAAGATCATTAGCCATGTCTCCAGAGCATTGGGTCCTACAGAAGAGACCCACTGCCGGTGTTTCCTTGCATGTGGCCCTGGACTTTCCCATGAGGCAAAATGGTACCAGGGCCTTTAAATGGGAGATTCCGAACATAGATCATAATGGCAGAGAGAGAGATGAATAGATATGCCACACTGGACACAGTTCATGGAGAAATTCTTAGATATATGCCACCTTAAGAAGAATGAGTAAAATATGTAGTGGTTTGAGCATAGTGGAGACCAGGTTCAATTCCTTTTTCAGCCATGGAAACCTACTGTTTGACCTTTTGTGAGCCACATTCTCTCAGCCTCAGAAAACCTTGTGATAGGTTTGCTTTAGAGTTGCCATAAGTTGGAAAGAATTTGAGGGCACACAACAACAACAACAACAACAACCCCTTGGGAAGTCAGCTTTTCATATCTTCCAGCCAAATCTGAATACATGATTTTAACTTGGCAGAACTAGGGAATTCTGGGATTTGTAATTTTGTGTGCTATTTAGCCTTCTCTTTCAGAGAATTTGGGGTCACAACAAATGACAAATAACAAATGCCAGGATTCCATAGCACTGAGCCATAAAAGTTAAAGTAGTGTCAAACTGCATTATTTCCCCAGTGCTGATAAGACTGAGTTTGTTTGAATTATTTTTATTGTTCCACATTTTGAATTGTTTCAAACTGCCTAAATTGGTTTTACTGGTACTCCACATTGAGATCTCATGATATAGGTGGATTGTAAGTATTTCAATAAATAAGTAAGGGGCAAATGTCATGTAGTGATTACAGGATGGGGATTTGCAAGAGTTGGCTTCAAGTCCCACTCAGCCATGAAACTCGCTGGGTGTTTCTTTCAGCCTACTCTACCTCACTGGAAGAAAGGTCAGATACCAACAGGCTTTCCCTGAAAGAAGAGCCCACCCCTCCATCCACCATCATCCAGAGAGGGAGAAGGGGAAGCCAGCTGCAACAGGCCTTCCCTGAAAGAAGAGCCCACCCCTCCATCCACCATCATCCAGAGAG
>NC_056525.1:21746743-21758114 GCF_019175285.1 Sceloporus undulatus | reverse complement strand
AGAGAAAGGCAAGCCATCCAGCCTGGAGGAAGTGAAATGGCAGGCCCAACGCCATTGGGCCTATCCTTAAGAAACAGAGCCCTCCCTCCAATCCATCTGCCTTGGTCCAGGCCTCAGAGGGAAAGATGAACTCCAGGACTTGATCCCCTTCCCCACCACCATTTCCTTCTCCTTTTGTGTCGTGTCTTCTTAGATTGTAAGCCTGAGGGTAGGGAACCGTCTAATTAAAAGATTGTATGTACAGTGCTGTGTAAATTTACAGTGCTATATGATGATGATGATGATGATGATGATGATGATGATGATGATGATGATGATGATGATATAATGCAAGGAAACATGCATACAAAAGGTGGCCATGTGTCTAAATGTGTATTCACAGAGTTCCAGTTCTTCTCCAGTAGCAGGAGAATTTTTTTTTCTGGCTGTGGAATCTAAATGATATACCTGATATTTAAAAGAGAGTACATGGGAGGATGGGGGAGAAATTTAATTTGCCTCAGGTATCCAAATAACCCAGAGAGAGTTATGTCAATGGATCAACTCACACATATCTATAGTGATTGTGAGAAGGAGGAATTAAGGAGAAACATCATTAGTAACAAATTCTGAAGACATTTTTGTCTAAAGACTCCATCTCCCAGAATCCTATATTTCTAGGATTGCCGTTTCCGAGAGATGTACATATAATAGTGTTGTGATTTGTTATATTTACATCTTCCAAGGAGCTCAAAACAATTTATGTGGTCTTTCTCTTTCCTTACAACAATGCTGTGAAGTAAGTCAGGCTGAGAGATAGTGACTGGTACAAAGTCGCCAAGGGAGCTTTGTCATAAAATGACAATTTGAACCTAGAACAGACTAGAAAACTGGGCCAAAGCTAACAAAATGAAATTTAACACACAGAAATGTAAGGTACTGCACTTAGGGCAGAAAAATGAAATGCACAGATATACAATGGGGGACACCTGGCTGAATGAAACTATGTGTGTAAGGGATCTAGGAGTCTAAGTAGACCACAAGTTGAACATGAGTCAACAGTGCGACGTGGCAGCTAACAAGGCTAATGCAATTTTAGGCTGTATCAATAGAAGTATATTGTCTAGATCAAGGGAAGTAATAGTGCCACTTTATTATGCTTTGGTCAGGCCTCACTTGGAATATTGTGTCCAGTTCTGGGCACCACAATTCAAAAAGGATGTGGAGAAACTGGAATGTGTTCAAAGGAGAGCGACTAAAATGGTGAAGGGTCTGGAAACCATGCCCTATGAGGAATGCCTTAGGGAGCTGGGGATGTTTAGCCTGGAGAAGAGAGGGTGAGGAGGTGATATGATAGCCCTGTTTAAATATTTGAAGGCATGCCATATTGAGGAGGGAGCAAGCTTGTTTTCTGCTGCTCCAGAGACTAGATCACGGAACAATGGATGCAAACTGCAGGAAAAGAGATTCCACCTCAACATCAGGAGGAACTTCCTGACAGTAAGGGCTGTTCGACAGTGGAACACACTCCCTTGGAGTGTAGTGGAGTCTCGTTTCTTGGAGGTTTTTAAACAGAGGCTGGATGGCCATCTGTCGGGGATGCTTTGATTGAGAGTTCCTGCATGGCAGGTAGTTGGTTTGGATGGCTCTTGTGGTTTCTTCCAACTCTATGATTCTATGATTCTATGATTCTACTGAATTTGTCAGACTGGGTTCAATGACTTGGTTAGCTCATTAAAACTTCAGTCTAAAACTCAAATCAAAGTCTCTGTCCAACTGACATGAAACCACAAGCCACCACTGTTTTGTACAATAATGTTACTTTGGTTCTGTGATTTCTCACTTTCTCACCCCCATTTTCTCTCTCTGATGATTTTCTAGATAGCAGCATTAAGATGTAACACTGGGCTGGTACAGATGACCCTAAAGAGGCAGCTTTATGCCACCCCTTAGAACGCCAGATCGGGGCTGCAGCAACTGTGGCCGCAATCTGGCATTTTCCCGGCCCAAAATGCCACTCCTTTTGGGGACAGGAATTGGTGGCTTTTCTGCCACAGCACCAGCTTTTCGGTACTCCTGCGGACTGCGATATATGAACACTGCACTGCTGGAGTGCCTCAATGCTACCCACTATCTGGTTGGGTGGGTGCGTGATGCTAGCTTGGGGGCAGCGTCGGGGTATACATCATCCAAACTCCATGCCCCCATGCCGCACCTAAGACAGCGTATTGTGCCAGTGTGTTCAGGATCTCTGTTAGTTATTCACAAATCACATGTGCTTCACCTATCTGTATTTAGATATTACCAATATAGGATATTTTCTGAGAAATGCAGTTTTCAGGTTCAGGTGCGCCATGTGAACATTCCACCACCAGATGCACAAAATGTTTCCATGCATTCTCCTTTTGCAGTCATAGCTGGATATTTAGTGGCACACATCATTGTTCACAGTACTCACCAGGTCTTTAATGAACCAGCTTGAAGAACATTTTGGTACAGACAGAAATCCCTTTGTACATCTTGGGCCACCAACTGGGGCATGTGCAACTGGAGATGGACTGGGACCCATGCATTTGACCTAAGAGAGCAATAACATGATAACTCATTCTCTTGTGTCATTATCAACAGTGTGTGTGTGTGTGTGTGTGTGTGTGTGTGTGCTAACCATTTTTTTTCCAGATGTGTATAAATTTTGTCTAGTGGCTATTTGTTTCTGAAACAAGCTTCTAACATCCACCACTGTCATCTCTGCTCACTTATCATTGCAGTGATCATTTGCAGCTAATGTTAGCATCTTTGTTATGAATACTATTATTTATGTGGAAAGAATAGCTGATACGTTGTGGGGAAAAGTAAAATGATTCATCTTATGAAAAACTGTGATGATTTTTTTAAAACAAAACTGTACAAGAGTTTCCAACATTTACAAGCCCTTGGCAACCCTTAAAGATAGGCAAGGCTGCATATCTTTGTTGCTGAGCACTAATAAATTGGCAGAACTTTCTGTAACTGAGGCATTTAGTGTCAAAACAAATAATAGGCATCCATATGCACAGACTACAGAACTTTTTCCAGTAATAGGCAAACTGGTTTTGGCTATAAAAATAGGCAAGAGCATTATTTTATCCATTCATTTTCATGTATCTTTTTCTCTCTATAACATATTTGTATGAAACAAATGCTGAGAATGTTGTTCAAGCTGTCTCGACTAATGTATATTATGTGGTCATGGATGAATAAAAGTTACACCACCCCAGGTCTGCATTAAATATTATGGTCATGATTTAGACAGAGCTAAAGCAATTTTAAGTTCCATTGATTTCTGGGAGAGAGATCTGAGTGTGTGCTTAAATCAATAGGGCATAGCCATGCTTAACTTGGGTTGGATCATGCAAAGTACAGAAGTAAGGAAAACAGAGAGGTGTGGTGATTTTCCAGCAATGTAGGTGTGCTTACATAAGACATAAGGAAATCTTTGTTTTTCTTTCACTTGCACTTTAAAAAGCTCAAATTCTTTCTGTTCCAGATATGAAGAAACATGGAGAATTTGGTAAATTCCTCCAAAGCAAATGAAAACAATAGTCTTGCCCACTTAAACTGATCAAATTCTGTAGGTACAGGGATTGACAGCCTAGGAAGGATCAGGTTATACTTATCTGCTATCTATGAACTTAACCAATCCAGTTCTGATGGGTGAACAGGTGGTAGGCATCTGGAACTGTGTAGTTCTAATAGGTGGGCAGCAGGGAGGCTGCTGGAACTGTTCACATGCATGGCAGGAAAACAAAACAAAAATAAATATCTGCATGTTTCGAGGGTAATCCCACCCCCAAAGGAGAGCAACCACAGTCATGTGGGCAGACATAATTTGATACAGCCAACACATTGCCACAGTAGATATATGCAGCAGTATGGACACCTGATGGTGGTCTCATGTGTATTTCCCTCCCAATTTAATTTAGAAGTTTAATCTAGATTAAACTCTCTGTGCATAGCAGTAAATGAGTCAAAACAGAGCAAGACTACTCCACAGTGGATCTAGGGCACAGTCCTTGTGTTGATTTTCCCTAAGACTTACAGGTAAGGATGATTGCAGGAGAATGGGAGAGAAGTGGCAACACCAATATAGCACTAACATGGTTAAACAAATTGTGATTCAAACTGAGATCTTTAAGAACATTTCTAGTTCTCTGAAGATGCCAGCAAAATCCAGGTGATAGAACCTGGCTGCATCCCAAATTAGACTTCAGTTTGGAAGAGTTAAGCCGGGGTTTTTTTAGTGGTTCAATAAACTCTATTACATTATTGTAAGAACTGAACCTCTATCACTCTTCATTTCTTTAACAGGGTTTGTAATAGTTAACACATAGAGGAACATTACTTTTCCTAAACCATATAATTTGGTCATTTATCCACCTTCATCATCAGGTTCTTTCATACTTTCCATTGTATCTCTTAAAGCATTGTATAAACATTTCATAAAAGCTTTGATATGTACAGAATCCTGTCCTTTGTATCGAATCTATAACCATCTATCTATCAAAGTGTAGTATTTCATCTCTAGGTGTTATACATCTCTAAACATGCATCTATGAACCTACAGGTATTCAATGGTTAATCTCCTTGAGTGGTGTTAAATCTTAACTGCATTTGTTACATTCCTAAACATCCTAATGGGCATCCATCACATCCATAATGGGGCATATACCTATTTCAGCATTATCTAAATGAGAGAAAATATTTCCTCTCTTACCAAAATATTCTATTATTCAGTATATCTTTCAGCATGTTTGGATAGCTGGGTAGTTTCAGCATGTTTGAGTAGGGACAGTGTTCTGCAAATGTTGCAGACTTGCCAATGACAGGCTAATCTGTTAGCTCTATTATCTTGGCTGCTTCTATTGTCTCTCCTGCCTTGCCCAGGCTATCAGTTGTCCAATCAAAATAAATACATAAAAAACTACTAACTATTCCTCACTTAAGATATTAAATCAAAACAGAGATCTTTGGATATGAAGCATCAGTGCACCACTAAGAAGGTATTATAGGCCACATCTGCTCACATCTCACAGTGTTGTTGGACACACCAGCATGCTTACCTCTTACTTGCATTCTAATAAGTGTTTTTCCAGACTTAGGTGGGATACAGACTGCCCAAAAGGGCGGTCTGCTGCTGCCCTAGTTTGCTGCGTGAGGGAGCCGCAGCAGACAAACCACGTGGCTCCCTCGCGCAGCAAAAAGAAGCCTCAAAAAGCGGCTTCTTTTTCTGGCACTGTTGTGACGCCAATGGCGCACTTACGGCATCACAACCACACCGAGACATATGGATGCTAAGCGTCCATCACATCAAAATGGTGACGCCTGTATGTACAGGGCGCTGCCAATTTGACACCCTCGTCACATGCGAGGGGCATCTAAAAGCGCCACCCCTCGCACGTGACGATGGCGCCCCATAGGGCCTGTCTATCAAGCACCTTAGCTAGGTTCTCAGGGATACATACACACACACTCTGTAATACAGCTAATTTCCTGTTGCTTATATGCCACATATATGCTGCATCCTATTGGTTATACAGTGGACCCTTGTTATACATTTGGGTTTGGTTCCAAGATCCCCCGTGGATAACAAAATCCGTGTATGCTCAAGTCCCATTAAATATAATGACATAGCAAAATGGTGTCCCTTATAAAAAATGGAAAATCAAGGTTTGATATTTGAAATTTATACTTTTTTTGAACATTTTCAAACCGTGTATACTTGAATCTGTGTATAAAAAATCCGTGTATAAGAAGGGCCAACTGTACTTATAGGTTATACTTATTTTTCCCATAGATTTATTCCCAGGCCACAATGTTAGCAACTGTATAAGACTGGCCTGTAACAACATACAGACACAGGGCCCGAACAGACAGGCCAAAATAAAGCTGCTTCGGGTCACTTTGGAGGTATGCTGTTTAAATGATGTATGCATTCTAAAAGGCCAGAAGTTGAGCCAAAGTTATGTTCCAGTCCTAAGGACTGGAGCGCAGCTTTGGCGCAGCTTCTGTCTTCTTAAGATGCATGTGTCATTTAAACAGCATACCTCCAAAGTGACCCGAAGCAGCTTTATTTTGGCCTGTCTATTAGGACGCACAGTTTTAGACACAAGAAGCTGAAAGATAATAGTAGGGCTGTGTTTTTCCTCTAGCTGATCAAGACAAAGTACTGCAGTAGGATTCCAAGATCTCAGTCCCCACTTATTGAGGCCATATCCAGGCCACACGATGAGGGAAGGAATCTCAGGTAAAAAGCTATGCCCTGAAAAGAAAAGAAAAACTCTCTATGTTGCTGGATTTCATTGCTCTAGTTCACTTTGGAGAAACTACTATAAACTCTCCAAAAATCTTCTCCCTTCCTCCTTTGTTTCATTTGTTAGACTTTGTGGTTCATTTGGGGTTTTTTTTTAATTGGAATGACATGCTCCCAGCAACTCTGTTTGATGCTTAATGAATGTGCTTAATGGCATCACTGAGGCCCACCCCCTGCGACATCACAAGACTTATCACCAAGTCTCAGGTTTTGGCTGAGGGCATGGGGTACTTCTGGCAACACTATACAGTAGGCACGTCCATTGATTTTCAGTGCTGCTTCCCTTTCATAAACTCAAGAAAAGCAGGAGGGGAGCATGATGTTTGCATTCTAACTGCATTTTTTTTTCAGTCTCTGAGCTTTGTAATGTACAGCCTTGACTCTATAGCAAGGAAGCACTTTGAGTTTTAAGATAAAAGGCATCTCTATTGCTTGGCCTCAGAGCCAGAAGAATGTGAGCCTAACAATGAACAGTAAATTCATTCCTTTTGCATTTATCACAGTGAGTCCATAATGTTGCATTCCTCCCACTCCCACCCCCATACTCTCTCAGCGCTGCACAAAGCTGCCACTGGTATTGATTTTTAATTTGCAAGCACCACCAGGAAGCTTCTGTTGACCCTTGTCTGCCTCCTCAGGGGGAGAAATAGTTGTATGTCATCTCTTCAGTGACACACCTTAAATTGTAGGAAAACTTGCACAAGACATTGATGTTCACAACATGTGGCTTTCCCAGGGACTTTGAGTCAACTCAGTGACCTGAATCCGCATGAGCTGCATTGCTTTGAATATATGAAGAGGCTGATGTGAATTCATTGGTAGGCGACATAAATGAATTTCTATAGCTGCCATGCTCTCTGCTTCCTTTATGCCTTTTCACAGGTTCTTATTGCTACAATGCAGCAGATATATAACAACATGTCAACTGGCTGTGCACTAAGGAAACACTGTTACAAAAACAGGAAAAAAGCCTATTGTGTTAAAAGAGACCTCCTGGCCATCTTGATCTAACCCAGAGGAAGAAGGGGAAGTGGGTGGAAAGAAGGAAAATGATCATGACCATAACTTGTGCTGTTTGGGGACATGGGGATCTGGATACCATGGAAATAGAAATTGTATTCACTGTAGTTTTACCTGATTCTCATATAAATGAAGAGCATTCTAGTGTGTGGGACTTTAAAAGCCACAGAAAATTATGGGCATACTGAAATCAGTTTAAATTTGATTAAGAATTATATCTAGCCCTCAGTGGTAGGAAAGAAAATTGGAGAGGACATTGGAAAGTTAAAAGGCATGGCCTTGAGTCGAGATATAACTACAGTGGTACCTCGGGATACGAAATACCCAGGTTACGAAATTTTCGGGATACGAAAAAATCCCATAGGGAATTATTGTTTCGGGTTACGAATGTTTTTTTCGGGTTACGAAAAAACTTTTGGTGCTTTTTTCGGCTTTTTCGCACGGAATCGCGGCTTTTCCCCATTAGCGCCTATGGCAATTCGGCTTACGAAGGCTTTTCGGGTTACGAAAGCGGCCGCGTTACGAATTAATTTCGTAACCCGAGGCACCACTGTACTGTGACCTAATGCAAAGCAAACATTTAAATATATGCTTATTTTCTATTGTCTCCAGTGCCCTCCAAAATGCAGACCTCTCTTCTTAAATATTGCTTCAGCTTCTTTGATTGGTGGAGAATATATGGGTAGAACTACCCATTACTCTTTTTGGTACACGGTTGCCACAAGAAATTATATCTCATGGTCATTTTCTTTTTCCTCTTGTTTATTACATTTAAGCACATTTATCAATGTGAGATGGTAGAGGCGAGCCAAAGACATATCAGAGATATAGACAGAATATCAATTTGGATCTACTGGCAGATCTCTGGATGACTTCCAATAGGTTGCCAAGGGTTTATGATTCCCAATTGTTTATCAATAGCAGCAACAAAACCTTCTCTCATATGAATATAGCCTACTCTGAAGTAATCGCTATAGAATTTCATTGTTACGTGGTTTTACAAAATCTGTTCACTTACAAAAATCCACTCAGGACATATGTGAAGAAAGAGAAAGAGGTAAGCTGTCTAGTTTAAGCATGACAAGTGTCCAGTTAAGTATATCTAGAGTCTGTAAGAAATTATGGGGAAAATCAGGTAAGTCCCAGGGACCATACAGAATTTCAGCTTGAAGCTGAAACATGGTTCAGGTAGTGTGAAGTTCAAATGGGAAAAAACAGTCCTGAGTAGTATTAAAAGCAAATAAGAGAATTGCCAGAAAGATTAGTCTGAGGTACATGCTGAAGGTCAGAGAGCTACAAAGGCAGAAGCATCAGACAGTGTTGACTGGTAGTGATAGAGCTATGTCTGCAGCAATAGAATGGCCTCAGTTGAGCTAATTTATATTTATCCAGCTGGTTGCATTAGCTCAGCATCTTCCTTTTAGAGTGGAGCAGGGCATTTCCTGACCTTTTGCTATTAACATTTTCATTTATAATGCTCTACAGTGTGACATGCCTCTGTATCCCCCTTTTGTGCTGCAGAGAGGTGTACCTATGTATCCTCTCAGCTGTTGAAATTGCGCTGGCCAGGGCAGATTGTATGAATATATACGAGGGAGGTCTTTTATTTCTTCTTTTTCTTAACCTCAATATTTTTTATTTTTCTTTCCATTTATTTCAGCAGAAGATAAAATAATTAGGCCAGCTAATATGCTCTTTTCTCACTTGTTGAGGCATGTTGGATAAGTAAGAGCGCTTTGGGTCCAGTAGATTCAAGACCTCTCCATTCTGTGCTCCCCAAAACCTCATTCCACCTATTTTCCTAACAGCAGTGGAGCCCTGATAGTGGTGGAGCAATAGTGATGAAGCTCACCGTAATCCATGCAAGGTGGCTTTCAAAGATAGACCTTCTGTCCACATAACCTCTTCCCCATTCACAGAAAACAAGGTCAAAATAACTCTGTACCGTCTGGCAGGGTTTTTTTTTAACCCTGTAGAAGTCAAGCAGTATGACACCACTTGAACTACCATGGCTTCATCTTGTGGAATCCTGGGATTTGTAGTTTAGTGAGATGTTCAGTGTAGTCTGTCACAAAGGTCTAGTGCTTCACCAAACTACAAACCTCAGGATTCTGTAGTGTAGAGGTATCCCAGTTAAAGTCATGTCACACTGCTTTATTTCTGCAGTCTGGATACACCCTGGAACATCTGATCCAAGGATCATAAGACTACCCTTTAAAGAGATATGAGCCCCAGTACTCAGAGACAAACAGAGAAAGAGACAGACATAGAGTGGCAAACATACAGACAGTTACCTCTATTTGTAATAACATTTAGACTACCAACATTTGTTTCAGCTTCCAGCCAAAGTGTGGAGAGTCTACGTCAGTGGATCACAACCTGTGGGTCGGGACCCCTTTGGGGGTTGTAAGACCCTTTCCCAGGGGTCGCCTAGGACCAGCAGTGAGGCAGTGTGTGGGGGGGGGGAGTCTAGAGCCGCCTCTCCAGAAGCCTCTCAGGGCTGTGAAGGAGCAGAAGGGACTCTTTGGGGCCATGAGGCCAGAAGGAGGAGGAGGCTTTGCCTGGGAACAGAGCCTCTTGCCGGCCGTTTGGGCCTTTGGGGCATGCATGCAGTGGAAGGGAGGAGGCTGCGATGATGAGGAAAAGCAGGGGCTCCTCCGGATGGTCCTGGCCACTGCCCTTGGCTCCCTCCCTCCCTCCTTCCTCCCTCCCTCCTCCTCCTCTTCTACTTCCAGAGCAGCCTCAGCCCAAGTGAGCTACTCATTCACACTCCCTGGCTTTTCTCTCTCTCTCCCTCTCCCTGCACTTTGAGACCCCTCTAACTGCCCTGGCTCAATGCTCTGGAACTCTGGTGTCTGTGAGGCATTTAGCCTTCTCTGTCAAGAGAGCTCTGGTGCCACAATAAACTACAATTCCCAGGATTCCATAGCACTTGGCAGTCAAAGCGGTGTGTTTTGGACACAGATATCCTCCTTTTGTGAATTAATGAATGAATCCAGTCCCTAGCCTTTATCTCTCTCACACACACTGCAGGAATAATAACCCACTTTGAGACTGCTTTAACTCAATTCCAGGGAATCCTGGGAATGCTACTGTTTGGGAGACATTGAGACTTCTCTGTCAGAGATGGTTCTGCGACCACACTAGACTACAATTCCCAGGATTCCCCAACACTGAGCAGTCTCAAACTGGACCATTTCCTCAGTGTAGATGCACCTGGTGAGGAATTCTGGGCACTGCAGTTCAACTACCTTTGGAGAGTTATATGACTCCCTATCACTAACCCAGGACATTTAAATCATTCTCAGACTGCATTATTTCCTCAGTGTGGATGCAGCTTTGGCGAGGAACTCTGGGCATTTCAGTCCAGCATTGTTTTATTTCTGCAGTGTATTTTGGACCAGAGTCAAGGTGACCAGACTTCCTCCTCCTTTTCCAGGACATGTCCTCTTCTGTCAAATTTCAAAATGTCCTCCATTTGGATCATGGATAAGAAGCATGAATGTATAATCACATGGGTGTTTTTAGCTTTTATTTTTGGTCATCTCCTACATTTTTTGTTTGAGTGCCCTACATTTTGGGGTGATGGCATTGGTCACCTTGATCAGAGAGCTTTACAGGGGTTTAACTGCCATTCTGCTGTTGTGCTGGAACAAACCACCATTCCCAGAATTCCATAGCATTGAGCCGAGGCAGTTAAAGTGGTCTCAAACCAGAGAAACGTCAGAAAGAAACTCTGCCAGAACATGGCCACATAGCTCGAAAAACCCACAAAAAACTATGGATGCTGGCCATGAAAGCCTGCGACTTTACATTCAAACCATATTATTTCTCCAGTGTAGATGCAGCCCAAGACTTTTGCCTCTCTTATGCCTGAGATTTCAAAGCCCAGCCCTGGCACCACAACAAACTACAAATCCCAGGATTCCATAGGATGGAGTGATGAGAGTGAAAGCAGTGTCAAACTGCTTTAATTCTGCCACACTGCAGAATTAAAGCAGTTTGACACTGCTTTCACTCTCA
>NC_056525.1:21647194-21746718 GCF_019175285.1 Sceloporus undulatus | reverse complement strand
TCTTTTCCTTAACCTCAATATTTTTTATTTTCTTTCCATTTATTCAGCAGAAGATAAAATAGAGCCAGCTAATATGCTCTTCTCACTTGTTGAGGCATGTTGATAAGTAAGAGCGCTTGGGTCCAGTAGATTCAAGACCTCTCCATTCTGTGCTCCCCAAAACCTTCCACCATTTCTCTAACAGCAGTGGAGCCCTGATAGTGGTGGAGCAATAGTGATGAAGCTCACCGTAATCCATGCAAGGTGGCTTTCAAGATAGACCTTCTGTCCACATAACCTCTTCCCCATTCACAGAAAACAAGGTCAAAATAACTCTGTACCGTTGGCAGGGTTTTTTTTTTAACTGTAGAAGTCAAGCAGTATGACACCACTTGAACTACCATGGCTTCATCTTTGTGGAATCCTGGGTTTGTAGTTTAGTGAGATGTTCAGTGTGTCTGTCACCAAGGTCTAGTGCTTCACCAAACTACAAACCTCAGGATTCTGTAGTGTAGAGGTATCCCAGTTAAAGTCATGTCACACTGCTTTATTTCTGCAGTCTGGATACACCCTGGAACATCTGATCCAAGGATCATAAGACTACCCTTTAAGAGATATGGCCCAGTACTCAGAGACAAACAGAGAAGAGACAGACATAGAGTGGGGGCAAACATACAGACGTTACCTCTATTTGTATAACATTTAGACTACCAACATTTTTTCAGCTTCCAGCCAAAGTGTGGAGGTCTACGTCAGTGGATCAAACCTGTGGGTCGGGACCCCTTTGGGGTTGTAAGACCCTTTCCCAGGGGTCGCCTAGGACCAGCAGTGAGGCAGTGTGTGTGTGGGGGGGGGATCTAGAGCCGCCTCTCCAGAGCCTCTCGGGCTGTGAAGGAGCAGAAGGGACTCTTTGGGGCCATGAGGCCAGAAGAGGAGGAGGCTTGCCTGGGAACAGCCTCTTGCCGGCCGTTTGGGCTTTGGGCATGCATGCAGTGGAAGGGAGGAGGCTGCGATGATGGGAAAAGCAGGGGCTCCTCCGGATGGTCCTGGCCACTGCCCTTGGCTCCCTCCCTCCTCCTTCCCTCCTCCCTCTCCTCCTCTTCTACTTCCAGAGCGCCTCAGCCAAGTGAGCTACTCATTCACACTCCCTGCTTTTCTCTCTCTCTCCCTCTCCCTGCACTTTGAGCCCCTCTAACTGCCCTGGCTCAATGCTCTGGAACTCTGGTGTCTGTGGGCATTTAGCCTTCTCTGTCAGAGAGCTCTGGTGCCACAATAAACACAATTCCAGGATTCCATAGCACTTGGCAGTCAAAGCGGTGTGTTTTGGACCAGATATCCTCCTTTTGTGAGTTAATGATGATCCAGTCCCTAGCCTTTATCTCTCTCACACACACTGCCGGAATAATAACCACTTTGAGACTGCTTACTCAATTCCAGGGAATCCTGGGAATGCTACTGTTTGGGAGACATTGAGACTTCTCTGTCAGAGATGGTTCTGCGACCACACTAGACTACAATCCCAGGATTCCCCACACTGAGCAGTCTCAAACTGGACCATTCCTCAGTGTAGATGCACCTGGTGAGGAATTCTGGGCACTGCAGTTCAACTACCTTTGGAGAGTTATATGACTCCCTTCACTAACCCAGGACATTTAAATCATTCTCAGACTGCTTATTTCCTCAGTGTGGATGCAGCTTTGGGCGGAACTCTGGGCATTCCAGTCCAGCATTGTTTATTTCTGCAGTGTATTTTGGACCAGAGACAAGGTGACCAGGCATCCTCCTCTTTTCCAGGACATGTCCTCTTCTGTCAAATTTCAAAATGTCCTCCATTTGGATCATGGATAAGAAGCATGATGTATAATCACATGGGTGTTTTTAGCTTTTATTTTTGGTCATCTCCTACATTTTTTGTTTGTGGCCCTACTTTTGGGGTGAGGCATTGGTCACCTTGATCAGAGGCTTTACAGGGTTTAACTGCCATTCTGCTGTTGTGCTGGAACAACCACCATCCCAGAATTCCATAGCATTGAGCCGGGCAGTTAAAGTGGTCTCAAACCAGAGAACGTCAGAAAGAAACTGCCAGAAACATGGCCACATAGCCGAAAAACCCAAAAAAACTATGGATGCTGGCCATGAAACCTTCGACTACATTCAAACCATAATTATTTCTCCAGTGTAGATGCAGCCCAAGACTTTTGCCTCTCTTATGCCTGAGATTTCAAAGCCCAGCCCTGGCACCACAACAAACTACAAATCCCAGGATTCCATAGGATGGAGTGATGAGAGTGAAAGCAGTGTCAAACTGCTTTAATTCTGCAGTGTGGCAGCAGCCTAAATGTGCTTAATGCAGTTCTTAACTTGGTGCACCTCTTGCATTGCGAGTCACGCAATACTTTTTTGTTTAACAACTTGTACCCATTAACTCCATTTCATGTTTCCAATACAGACAAAACAAGGCAAAATTTAATTGATTGATTGATTGATTAATCATAGAATCATAGAATCATAGAGCTGGAAGAGACCACAAGGGCCATCCAGTCCAACCCCCTGCCATGCAGGAAATCCAGATCAAAGCATCCCCGACAGATGGCCATCCAGCCTCCGTTTGAAGACCTCCAAGGAGGGAGACTTCACTACACTCCAAGGGAGTTTGTTCCACTGTTGAACAGCCCTTACTGTCAGGAACTTCCTCCTAATGTTGAGGTGGAATCTCTTTTCCTGCAGCTTGCATCCATTGCTCCGGGTCCTAGTCTCTGGAGCAGCAGAAAACAAGCTTGCTGCCTCCTCAATATGACATCCCTTCAAATATTTAAACAGGGCTATCATATCACCTCTCAACCTTCTTTTCTCCAGGCTAAACATACCCAGTTCCCTAAGGCGTTCCTCATAGGGCTTGGATTCCAGACCCTTCACCATCTTAGTCACCCTCCTCTGGACATGCTCCAGCTTCTCAACGTCCTTCTTGAACTGTGGCGCCCAGAACTGGACACAATATTCCAGGTAGGGCCTAACCAGAGCAGAATACAGTGGCACTATTACTTCCCTTGATCTAGACACTATACTTCTATTGATGCAGCCTAAAATCGCATTCATTTATTACGGCACACAGCCAGCACAGGATTGATTGGTTAATATCCCATCTTTCTCCCAGTACAGAAACCAAGGCAACATACAAGTTTAAAAAAACACAATACCCACTTGGTGAACTTGGGCAAATCACACTCTCTCAGCCTCAGAAAAGGACAATGCCAAACCCCCTCTGAGCAAATCATGGCAAGAAAATCCTGTGATAGGTCACACTTAGGGTCTGCCGTGTATCAGAAATGACTTGAAGGCACAGAACCACAAAGTGGAACAAGACTGGATCCAGAAGGTTCTGGAATGCTGTGAGAAGACTAAGACCATCGGAAAACACATATTTCCGATGGTCTTAGGAACCGAGACACCACTCCAATATTGTTGGGGGTCACCACAACATGAGGAACTGTATTAAAGGGTCGCGGCATTAGAAAGGTTGGGAACCACTGGTCTACGTTAATATTATTTTTAATAGGGCAATGCTATTGTAAAGTCTGAGACCTTCAGGGCTGGGGGATTTTGACATCTCCTAAACTACTGAAATCCAAGGTTTTTACATATTTATTTTGCAACATAGCAGAAGAGGTATTATTAACATCCCTCTACAAAACAGATATAAACTACAGTACTCAAATGTAATAGTTCGGGTTTGTTTTTTGTTTTTTTTAAAGTAAAATTGGTTGTGTTATTTCTTGTTTCCGTAATTTCTGCATCATCTAGATTAAAGGAGCTGCTCCTTTCCTTCATATTTTGCTCCATAAAACTAATTTTCTCCCCTCATAATCAATGCTACAGAGATATGATCACCAGTTCTCAGAGGTTAAAGCTTCCCCCTGTGATGATGGTGAGGGGTAGAAGGATTTTGGATACCATATGTCCAGAGCTTTGCCTACTCCATACCATACCATACCATACCATAATCCACTTCCAGACCCCCATCTGCCCATTTTTCCTCTTCCTTGATGTAGGACCTTGAATATTGGAGGGGAAATAAGTATAGAAAAATTCATGAGGAAAGGAAAACCTAGGATTGGATCATACTCATCCCTCAGGTCTGACATTCAAGGGGAAAATCCAGTTTTTCCTATGTTTCCTTGGACATGGTTTAACAGGGAGCACATAACTGCAGTTTAGCACTTTTATTGTATTCTGTATTTCTATGACTCTTTATGGTAGAGATATAAATAAATCTTCACATTCCATTACTGCAAACAAGAATGGAAACTTTCCCAAACTTTGTGTCTGCTGGATGAAATTATGAGAGTTTAGGGGTGGGGGGTAATGATTTTTCTATTTTTGAGACACTTTTCCAAATATATTGTAAAGGGGGATGTTACACTCAAAAATATATTCCTGCAACATAAATTTCCTGTGCAATACATGTTTTTGTACAATATTCAATGTTTTGTTTGCATGTTTAGTTTTGCTCTTGCTGATGAGGATGGGCTAAGATAAGTTCTGGTCTTCAGGGAGAGATTTATACATATGCCTGTAGAAATTATTGTGTTAAACTGATGAGGATGTAAACAGGGACGAATAAGCACATGTTTATATATACAAATGCATATATGTGGCTTTGTGGGGGAAATGCATATTATTTTGGATTTTTTTAACCAAAAATCCACAATCATTTAAAAAAAAACAGAAAAAGTGCTCTGTGAAAGATGGAGCAAGACAAGAGCACCTGAGCTAATGAAACATACATGCTGTAGATTATGCTGGATTTGTACTTTGTTACTTACTGTATATACTCATGTATAAGTCTAGAAATTTTAGTTCAAAAAAATTGACCCAAAAAACCTAAGTCGACTTATCCATGGGTCAATGTAAGTGCTATACTTTAACACTTATAAAAGAAATGAACTATCCCCAGGTGAAAACCAAGAGTGTAATCTGTCTTGGAAGTACTGACCCACTTCTAATCCCTTATCTATCAAGCCTTTAGTGTGAGCACAAACAGTTTTGCCAACTGCAATTTTGTAAGTTCTTTGGCATCATTTTCCTTTCTTTCATCCTGGTTTTCATTTGAGAAATGTTGGAGGATATGGAATGCCTAAGTCACTCCTCATAGGGCATGGTTTCCAGACCTTACACTATTTTGGCCACCCTCCTTTGGTCATACTCTATCTTTTCAACATCCTTGTTTAATTGTGGTGACCAGAGCAGGACACAACATGCAGTGTGGCAGCAGCCAAAAAATAGGCATAGTTAACCCATTTTATATGCCTGTCCCCTATCTTTCTAGAGATAAGGCAGTTTAACATTTTGTTTTAAGTATTAACAAATAATGCACATATTTTGACCTCAGTAGAACAAGCTTTTGAATTAGAATTCTGTTAGCTGTGGAAGCAATTCTTGTCTCAAGCCTCACCTGGCAGTTTTGCTCCTTCAACCGTAGCATGCCCAGTACTGGACATAAAGTAATGAAATACAATCTAACAGCTAGCCATTAAGTCATATAAAAGCTATATGAAGTTGTAATGTTTAGCAGCAGCAATCACTGAATATCAGCTCCTGGTGTCAGCAGCAAGAGAAACCTCTTACTTTCATGCTCAACTTTTCAGCTTTCCAGAAGCCTCCAATTGGTCACTACATGGTACAGGATCCTAGACTGAATGGATTCAAGTGGTTTAATCCAGCAGGCTGTCCTAATAATAATAATAATAATTTATTTATATCCCACCTCTCCAAAAGGATCGAAGTGGCTTACAACAGTAATAAAATACATACAATATAAAAAAATTAATCCCATTATCCCCTCCCTCCTAAAACAACATCATGATAATTCCTTCCTGCTTGTCTATCTGAAGATTCCTTCCTCTTGACAAAACATCCCTGAAGCCACCAAATTATTGACTCCACTAAGTGCTATTTTCTGTCAGCATTCATGTGCTAGCAGCTTTCTGTTGTTGAACTGGTGATCTTCCCATCTGACTTAAAGGTAAGGAAAGAAGACAGCAAGAAGCATGTCTCTGTTATTCTTTTTCAGGTAATAATGTGTAACATCACTTTCCACTTTCAAGGTCATTCAATGCAAAATAACTTCTGTTTCCATTTTCAAGTCTCACAGACAATCCAGTGTCCTTCCATTAATTATACTATTATTAAAAAGAACACCCAAACCAGCAAACGGTACAATTGCTTTAGACAGACTGAACTAGTTGGACGTGAGATGCGTTATTAAGAGGCTGTGCACCTAATTGCTCTTCCTTCCCTTTTGATTCTGTTCCTGACATTTCACCCTCCCCATCAACACAATTGTTGCAACAAATTATTCCAATAGTGTGTCACTCTAAAACAGTCATCAGTCACAAAAGAAACATCACATATTATCTATTAGAAGGAAAGAGAGGTAAAGAAAGAGACAAGATGTGTGTCTATACTATGGCTCCAAAATGATAAAAACTTGAATTTTGAAACTTGGTGTACATATGCAAGGGGCCACCAGGGATATGTAATCTGAGGTTTGCTTTCTTATTTCAAAATATTATTAATTTTAATCAATTAAAAACTGCCTTGTAGCTTAATGTATCACAGTGATTCATTAGATGCCTCCTGCTCCTGGGGTTACTCAATGACAAACACCTGACTCTTCAGGAAAAAGTAAGCTCCTTGGAAGTAAGAGAACTACTCTATGCTAAAGGGAGGAAGGCTAGGGTTTTGTTCCAAATGCTTATATCAGTTTGAAGTGGGTCTTAGGAGGACCAAGTTATACAATCATTCATTTCTTTCTACTGTTGGAATGACAAAGGTCCTTCTGCTGTGTAATCCAGTATTTCTGGTTCCTTTTGCTCCACATATGTGTCTATGTGTGCACACATGTGAGCACATATGTGTATGTATCTACAAAGATATATGTGTACATTACTGTCAATATATAAAAAGAAGAAGAGCAACGACTCACGTTGCCTGTTATAGGCTCTTGTATTCTTTCCTTGTCTGGATTAGAGATGAAAAATTTCCAGAAATTTTGAAGCCATGGAAAAAAAAACTTTTTTTTTTTTTGCAAAAATAGAAAAAATGCAACATTAGCACTTTTAACAGTACAAAGGTAGTAAACTGAGCATTGGAGTAGCACTCTGGAAACTACTGGGTGCTCTAGGCAAGGCACACCCTTTCAGCCTAAGAAGAAGGCAAGGTCAAATCTCCAGTGAATAAATCTTGCCAAAAAAAGCATAGGATAGAGTCAACATTCTAGATTCTACAACAGTTAATTAACCAGAAAGTGTGTAAGCACTTAGAAAGGAATGTCATGATTACTAAAAGTCAGCATGGGTTTCTCAAAAACAAATCACGCCAAACTAATCTTTTCTCTTTTTTGGATAAAGTCATAAGCTTGGTAGATAAAGGAAATTGTGTGGGTGTCACATATCATTACTTCAGTAAAGTAAAATAATGCCTATAACCCATAGTAAAATATGGGTGAGACAATGCAACTGTTAAGCAGATTTGTAATTGGTTGACAGACCACAGCCAAAGGGTATTCAACAATGGCTCCTCTTCTTCCTGGAGAGAATTGACTAGTGGTGTGCCACAGGGATCAGTCCTGGGTCCAGTGCTATTCAGCCTCATTTGGAATGTGTGTCCTGTTCTGGTCACCACAATTAAACAAGGATGTTGAAAAGAGTATGATCAAAGGAGGGTGGCCAAAATAGTGTATGGTCTGGAAACCATGCCCTATGAGGATCCCATACCCTCCAACATTTCTCAAATGAAAACCAGGATCCAGGGAGCTGGATATGTTTAGTCTGGAGAAGAAATGGTTAGGGGGTGACATTGTAGCCATATTTAAATATTTGAAGGGATGTCATATTGAAGATGGAGCAAGCTTGTTTCCTGCTGCTCCAGAAGCTAGGACATAGAACAATAGATTCAAACTACATGAAAAGTGATTACACCTGAACACTAGGGAAAACTTCCTAATGGTAAAAGCTGTTTGACAGTGGAACACACTATCTCAAAGAGTGGTGGAGTCGCTTACTTTTGAGGTTTTTAAATGGAGACCATCTGTCAGGAGTGCTTTAATTTTGTATTCCTGTATAGAGAGGATTGGACTGGATGGCTTTTGTAGTCTCTATAACTCTTTAGTTCTATGATTAGTCAGAATCAAATCAAAAGCAATGGCTGTTCTAAAAGGTGTCTCAGGACCATCGAGCTGTGAGTTCTGTGAAACTCAGGCGGGTTATAGACCACCATGAAAGTACACGCAGAGCGCGTACTAGGGTTAGGGAGGTGCGGTGCTTCCGCGCGTAAAAAATGATGGCGGCCGTTCCAGACGGCCGCCATCATGAGGACGTCACGATCGCGCCGCCTCTACACAGGGTGGCTTGGACGTGACGTCCTTGCTCCACGTCAGGGCGCCTAGGGCGCCCTTTGCGCGAACCAGGAAGGAGCTCTGGTTTGAGGCTGGGCGCAGCCTTCGCTGGGCGCAGCCTTCAGACGGCTGTACCCAGCGAAGCAAGGGAGAAAGGGGCCAAGCGGCCCCTTTCTCCCCCTCCCCGCCGCCGCGGGGTGTCCTTGGGGCTTGAAGCCCCAAGGACACCCCTTTTCAGGCTGCGGGGAAGCAGCGTTTTGCCGCTTCCCCACAGCCTGAAAAGCGGCGGATCGGGGCCTCAGAAGCTGCCGTTCTAGCTGCTGAGGCCCCGATACACCAGGGAAAGGGGCGGGTACAGCCCACCCCAAATAGGCCGTCTGTAACCCGCCTCAGACCTTGATCTTCTGTCTGGTTCAATTCAAGTTGTAACAACTACTGCTGGTGCCATGGCCATGCAGGTGTTGTTTAGGAGGTTTTGGCTGGGGGAACATTTAATTTGGGAAGAAATATATTTTTGTTGTTGTAAGGATTTCTTTTCCGTGTTTCTTTCTTTTCTTTAATTAGCTGTACAACCCAGTGCTGCACAAGAAACTCCTTGCCCAGTGTTAATGGTTGTTCAATTTCAACTGCTCTAGATGATAAGAGCCTATTGCTTTGGATGCTTAAACACTCCTTGTGTTATACATTAGTCTCAGTTGTCCTTGAAAGATCATGTCTCTTCTGATCAGCTGCTAATCCCACTACTCTATACAAATAAAAAAATGATTGAGTTGTCTTCCTCCCCTCCACCAAAGTGAATTTCAAGTATAAAATGTAGCCCTATCAAATATATGTGATAGCTACATAGTAAAAACAAAATAGATTCATCTGTTTTCATGTGATTCAGAAATAAACAGACACTTAATTTTATTGATCTAGATTAGCTTTGATTATTAGTGGATTGTTTAATTGGAGTGTCTGTTTTTAATCATTGTGGGATGTTTAGCCTACTGTCTAGATGATACAGATTATCTAGATATATTTCAGTCTAGTCTCTCACTTGGCTATGAGATAGAGACTGCTTTGGTCACCCTGCTGGATCATATATGATGGGCACTAGATAGAAGAAGAATCATTGAATCACAGAGTTGGAAGAAACCACAAGGGCCATCCAGTCCAATTTCCTGCCAGAATCAAAACATCCCTGACAGATGGCCATCCAGCCTCTGTTTAAAAACCTCCAAAGAAGAAGGCTCCACTATACTCTGAGGGAGTGTATTCCACTGTCAAACAGCTCTTACTGTCAAGAAGTCCTTCCTAATACTGAGGTGGAATCTTTTTTCCTGTACTCAGTGAGAGACTGGCTATGGGAATATAGCCAAACATTTGTCTTTTCTTCTCCACTCTCCATCAGCAATGAAATGGTTGTGGGAGGGGAGAGCTGTCACATTGCAAAGGTGTGCCCTGGGGGTGGGGGTAACAGGGAAGACATAGTGGATTTCCATATGCAGAACATTTTATACTACACTAAGCCAAATACTATCTTGGTCAATGCTTGTTATCTCTCAGATATTATTGAATAGAGATAGTACTTCATTTTAATTGCCAGTATCTTAATTGTACTGTTTTGTATCTATACCTTCAACAATATCCTAATGGTTGCTATGACACTTATTCTAGCTGTCACAATGGCTGCAAAGATGCATTTATGGCCACTGGCTTCACATATTGTGTTTTCTGTAAAAAATAAATAAATACCAAAGGATAGTCCAGATTGCTTGTCTCCTAGAGAAGACAGGTTGAATGAACCATCCCTTAGATATAATGGCATCATCTAAGGTAGTGTGGAGGAATAATCTGAAGCCTGCTGTGGCAAGTCTCCAATACACTATACAGTTGGCTCTCCGTATCCACAGATTCTACATCCATGGATTCAATCATCCATGGCCATATATATATATATATAATCTTAATGTTGTCATTTTATATAAGGGACAATATTTTACTACACCATTGTATGTATATAATGGGACTTGATCATCTGTGGATTTTGGTATCAATGAAGGGTCATGGAACAAGACCTCAGTGGATACCAGGGACCTGCTGTACTAATAAATTTGCCCACATCTTTCTGATTTGGACTTCCTACTGAACAAAGGCTCTGATAAGGTGTGTTTGAGACAGCCACTTATTCAGTTTTGATGGATGAGTTTCAGTTTGTTCAGCATGTGGAGGGTAACAAGTTACTTGAAAGGGTAAAACTGTCTTCTTATTCTTTAGACCAGAGATGGGAATTGTACTTCCATACAGATATTGTTATATTGCAACTCTCAACATTGTCTATTATCACTAAGTTGCTGGAAGCTGCAGTCCTACATCATCAACAGAGGGCCAAAGAATTTCCACCCCTACTTTGAATCTATATCCATGCTGGAATGTAAACGCTGCCAGAGAAGCAGCTGGATGATTGAGTGATGAAGAGCATTAATACTTCCTTGATGAAAGAGCATCATGTTCCAGCTTTTGAGGATTTTGGGGGGGAGGGGGGAGGGGGACTTATTACCCTTTGCAACCCATCATTTCTGACTCATCACTCCAGTTTCTAGAGATAATGATGGCTTGATCACTCTTGGTTTTCTTAAATGGAAATTATTGGGTGGATCTTGTTTCCATCTGGATTCAGGCCTGGTTTGGGAATGGAAACACCTTTGATCAAATAATGATCCATGCCAGAATCTGGATAGGGAGAGGTGAATCACTGTTGGTTCTGCTAGACCTCTTGGTATCCAGTATCTTTGATCATCGTAGCCTTCTTGGATAATTTACCAATGTGTACTGTAGATTGTGCTTCTAGGCTTGTTTGTTTCCCAGAAGTTTGTGCCATAGGACAAATGATCACCACACAATACATCTTATATTTATATGATGATAATATGCTCTGTGTGAATCTGCCCTTGCAAACTGGCCAGAAACTTCAGATGGTATAAAATAAGGTTTGCTGTTGTTGTTAATTGTCTTTGAGTCAGTTTCCAACTCATGGCAATCCTGTGAATGAGACACCTCCAAGATCCCTTGTCCTCAACTGCTCTGCCCCTTTCCTGCAGTCCCAGAGCCACAGCTTCCCTAACTGCATCCATCCATCTGGTATGTGATTTTCCTCTCCTTCTACCACCCTTCATCTTTCCCAGCATTATTGTTTTTTCTAGTGAATCATGCCATCTCATGATATGTCCAAAGTGTGATAGCCTCAGTTTACTTGTCTTGGCTTCCAAGGAGAGTTCAGGCCTGATCTTGTGGCACCGATGAGCCTAATTGAATAAAAGACGTTGTAGCATAAGATTTTGTAGATTTGGTCTACTTCCTCAGATACATGGAGTGGATCCTGAGGAAATACACCAAGTCTATGAAAACTTACGCTACAAATGCTTTCACTCAGTTAATCTCAAAGGTGCCACAAAATCCCTTTGCATACTGATGTTCCAGATTAACATGGCTATGTCTCTAAATTGTAGTCATTTTTTATTTTTATTTTTGTCAGAGGAATTATCCAGTGGAGATGAGTATAGGTCCCTAAGGTCTGTGTATATTAAAGCTGCTCCTGTGGACTCAGGACCTCTAGTGGTACAGAAGGCTATACCTTTGGACAAAGGAAGTAAGTAGTGAGTTGGTTGGATGTCCTCCACATCTCTGTGAGCAATGCCTTATGAAAGCATGGCTTCAGTTAAGGCTTCCGTAGGGAGTACTTGGCTACAGGAGAAATCCCCTTGGAAATAGGATTCCTTCAGAGCAAGGGGTCTCAAGTGTAAGGACTTCCTTCATGGGAAGACTTAATATTAGGAGTATCTGCAGCGGAGCAACTCAGCCATGATCATTTAGGTGGCTCAAAAAAATTGCTGTTCCTAAGTGACAGATTCTACTGTTCTTTGTATCTTGTGACTCTTTTCTGCTGCCGCTCCCAATTTATGGAATGGCCTGCTGGATGAGATCTGTCAAATTACCAATCTAGAGAGCTTTTAAAAAAGCCATTAAGACAGATCTCTTCTGGCAGGCCTTCCCATAATAAAATACTCAGCCACGAATAAGACTTCCCATCTATTGAACTCTGCCCATGATTATTATTATTTGCATTAATCAGATTTTAATATGTAGTTTTAATCTTATACTGTTTAATCTTGTTTTAAGGGGGGCATTATGTATATATGAATGCATTTTAACTTGCTGTATGCCGCTTTGATTGCCTGGCAAAAAGCGGGATAGAAATTAAAAAATTATTTATTATTTTATTATTTTATTATTTATTTGTTATTGTGACTGATCTGAAATTACCTGACCTTGGACTGTGTTTGACTTTATCCCTTGGAACCTCCTTGCTTGTTTGCAATTGAGAATGAAACTATTAAAACCCTGGACTGTTGTTTGACTTTGGCTTTGGATCTACCTTACTGAGATTGCTTTTCTCTAGTAGGGCTCTATTTTGACCATTTATACTTGATCTCTGAACTGTCTACTAGCTTCATGTGGCTGTACTAGTATTTATGCTGAACTATCAGACTCTGTTATGACAACTTGCATGCTTACAAATAGCAGAGTAACCCAATAATTATCTGACATGTGCTTTTACAAACAGCATAATTTCAGTCTCAATACAGGTACTTTGGTGTCCAGTTTGTTTCCAAGTGCAATTCCAGGTGCTCCTTCTTACCTATCAAGCCCTAAATAGATTGAGACTAGACTGTTTGAAAGACCATCTCCTCCCATAGAAGCCTGCCTGAAATTTTCATTCAATATTCAAAGCTGCTGTAAGTCCTGGAGCATCGTTCTTCCATTGCTCAGTAATGGGTAGCTTAAGCATGTCACCATGTCCAAGCTCTGGTCCTACCACCTAGAAAGTTCAGGGTGGTGACTACTGATAATAGGGGAGATTAGAGAGAGAGAGAGAGAGAGAGAGAGAGAGAGAGAGAGAGAGAGGCAGGCTGCAACAGGTGTAGGACTACATTCCCAAAAAGCTTAGGTAGCCTCCTTTCCATTATCCTTTAGACAACGCTACTCTGCTGAGTTTTTAATAGTTAGTGCTGCCCTCTGTATTTGCTGTTCATCACTCTTTGTTTTTCCAGATTGGCTCATTCAGATTTTTTCAGCTTAGTATTTGGTTCTTTTTACTTCTATGCCACCTTTAGCTCTCACTCAGTGGAAGTGTCATTTAAAATATACTAAATATAATAAAGTAATAAATAATGTAATTCTCTCCCCTCCCAGAATTACCTTTTTGTCAAAGCAACCTGGGACTGCAGCTGCTGAACATGAGCATTCTGCCACACTCTTGTTGCCTGGCACCTCCATCTTCCACATATCATGGAATGGGGGAATCTGTTTTAAGGAACATGTCCTATGTAGGGGCCCACAACTGTAAAGCAGACTCCGCACCTGAGACCTATTTTGCAGTTTGTCCTGAAACCATGATAATTACATGAATTGTCATTGCATAAAGGAAGCATACATGAATAGGATAATTATACAGACATTTCCATTAGTTATTTCCCTTGTGTTTTAATTCACCCAATGCTTTCACTTCTTGCATAATGATGACACACTTCAGAACATGAACCATTTTTTAAATTTTCTTCAAGGTATCCTTCTCATGCCATTTCTTCTTCTTTGTTTTTCCATATTTACCTAAGCCCAAGAAGGGTTATTTGGATGAAAAGTAACTAGCTGAACTGAATAGCTGGATATTAACACTAGATTTAGCACATAGCACCAAATCTGGAGGAGTGAGCCTAAATGAAGCACCAGCCATATCCTCTAAATAGTTGAAGCAACAATTTAAACAGTGTATATTTACTTGTCAAGAAGGCACTACTGACTCCCATGTTCAGAACTGTATTATTGTTCATCTTTTTTAGCTGCTGTGATACCAATGAAAATGTACATCCTTTCAGTTAAGGGTGTGCATGTGAATAATTGTTGTGATCAGATCCAAGAATGGATGTTTCATAGTCTACCTCTGCTAAAAGCAATACAAAGATAAAGACATGTCCTTAAATCCTTTAAGTGTATGGTTTGCATACAGTTGTCCAGAGTTAAGTATAAAGAGTGTTTGTATTTGAGCACTAGTGAAATGAAATTCACAATATAACTGAGTTCAGGGTGAATATGATTAAAATTTGTAATTTTCTAAACACACTCATACACAGTTAATCCCTTTTACTCTCCATCCACTTTCCACCAGAAAACAAATCAAATTCTAACCACCATGCCAATGGTAAATAGGTACTCTCTCTCTTCCTTCTTACAATAACATACCTTACTCCAAACAATTTCCTTCTGCTCCTAATACAAACATGACGACTGAGTGTATATGAGATAGTATTGTTACATAAGAGGGATAAATCTTCTCTGCAAATTCTATCTCAAAGAATGAAATTGTCTACAAATGAAGGTTTTGAAAAACCTTGAGTTTTCAACAATGGAGCAAACAGCCACAAAGGATACTTTTCAAATCAGATGGTGCCTGTCGGTTTATTGATTATTTGGCTTATATCCTGATTGTTTCTAAACATTGGAGTGCAAAGTGGTTCACAACAAGATGTTTTTGAAAATAGGATATAAAGACACAGAATAAAATATCTGAACACAATTAAATATCTGAACACAATTAAATAAATATTAAAGTACATTTGAATAAAAAACCTATTTAGTAATGCATTGTTTTTAAACAAAATCACCCACCACTTAAAAGCCCCTCAGTAGCAACTGAGTTGCCAAACATCCACCTGAATAAACAGGTCTTTACCTATTAAGATATGAACAAAACCAAGAGGTTCATACAGAGTTTCACAGACTGGGTATTGCCACCAACAATTTCAAAATTTGCAATTGAGAGGTGTGTTCTCCTATCCAGAATCCCTGTGGTCAGTTGCTTGAGATATATTCTGTGGTGCAACAAGGGAGAACTTTTCTATTGATCAGAGAGTCAAAAGAATAAAAAGGGAAACAACAGGTTCTTAGAAAGATGTAATAATTCAGTAGCTTTAATCTGCCTGCCAATCAGATTGGCTCACATTAAATATTGCTTGCTGATTGCTGTTCCTTCTGTACCTGAAAGAACACACAGACTGTGGTATTTTCATTTGTTCTGACGTCGGTGGAACAGTGAATCACAACCCAATTTTTGTCTGCCCTTTGAAGGAAATATCCAAAGTGCTGTGCCTGTTTGAGCTATAGGGTTCTGCTTCTCCTTTGAAATTGAGGCTAAACTCTATAGTAGATCACTTTCTGTCTATTACTGGAACTGCCAATCTCCACTGCTATGGATCAGCTTACTACTCATATTCAGTTGACTTCATTGAGTAGAAGCCCTTTGCAGATATTCCAGTGCATTCCTGAAAAGCTAAGATGCTAGAGACTTGCATACATGACCACAGGGTCATCCTGCTTTAACCCTCATGAGAGTAAATGGATCCCTTCATAAATATATTCGGTGGCAACTGTTGCCTTCCATGACAGTGGTGCAATGAATCATCTCTGGATTTTATAACTTTGAAATGCTATCCAAGGTGCTGAAACTATTTCAGGGATATAGGTTTCAGCACAATGGATAGCTCCCTTAAAGATTCACTGCCCCGCTGACACAATGTCACCAATCACAAGTGGTCACCTGAGGTTCCGGGTTCAAGTCCAGATTTCCTGCAAATATAAATAGCCATCCCTTCTTTTGTGTCTCCTTTCAACAGCCTTTAAAAACTCTTTTAGTCTTAAAAAAACTCTGCAAAGCCTTTGAAAAGCAGACAATAAGAAACATGGAGCCTCTGACCAATTTGAGCCTTCCTGGCATTAGTGGTTTTCCAGCTGATGCCCAAGGTCTGCAAGGTTATTTTAAAAATTACATTCAAACAGAAATTCATTCATGTGCAGAAGACTAACACAATGACCCACAGTTCATTTAATTGTCACTGACACTTTCAGGGTAACAATGTTCAACTTCTTTCAGATTTGATTCTTGCACTCATGATATAATCTCAGCTGAGGACCTCCTGAAATCGTTGATACAGTAAATGTAAAAATCCAGCCAAAAAGCCTATCTGAGTCTCTATCATCTGCTTCTCCAAATTACCTCTGGGAGGAGAAGACAAAAACAGTAGGTGTTTAATGCTGTAGTATTCACCATGATAAAGGTCTTCTAGAATGGACAGTGTATAACAAACAGCAGAAACCTAAGGTGTTCCCTGCATGTGAATGTAGAATTGTATACTAGGGGAGTGACATCTCCCAATCAGAATTAAGAGTCTGGAAGCAAACTGCAAGTGTTCAGATATTAAACTCTTTTGGTAGGTTGTCTGGCAAAATCCAGAAGCAGAATGACATTCTCTAGTTTACTGTTGGAAAGGTCATGAATACAAATGGTATAACATTAGCAGGTGATGACACAGAAATATGGTATAAAGAGATCACCTAAAAACTCTGTTTTCTTTTCTCTGTCTGCCCATATATATCTTCAAGTATGGAGGATGAGTAGTGTATACATACTTCAAGATTATGATAAATTGATATTCTTTTAACTGACAGTGTTCTATCCAATGGAAACCTGAGATTCATGGTTTGAAAGACTACATAGAATTATCTAGCACACTTCCCTGAACTGAATTTCACCTTTTTCCCAAAAAGACTTAGTGTTCAGAATTTAGGGAAGGATTAGCAGTCCACAAAAAAAGGCTGATGTAGGCACATTTTGCCCATCCCACTCCAAATTTTGGAGAATTCACAGAAAAAAACAATTCCTAGGCTGTAATCCAGTGCACACTTATTTGGGAATAAGATACATTGAACACAGTGACACCAACCAAAATGAATAGGACTATACTGTTAAAGGCTCAAAAAAGTGATCTTTCATATGAGGAAGTGAGAAGGAAGGTGATGAATAAGTAAGGCAAAGATTTATCCATAAAGGATAAAAAGGAAAAGGCAGATATGAAGGAATGACCAGGAAGAATAATGAAGGTACATTGATGAAAAGGTGCAAGAAAGTGAGAAGGAAGGTGATGAGCAAGTAGATTAAAGATTGCCATTAAGGACAAGACTGGATAGTTAGATATGAAGGAACAAGTAGAAAAAAGTAATGAAGGCTTATGTCAATGAGAAGGTTAAAGAAAGTGAGAAGGGAAGTGATGAGCAAGCTGACTAAAGAATATCATGAAGGATATAAAAGGAAAGATAGATATGATAGAATGGTTAGGTAAATGGAATCAAGAAGATAAAAGTTAAAGAAGTGGTAAGGCCTAGTGATTTCAAAAAATGGAAACTGCATATATGGTATTACCAGCCACTTTGTATATTTATAAAAGGATGTACGTATGTTTTTTTCTATTTTCATTTCTTTCTTTTTAACTTCTTTATTGCCTTCTTATACGACCTGTTTATATTTAATTAAAAAATTTAAAATGTGATCTTTCAATTATAGCATCAGTCAGTATACTAAGCATGATCTGTGACAAGTAGTGTAAGAAGAAAGATGTTTCTGTAGGTACATGGCAGACATGCTATGGAATGACCTGTCGAAGGAGATCATTTCTACTCTCATTTCTACTCTCATTTCTACTCTCACAGCCTTTAAGAAGATTCTTAAGACAGATCTCTTCCAACAGGCCTTTGTTAATGGTTAAAAGTTAACTAACACAAAATGTTTAGATGTGTGGCGACCATGAGCAATCAGCACCCAGAGGACGAAGCTGATGAGCTACAGCTGTTGATCATAGCAACAAGGTCATTCTACTGCCAGTGTGCAGGAAGCTTGAAAAATGAACATGTGTCTGTTTATACACAGGGGACAGCTTTCTGTGTGGGACAGGGAGAGGCTGAGTTTGTAGGACTGCATGGCATTGTGTCTATATAAACTCAGGGACTTCTGGTAATTGGTGTGGGTTTTGAGAGAGGAGTGATTGTGAGTTCTGTATAGTAAAAGTCTTGTTGGTTATTTGGTTTGCATTTTGTAAATAAAGATAAGCACTTTTGGGAGCTTGGCTTGTCTGGTCGTTAATCAGCAGAAGCCTGGCAGTGAAATCTGGACAGTTCCCGGCGAGGTGCATTCCTTCATTTCTGGAAGACATCCATCCGCTATTATCTTCGCTGAGGGCTGTGAACAACACTTCGAAAGATTCGTCAGATACTCTGCTATACTCCGTCAATGGTTTATGAGCCAAGGAGTTACTGACAGCCTTCCCAACCTGCTGCAGGAATACACCCATTCACACCCCACATTACATCTTTCAAAGACCCAACTGCAAAGTGTCACTTAAGTATATCAAAGATTTGGACCATTTGGGCACATCAACTTCCTGTATTTTGCCCCAGGGCACAAATTTTCTATAAATTGGGGAACCTTTCCTTTGTTTAGTTGGATTAGCTTGGTTTGCAGGCAGATGTGCTGCCAATTTTTACTTTGCTAGACTCCTCTTTTGCTCACCAAACTCTGTTGGCCTCAGGAGCAATTGTGTTCCTTTTGTCCCATCCCAGAACATTATCAAGAGGAGAAGCATCCAATCAGGTGTTGTATCTCCATTAGAAGGCCTTACTCTATTCCTACCTAACATCTTTATTTCTCAGTCCTTGTGTGCTTGTGTGAGTGATTGTTAAGAGTGCATGTTGATTTTTCCTTTGAAATAAAACATAATTCATTGAGGATTTGCCTTTGCAGTCCTTTGTGCCTCCAACCTTGATGATCCCAGGGCTGCATAACCCAGTCAGTAATTCAATCTAATATTTAACTCCCCAAGAGTGAGCTGGCATTAAGGCATAGCTCCTGTCCTGGTTACATACCTTATCTGGCAAACGCCTTCTGCATAGCCCTGTGTTTATAAAGATAGATATTTCTTCCTACACACTTTGCAACACTTTACAGCAGGGGTAGGCAACCATTTTGAGCCGGGGGCCGGGTTGCTGTCCCTCAGACAACTGGGGGGCCGAAGCCAAAAAATAAATAATTAAATAATTTTTAAAAAAATTCAATAAATAAATAAACCAGGACAAATGTAGGACAAAATTTTCAAATGGAGGACACTTTTTTAAAAAGAAAGTGGAGGACATGCAAAAAAAATTGCTGATTTTTTTAAAAATGTTAATATAAATGCATGTTTCTGAGGCGTCTATAGACAATTGCCCCCCTTGCCCCTGCGCGCGAGAGGCCAAAGGCCCCGGCGGCAATCGGCGGCAGGACCGGGCTGGGGCCAGTCCCAAGGCCTTGCCGGGCCGCATCCGGCCCGCGGGCCGCAGGTTGCCTACCCCTGCTTTACAGCATTCACTGCAACAAAACCCAGGATGCATATCCCAACCACCTCTCCTGAGTCAAATATCATTCACTTCAAGATACCTTTGATCAGGCATATAACTTTTTGTGCAAACTTCCCTCATGCAAGTATTTGTAGGTATATTGCATAAGCAAGCCCTTGGTTTTAAATCACTTCCCAGGGGGTTAATTAAGAAGCCATCTCACCATCTTCAAGGGCATCTCCTCAGTGCAACTGTTATGGTATGGTTGCAGGTTGACAATACTAGTTTTTGCAATTTACATGGAAAGATCCTGAGAATAAGATCAAAATGATTCTTATAAATTCTTCTTTGGAGACAGCAAGTCTGTACCCAAGGACTATCCAACTTTGTAATATAGCACAATATATGCTGTGTTTTGACTGCATAATAAAGGGATAAGAAGGGTCCCAGTGAATTATCCAATTAAGATAGACTCAAATCAGTTGATTCTGGAAGACATAACGCAAATGAGAGAACAGCTAAGAGAAGAAATGAACCAAGTAAATTTTGATTTAAGGTGTGAACTGAAGAAGGACCTGACAGAAATGTTGAGAGAAGGATTAGGAATTGAACTGAAAGACACAAGAGAATCATTGATTCACATATCTATAAATTCTACATATTTGGATGATGTGATGGAACTTAAAGAGAGAAAAATGATGACTAGAGAAAAGGAAGGTCTTCTAAAAGGCTAGGGATGAAATTTATGAACTGAATTCCTGGATTGCAAGATTGAGAAATGGGACAGATGACATTATCATTTATTTTTTAGGATATCACATAAGAACTCAAGTTACTCAACAGTATTACATCAATGAAGAAGTTTGAGAGAATGGTGATGGTACAGGGGGAAGAGGGGATGCCAATTGTGACTAAACTTGGTAAAAGAAATAAGATATTTAAGAAAAATGAAACTATATATGTATCTTCAAGCTTACATGTTTACTTTGTACATTAGTGGAGATTTTTTAAAAGACTCCATGTTAAGGTATAAATAAATATATTTTATTGTAATGACTGAGTGATATCCGGTTAGGGAAATATTTGTAGGGTTTGGGGGATTTGATATCTGTTGTGTGATTTCTCAAAAAGAGAGAGATCAGTTTATATTGATCCATGAATAACTGGAAAACACTCAACGAAGATTTGTAGTCTGGTTAAGATATTGTCAAGATAAAACTTTAGTTGTGCAAGAACTATATAATATAATACTTTAATTGTCAGAATATGTGCTATGGCCATTTTTTTACAGGAAGATAGATTATAATTATGGAATTTTGTTAAAACTCATAAATTGATCTGTCTTAGGGGAAAATAATAAATATTTCTTTTAAAAGAATGAGATTCTATTATTAAATATATAAGAGGATTTGGGGAAATTCAAAGTTTTGGGATTTGAAGAATAGTAGTATAGAATAATAAGTCAAAGTATACAGTGTATAGTATTTTAGTTGTATGCTAATAAAAGTTAAAATACACTTTATTTGAAATAGAGGAAGTTGAATTATTATATAACTATAACCATTAACTGACAAGTTGGAAGCTATATATATTCCCTTTGTATTTTTTAGTCTTTTGTTATTTGATACAATTTCTCAGTTGGTTTGTATTAGTAGGTATAGTAGTTAGTATAGGCCTATTTTTTGTTTGTAGTTTAACCTTGCTACTTCTACTACTATTTTTGAGTTACATCTGAAAAACTAGGATTGCTGCTATGTCGTGAACTGGACTTTGGCCCCAGTCTACCAGGACTCTTCCCACATCTATTTAATACATAAGCAAATAAGCAAATAGCTCTCCTCAGTATAAGCAAAGTACTGTATAACAGCTTCCTCTAGGCTGGGCAATTTGTGGTCCTCCAGATATTGGTGAACAATATCTCCCATTAGCCCTAGTCAGAACAACCAACGGTGAGAGGTGCTAGAAGATGTAGTCCAACAACATCTAAAGAGCCAAACTTTCCCCATTTATACTGAAGAATGGTTTGAATAGACCTCTTACGTCTTCTAATAATCATTGATTATTCATTTGCTCTGTTTCTCTTTATTTCACTGTATCAATAAAATGCATAATCTGAACACAAAATCTTTAAGGGGTCCCTAGGCAACGAGTCACAAATCGTTCTAAATCTAATTCACTTACCAATCAACTTAACTTCATCAATTGCTAGCCAATCAATTGTTCTCATGCTGCAGTATTAATTATACCTCTAGGGTGATGGAAGCTTGTAGATTTTAACATAGCCTCTAACCCACAAAGGATCTGCTGACAATTGGAGCAACAGCATGTTTGCAGAGGCTGGTGGGGAAGCAATTTCTAATGACCAAACAAATGGTAGCCAATGAATTC
Source organism: Sceloporus undulatus (assembly GCF_019175285.1). NCBI lineage: Eukaryota > Metazoa > Chordata > Lepidosauria > Squamata > Phrynosomatidae > Sceloporus > Sceloporus undulatus. Next base: position 21,724,715 of record NC_056525.1, on the reverse strand, counting down.
TAACAGGGTATATTCTGGGCAACCCTCCTTAAATAAATCTATTGTTAATCCCAACAGATTTCCCTGTGATGAGGTATAGAGAAATTAAGAAAAACAAGTCCAGAGACCTAAGGATGTTTGCGTTATTGAGTAGGCAGTTTCTTCCGATAGCTACGGGATAATTTATAAGTACTGCTGTGCTTGGAAAGTCTAATGCTTTCTACAGCTGGCAACATGCTACTGGCATATGTAACTTTCCCTTGTGCCTGTGTACATCCTTTTGGGGGCACAGCAGAGGTTTTTGTTTCCTTCCTCCTTTTGCACCACCCAACCCCCTCCCCTCCTCTGTACTTGCCATGCAGCCTCTGAAGACCAACACCACCACATGGCCATTCTGTGCCTTGTGCAGAGTAGGCAGGATCAGAGAAGTGTCTGGCTATGTCCCCATAGCCAGATGCAAAATTACTACAGCAGCATTAAGATCTCCAGAGGACCCCAGCAGATCTCAGTGTCAATGTAATCATTTTGCATCTGGCAACACAGACATATCCAGATGGTTTTCTGCTTCTGCCAACTTCCCATAAGACATGGAATGCCCATGTGTGGAGACTTCACAGATTAGATGACAAATCTGAATGGTGTGACATATGGCTCAGCCCAAGATAGGTCCACATGTGGAACTACTATGCAATATTGAACTGTAAAGGATTGCAGCCTATGCATGTAAAGTTTTGAATAATGTATTTCCTTGACTTCTTGTACTATAATCTGTTCTTTATGAACACCCTGCCCCTAAATTACCTCACCCTTCTTCAGTGTGGATTCACATACTGCAGTAAGCACATGGCTTTAAATTTAATTGTCTCTGAATAGCTGCTCTGTGAATATTCTGTAGCTGATTCTTACCCCGATTGAAATTCATTATAGACAATGGGCAGATGCCAATAAAGGCAGAAGATGCAATATAATGAATTAAATTATAAATGAATTAAGTTCCTATTTACGCAATGAAATATTGTCCTATAATTATATTTGTTAGTATTATTATTGAAGTAGGTAGAACATGATTTTAGTACTGGCATATAGTGAGCCATTGGTATCCCCAGGGAGTTGTTTCCAGGACACACACACCCCTCCATGGATGCCAAAACCCATGTATGTTCAAATCCCATTGTATACAATGGCATAGTAAAATAATTCCCCTTATATAAAATGGCAAAATCAAGGTTTGATTTTTGATTTTTTTTTTAATTCACAAGCTATGCATTGTTGAATCTGTGGATGCAGAATATATCAACTATATTTATTTATTTATTTATTTAAATGTTTATATCCTGATCTCTCTCAGGGCAGCTTATAATACAGGTTGTGTCTCCCTTATCCAAAATACTTGAGACCTGGAATGTTTTAAATTTTAAGACTTTTTTCCCTTGGTTTTGGAATATCTGTGTCTTCACATACATAATGAGAAATCTTAGAGGTGGAATACAAGTCTCAAAGCAAAATTCGTTTATGTTTCATATACACCTTATACACATAGCCTGGAGGTAATTTTATGCAACATTTTTCATAATTTTTTGCAAGAAACAAAATTTATGTACACTTAACCATCATTGTCTCAGTTACCCATGAAAACAATTTTGGTTTGGGGGATATTTTGGATTTTGGAATTCTGTATAAGGGTGACTTAATTTGTAAAACTTACAAACTTGTAAAGGTTTTACTAACAGTAGCATTGTCTAGCCCACCTTTTACTAGTTTGTTCACAAAAATATCATGGGGGACCTTGTCAAAGGCCTTATTGAAATCATGATATACCTTCATCTACCAAGCTGGCAATTAATTACACACACACACACACACACACACACACACACAATCAGGTTAGGTTCGTATGACATGTTTTTGAGAAAACCATGTTGACTTTTAGTAAAATTAACAAATAGAAATTAACAAATGGATGACAGAAGTGCATTTTTCACACCCTTTTGATTGCTAAAAGATTAATCCTTCATTACTGGAAAGATAAAGTTTCTCCCCACAATCCAATAGAAGATCTAACAAGACTTGCAACATTTGAAAGAATAATGTACAGTTGGGCCTTGGTATCCATTCCAGACCACCCTCCCACAGATACCAAAATCCATGGATGCTTGAGTTCCATTGTCCCCAATGGTGGCGTGTGCAAGTGGCTGGGCTGCCAGTAGAGACAACTGCCATTATCCACAGTTGGGGCATGGTCACATAACCACACTGACATTTGGGATAATGTAACTAGTTGACCCTAATGGTGGTGTGACCATATGCATGCACTGCCATTTGGGACAATGTGGACTTTCCATTCACAGATGCTTGAATTCATGGATAGCAAGTCCACAGCTACTAAGGGCCACCTGTATAGACTAAATTTAGAAATAGACTTCTCTTTGGATATTTGGTCAACCTTTATAGAAATGTACTACTAAAGTCTGCAGCCTCTGGTGCGCAGGAATAAGGAGAATTACTATAATAATCAATGCCGAGAAATACAAGACAATACCAAAGAGAGAAGAATGAGAGACTTATCCAAAAAAATCCTGGGAAATAAAAGGAAAATTCAAACCAAGGACAAGGATGCTATATGGAGAAAACAATAATATAATACAGAAACAAGAAGGTAAAAAATGACAATACAGTTATATAAAACAGATGAGGAAATGAATGACAAATGGAATGAAGAACCATATGAAGATAATCTGAAGTACAGTGAACTTGGGATTCATGAGTTTGATTATTTGGGCTCTCAGCTGAGCCCCACCCACCTCCTCCCCCTGTGCTTTGGACAGCGTTCCCAGGCATCAGAGGAGTAAGTGAGCGGGGCTTGCGCTATTCACAAATTGTCCATATTCACGGGGGTCTTGTTCCCCTAACCCCCATGAATATGGAGGGATGACTGTAGAATTTTCAAAAAGAGGAATGGGGGGAAATAAGTCCCCAGGAACAGATGATATCCCAATTGAACTACTTCAATGCACACAGGCAGAAACAACACTAGTGTTAACTAAAATATGCCAACAAATATGAAAAACAAGGAGGTGGACAACACACTGGAAATGATCAATATACATCCAATCCACAAGAGAGAAGATACAAAAGAATACATCAACTATAGGACCATAGCATTAATTTCACATGCAAGCAAAATAATGCTCAAACTTCTGCAGCATGAACTCCAGCCATACATGTACAGAGAAGTTCCAGAGGTGCAGGTGGGATTCAGAAAAGGAAGATGCACCAGGGACCACATTGCAAACACAAGATGGCTAATGGAGCTCACCAAGGAGTCTCAGGAAAAAATAAGCATGTGTTTTACAGACTATAGCAAAGCATTTGATTGTATCGTGAAAGCTCTGGAATACACTCAAAGACATGGGAGTGCCACTACATTTGATAGTGCTGATGAGAAATCTGTATCGAGATCAAGAGGTCATGGTAAAAACTGAATTCAAAAAAACAGGGTGGTTCCCAACTAGAAACGGGGTCAGGCAAGCCTGCTTACTATTAGCCTATTTGTTTAATTTATATGCTGAAAACATTAAAAGAAAAGCAGAGTAAGGAGGTTAGAAGAAGGAGGAATGAAAATAGGAGAAAGGAACATCAACAACCTAAAGTATGCAGATGACACTATAATACTGGAGGAAGACATCACAGACTTGAAACAGTTACTGAGAAAGGTCAAAGATGAAAGTGTCAAGGCAAGGTTAATGCTGAACATAAAGAAAACAAAAATGATGACCACAGAAGAAATATATACATTCAGTCTGGACAATGAGGAAATTGAAATAGTCAAAGAATTCCTGTACCTAGGATCAAATATTGACCACAGTGGAGACTGCAGTAAAGAAATAATAAGAAGACAAGAAGACCTTGTCTTCTTCTTATTTCTTGACTGCAGTCTCCGCTGTGGTCAATATTTGATCCTAGGTACAGGAATTCTTTGACTATTTCAATTTCTTCATTGTAGGGCAGTTATGAAAGAACTAGAAAAGATCCTGGAGAGCAAAGATATAGAAGAGAGCACTAAGGTCAGAATAGTATTCCACAGTGCCATGTATGGATGCAAGAGCTGACAGTGGAGGAAGCCACAGAACAACAACAACAAAAAAAGAAAATCAACGCATTCATGATATGGTACTGGAGAAGAGTGCTTAGGATACCGTGGACAGCCAAAAAGCCCAAACTCTTCTTGGAAGCCAAGATGATCAAATCAAGGCTGTCATACTTTGGCCACACAATGGTGCTTTCTGCACCGCCATTTGGGACGTCCTCCGGACGTCCCATTTTAAAAAAGGGGCGTCTCTTATAGACGCCCCTGGGCCTTAGTACGAACTCCGTCCATACAAGATGGCACCGGCCCTTCTACATGGCCGGCGCCATCTTTGCGTATCGGACGCTGAGCGTCCGTACGCGTCGTGCCGCTTGTGACGTAGCGAGCGCGCCCCTGGCGCCTCGCTACGTCGCAAACGCGACGGAAAAAGAAGCTCCATTTTGGAGCTTCTTTTTCGGTCCGCGCGGGAGTCGGGCCGTGTGAAGGTCTGTACCCCGCCAATGAGAAGACATGGATCACTAGAAAAAACAATAATGCTAGGGAAAGTAAAGGAGAGAAGAAAGAGGGCAAAACCACAAGCAAGATGGATGGACTCAATTGGGGGGGGTCACAGGCATGGGTTTGCAGGGACTAAGTGGAGCAGTGGAGGATAGGAAGTCTTGGAGCTGTCTCATCCACAGAATTGCCATGAGTTGAGGCTGACTTGAAGATAATTACTGATGTGATTATTTTTCCTTGTTTTGTGTTTTTTATTTTTCTGCTTTTGTTATACTGGAACATTATTATGTGTAACTGAGATCCTCTTTGAATATGAATACATTTTCAGTTATAAAAAAGAAAAAATGTATCTTGCTTATGAGCTTCCCATGGACAACCTGTTGACCACAATGTGAACAGAACAAAATGCTTGGACTACCCTTAATGGATAAAATGAATTTATGTACGAGCTAGAAAGTTGGCCAGCAACAAGCCTAAACACCATTGCCTTCTCAATTTTCACTTGGTTTTCCAGAAAACATAATTCAAAGACATGTTCAGGACCCTACAACCTTGTGAACACTAGCTGAAGAGAAGCAAAAGATTAAAGCAAAACTGGGCCAGGAAAATGTAATTAGTGAGGTTTTACTGAAAAATAACCTTTTCATAATAATGTACCAAGGTCTCTCCCAAAGTCTCTTAGAGGCTTTTAAAAACAATATAGGCACACAGCAGCAAAGCAAATTAGATTTGAGAGTTATCATCTGTGAAGCAAGTTTGCATCCAGACAAAAGCCTATTTTAGGTTGAGATCAGCTTGTTGAGTTACATGATCCAGGCAGCAGTCTAGCAAGCCACCTAGCATCAGAGCTGGCAAAAGTTACTTTTTTGGATCAAATCCCCAATCATAGATGGCCATGCTCTCTGGGAGATTCTGGGAGTTGTAATCCAAAATGTATTTTTTCTAGAGTCTGCCTGCCACAAACACTGTCATATACCAAAGGTAATCAGGAAAGAATTTACTGATACAGTGAGTACATGTATACTTGATGTTGTTCAAAGGCAACAGGGCTCTATCTGCTTAGTCTAAAATCTAGTTTAAAGAAACATGATATAGTACCTTCAGTTTTCCTGACTGTTTTCACTTCTATGTCCACTTGTTCCATTCTGTCTGTGGGTTGTTAGTAGTAACTTTGTAGATCTGTACTAGGAAGCTTCCAAAGGATTTTTGAAACTGAAGCATGGTCTTCTGAAATGGTCCTTTGGTTTGGAAAGCATTTTTTTCTTCTTCACTAATTTCTTAGTTATGATGTTAAAGTGTAACAGTGCCATTTCACAGAAGCAGTATGGCACTATAACCCTTTCAGGAGTTATGAAAGGCACAAAGGGATTATCTGGTTACTTTCATTGACAACAAATTGCCCAGACTTAAAGAATTTAACAAAACCTGGGCGTCTTTCTGCTGGTCAGTAGTGCCTCATTGTCCTTCCTGTGTCAGTTGACTTTCCAGGCCAAGAAGATTGTGGGTTGCTAGTCACAGGTACAGCACAAACTACTGTAATTCACTTCTCTGAGCATCAGATTTGATCTATACTGTTCCTAGTGGACCCCATCATACAAACAGTGTTATAAACATGCTAGATGGGTTTTAGTTATATTATTAGATCCCTCTCCAGGATAACAAATTGTGTATTACTGAGAAAGAGGACAAAATGATTGCACAGATTGACATAGCATCATATGATGTGTGTGGATTCAATGTTGAAAATGACTACTTTAATCTTGCCACAGTGGGGAGAACTGGACACTGTGCAAGTTCAGTCTACTATCCACAGACAGATTGTAGATTTCAGGTCTCCTTTGTTGTTGTGTGCCTTCAAGTCATTCCAATTTATCACAGGGTTTTCTTGGCAGGATTTGTTCCAGGAGCTGGTTGCCTTTGCCTTCCTTGTAGGCTGAGAGAGTGTGATTTGCCCAAGGTCACTGCGATATCATCTTTACTGGTGAGCCACACATCACTTGGAGATTCTCTCATGTTCAGTTGCCTTCTGTGGTCTCTCTTGGGAACCAGGGCTCATGTTGGTATCAAAAGAGGACAGAAGCCCTGTTAGTGAATTGTTAAGATGTGCACCCACAGACAGGAGTGTTCCAATTTAGAATCAGAGAATCTTAGAGTTGGAAGAGACCACAAGGGCCATCCATTCCAACCCCCTGCCATGCAGGAACTTTCAATCAAAGCAACCCCAACAGATGGCCATCCAGCCTCTGCTTAAAGACCTCCAAGGAGGGAGACTCCACCACTCTCTGAGGGAGTGTGTTCCACTGTCTAACAGCCCTTACTGTCAAGAAGCTCCTCCTAATGTTGAGGTGGAATCTCTTTTCCTGCAGCTTGCATCCATTGTTCCAGGTCCTGTTCTCTGGAGCAGCAGAAAACAAACTTGTTCCCTCCTCAATATGACATCCCTTCAAATATTTAAACAGGGCTATCATATCACCTCTTAACTTTCTCTTCTCCAGGCTAAATATCCCCAGCTCCCTAAGTCGTTCCTCGTAGGACATGGTTTCCAGACCCTTATGAAGATGCAACTGCCAGGCACAATGTCAGCCTATGAAATTTTCTTTGGCTCATCCTTTCATGGGCTGCAGCTTACATCATCACCATTTTACCAAAATGATAAAAGGTCTGGAAACCATGCTGTGGCTTAGGGAGCTGGGTTTGTTTAACCTTGAGATGAGAAGGTTAAGGGGTGACTTATAGCCATGTTTAAATATTTGAAGGGATGCCATATTGAAAAAGGAGCTGCATTGGTATGTGGTGGAGTCTCCTTCTTAAACAAAGACTAGATGGTAGGGGGTGTTTTGATTGTATTGTCCAGCATGATGGCAGAGAGTTGGCCTAGATGGCCCTTTTATCTCTTCCAACTCTATTATTCTATCATCATCATGTTCAAATAAATTCACATGTCCATGAAAATATTCCTGGTTGAGAAATAGGGATGGATTCTTTATTGCATTCCATCCCAGTCTGGGTATCTCACCTCATATTAAAAAAAACTGACCAGAAAAAAAAACTCTGCTGTATATGCAGGCACCATGCATAGTTCTTCAGATCCCAGACAATTTGTAAAGAAACCTCTTTTCACGCATAGATATTAATGAACAACTGCCTTATGATGAGTCAAACAGTGTTGGTAATGATTAGAGTTATTAGCAGTATTAGTGTTGCTGCTGCTGCTGGTGGTGAGAAGGTAATTGTGCCAAAGCATCCGTGTTTTGTAGCATACAGCAGTTGCTAAAATTGTTTGTTTAAATTTCTGGGACTGTAATTGGATTTGCTTCACTTAGGCATTACAATTGTTCCTTAATTTTTGTAAGAAAGAATGACAAAGTGCCTAATAGCTTGTTTATTTCCTTTGGTTCAGTGTATCATCTATACATTTTAGTATTCAGCATGGGTCTGAACATTGAAGCCAAGTTATTAGCTATCCTATTTGACATAAGTGGAAACTGAAGGTGCAAAGCATTATAGAGAACTGCGTCAGAAGATCTTTAACAGGAGGAGAGTGGCTACGTTCATTCTGTGCAAAAAATATACGTATCTCTAGAAAATATTGGTTATTGCCTAGACAATGTACAGTATATACATGTATCTAAAATATTTAAAAATGAAATTAGATTTATTTTTTTAAAAATTACCCCAACCATCACTAACAAGCTCCCAAGGTGTCTTATAAATGTTTAAAATGACAATTCACACACAATCATATTAATTAAATTACAGTTAATAGTATAACTGATTTGTGATGCTCAGCAATAAAACAGAAACCACTATAGCAAGAGAATAATGGAAAGCCAGTGTGATATAGTGGTTTGAGCATTGGACTAGGACTCTGGAAACTAGGGCCCAGTACAGATGGGCCTTTTGTGACACCTTCATCACGTTCTAGGGTTGTCTGGGGGTGGAGTGCCCACACACCCTGCAACTCTCGCATGTGATGAGGGCATAACAATTGCGGGGCTCTGTATACATGGGTGCCACCATTATTACATAAGTGTCGTATTTGTTCACTTGACATTCAAACATTCCAGGTTAGCCAGCAAATAACAGAACCACTACAACTCCCAACAGTTTCAGACTAGAAATGTTAATAGTGGGTGTCCCCTTGGGGTCTTTCAGTATACATTTTGGTGTGAATTAAATTGATTTGTATCTCACATATAAACAGACAGTTGAAGACATCCTGATACTTTCCAATACTGCATTGCTCCAAATCTTACAGTACAGTTTTCTGTTTTAAAGTATATTCAGATCCTATAAAAATACGTATTTCATGCTAAAATACATATAAAATGTGCATTCTATGCTAAAATGTGCATGAAATGTCTATTTGATGCTAAAATGCATATAAAATCTCTATTCTACACTAATATGCATATAAACTGCATTTGAGTGTTTGTGCTAGACTGCACATTTCCCTCCCCCACACCTCATAAAAGAAGAGTAATGCAGAAACAAGAAGCGGACAGTTGTAAGAGTTCATGTGAAACTAATATGCACCATCCCCACCAATAATCAGAACATGAGCCCTTGAAGAAAACTAGATAGAGACTGTTGGGCCGAAGTGTGCTGAGAGCACAATGCACTGAAATTTAAAGCAGTCAGGAAATTATGCAGAACTGCATCACTTCTTTCTGCTTTCCTTTGCGTTCATCACATTTTTAATTGGAGCCATTCCCCCATGAAAAGGAATGCAAAGATAATGGCATTGATGCAAAGAGTCACTTGATTCAGTAAATGCATTAAGAATTTCAACACAATCAAGATTTGCCTGCATTACTTAGGGCTTTTTTTTAAAAAACCTGCTACTTTAATTCATCATCTTCACAAAATATTGAGATACTTAATACTAACTGAATAAAATTGGTTAATAGGAAGGTACAAAAGTGATTTTGAATAGCTGTAGTGCCATTCAAAGTATGTGAGCTGAGAAGCAAATCCCATCCTCTTCAAAAAGGATTTAAAGGATATAAACAGGGAATAGTCATCTGGTGCCTTGCAGGTATTTGGGGTCCAATCAACATGGTTATTGGTCAAGGATTATGGGAATTATAGTCCAACACTCTGGAAGGCACTATCATAATATATGTTAAATATATGCTAATTTACTTCAGCATGTATGTTTAGTGGCTCTTATTCCCTACTGTACATGTTTAAAGATTCTATCACAAAAACTGTACTAAAATTTGAAATAAAATAATTCTCTCTCTCTCTCTGATATTTCCCTGTGCTTCCTGAGTTCTGTATGAGGTAGGTAATTCAAAGAAATAAACTCCTTTTAAAAGTAAAATGTACCAGTATTACATGATAGACCTTTCATTTCTTCACAGCTTCTAGAAAGTAAAGGAAGGTCTCTTTCATAAGTTTGAATCACATCATATGGAAAAGGCACAGTCTGGAATTATGCACCATAGAGTTTTGTGTCCTCTTAAAGTCTAACAGATTTATTCTGGCATTAACTGTCACAGAGTAGAAGAACCTATTTCAACAGAAGCATGCTGTGTTAGCCTCAGGTGGTATATATTGTAACAGAGTCTGAAACAAGTTAATCTGTGTCTGGCTAGTTTTTATTTTTTAATATATATATATATATATATATATATATATATATATAATCTGGAACTAGGGAAAGGGCACTGAAGGACTATTAGGTGATAATAGGCTTGACAGTTTTGTATCTGAAAACAAAAATTTGAAATTTGAAACATCCCTAATAGGTGTTTTGGGGTTTTTTGTGTGGGTTTTTCGGGCTGTGTGGCCATGTTCTGGAAGAATTTATTCCTGACTATTTGCCAGCATCTGTGGCTGGCATCTTCAGAGAATGCTGGCATGGAAGAGAGTGGGGTATATATGTACTATGTGACTCTAGGTTGGGAGGAGTGATTTCCATGTTATTCTGTTTATTCTTCTGTTGTTGAATGGCAAGGCCTCAGAGTGGGAGGATATGCAAAGAGGATTAGTATCTGTTTAATTAGTGATCATTGTCTGCTGGGGGGAAAACCCTGACCCTCAGTGGTTTTCATTTGCATTTTGCTGGGTCTTGATTTTAGTGTTTTTCAGGATTGGTAGCCAAACTTTGCTAACTTTAAGTGTTTCTTCTTTCTTGTTGTAGTTGCCTTGGTGTTTGTGGATTTCAATGGCTTCCTTGTGCATTCTGACATGATAACTGTTGGTATGGTCTAGAATTTCAGTGTTTTCAAACAGCATTTTTATGCCCAGAATGGCTTATAACATGTTTTGCATATCCTCCCACCCTGAGGCCTTGCCATTCAACAACAGATACCATGGAAATCAATTTCTCCCTGCCCAGGGTCACACAGAGGAGATTACGCATATCGTTCTCAGAACGTTCTGCACGTAACGTGATCAGAACGTTCCTGGAACTGATTTTACCGCATTGAGTAAACTGGAACATGATCAGAACGTGTTGGAACGCATTTTAACCGCACAGGTTCCTTTTCTTGAAACCGTTCTCAGAACGTTTGTTGTATTACGTTTTGTTGGCTGTGTTCTGATGACATCGCCACTCAGTGGTTGGACGCTCGGGAGAGGCGCTGCTCCAGGAAAGAGGAAAAGGGAGGCTTGGGGCATGGAGCTCGCCTCTCCTGAGTCCCTCGGCTTACTGAAATCCCTCACCTCCCTTTCCCCATAGGAATCAATCCAAAAATGGGGTTTTAAAAAGAGCAGAGAGCCCTATGGGTCTTCATCTGGGAGGCAGAGGTTGCTTGGCTATGGGGATGTCCTGCCATTCCTCTCTCCCCTCTCTCCCATAGGAATCAATCCAAAAACGGGTTTTTAAAAAGAGCAGAGAGCCCTATGGGTCTTCATCTGGGGAGGCGAGTTGCCTGGCTATGGGGATGTCCTGCCATCTCTCTCTCTCCCTCTCTCCCCATAGGAATCAATCCAAAACGGGTCAAAATTCTCCCAGAGAGACCCAAAGGGCTCGCCTCTGCTCCTTTTAAACTCAGTTTTTGGATTGATTCTATGGGGAAGGGAGGTGGGGATTTCAGTAAGCCTAGGGACTCTGGCCGGGAGAGTGCTTCTAACCTCACTGAGAAGTCTTCCCTCTGAAGATTCCTTGGGAGGGAAGGAGGGCAAGCGCCCCCCCCCCAGCTTGTCTTCCCTCCGAAGGGAGTCCGAGGATTCTCTTGGGAGGGAAGGAAGGCAAGCCCCTCTAAAACGCTGGGGCTTCATATGCTGGCAATGTTTGAAGAAAATAGGATAAAACCTATGTAACTTGATGGGCCAAGGGCAAGTCCCCTCCTGGCAGCCGGGCTTTAAGGGAGCTCCACGGAGGTCCCTTCAAGCGAAGGGAAAGGGAGGGGACTGGACCAAGGGCAGAGCCCCAGCAGCCATTGCATGCTCTTTAAACCGGTTAGAAAAGAAGAATCCTTGCTGTCATCCCATTTCCCCTTTTTGGCAGCTTGACACCCTTTTGCTCCTGTGTTGTGTGCATGTAATGTGTGTCCTTCAGGTTTGTGAGCTTCCCTCCCCGCTTTAACTCTTGTCTGGCTCTTTGTATGGAATTCTGGGAGTTGTTTGCTTGCTTTTGTGTGGTGCTCCAAACAGAGGAGCTTTTGTGGGTTCCTCCTGGAGGGAAGAAGGTCCTGGCATCCCTGCCTCCTGCATTGTGATAGCACAGGAGCCCCATGAACATGACACTAGAGGCCCCCTCCCCCCGAGAGCCAGACCCTCCTCTTGCTCTCTGCTCTGGCTCTCCTTTCCCTCTCTCTTTCTCTCTCTTTCCTGCTTTCCTCTTTCTCTTCCTTTGTCCCACCTTTCCTCCCTTTTTCCTTCCTTCCCTCCCCTCCTTCTTTTCCCCTCACCACATACACACAACACCACACCCCTTCCCTCACTGCAGTCGCTCGCCTCCCTGCCTGCCTGCCTCCCTGCCTGTCATTCTTTCCGCCTCAGCAATCAGGAGATGGAGGAATGAGAGAACGGATTTGAGAACGGATAAGAATACCGCACACACCTCTGTTGGAACGTCCTCATCACGTTTCAGCTCTCTGGGAACACATTCGATCTGTACCCTCCTGGAACACATGCCATGCAGGAACTCTCAATCAAAGCATCCCCAAGGGATGGTCCTCTGGCCTCCAAAGAAGGAGACTCCACCACTCTCTGAAAGTGCGTGTTCCACTGTTGAACAGCTCTTACTGTCAGGAAGTTCCTCCTAATGTTTAGATGGGATCTCTTTTCCTGTGGCTTGAATCCATTGCTCTGGGTACTATTTTCTGGAACAGCAGAAAACAAGCTTGCTCCATCCTCAGTATGACACCTCTTCAAATATTTAAACAGGGTTATCATATCAATGCCTTTACTTTTAAAGATTGCCTTTATTTATTTTTTAACAGCATTGTTGTGGCTAAAAGACTTTCTGAGGGTGCATCCGAACTAATTTAAAAAATTAGAAACTCCCAGATTTTATTCCTGTTCTTTCCAGTTTCATTTTGGATCCCCATACACACTTTATTTATTCCAGAGCATTTTCTGTCAACTTCCAGTATGATCAGAGACTTATTATACCAGTTCCCCCGATTAGTTCATTTTAACCCAGTATAAAATCAGAAAGACCATCAGGAACTTTTCAATCAGTCTGGATTTGCCCTTTGGGGGTGTAGCTCAACAAGTCCCAGGTTCAATCCCTGACATTAAAAGGAAATCTAGAAAAACACCAGATTGAAATTCTGGGGATCTGTTCCCCATCTGCCTTGACAACACTGTGCTAGATGAATCAACAGTCTGATTTGCTATAAGACAGCTTGTTTTGTTCCAATGATATGAGAATAGCTTTTATCTGGGATTTTGCTATAAATGAGTAGGATTTTATCATTTTAATTCTTTGTTAAGCTGTGTGCTTTAGCTCCATTCCATATTAATTTTATAATCCATCTTTTTAGAATAAAGCTAATTTCTTCCAGCTGGTTCACACATGCCACTCAGCTACTTATTTTCTATTCTTTCCATCATAGAGAAAGAGACTACAATGCCTTGCAATCAATAGTAAATGAGACTGTGAAACACCAGCATCTTCCAGACCCTAGAAAGAAGGCTTTAGATTTAGAAGTATCTGGTGATGTTTGGACAGGAAAATCTCTTCAGCATACATTTTTTATATTGCTGCCTTACACAACCGTTATGGCTATGAGGGAAAAGCGAGGGTGTTGATCTGCTGATGGAGCTGCTTTTGTCAATGGAATACAGATGTGCTTTCCACAGCTGGGGAACTTCCAGAGCAGATTTTAAGAGACACATATCTGAGTGTTAAAATGGGGAGGAGAGAAAAATTCCCATTTCATGAATGTTGGCTTCCATGCTATAAGTATAAATGGGTTTGGCTATTATATATTCTTGTTTCCTTTCTCCTTAGGAAGAGACATGACTACAGTCTAGAACATATCTTTGAAACTTTTGTTCTGACAAGCTGGAAGGTATCTGTGAGTATTGATTATGATGACCTTTCAGTTTCTTGAAAGGTCATCAAATCAATACACATTGATTATGATGACCTGTCATTGCCAGGCAAGCAGCAAATCCAGGTGGTACTCTGAGTGGTAAGCCTCTATACGTGAACTGGGTGTATCTAATAAGTTGTACTCTAAAACGTATATCTTTTTCTGTGACTCAGGTGTATCTACACTGTAGAAATAATGCAGCTTGACACCACTTGCTGCAGCTCCAGCCTGTGGAGTATTGGTATTTGTAGTTTTGCAAGGTCTCCAGCCTTATCTGCCAAAGGGGGCTGGTGCCTCTGAAAATTACAAATCCCAGGCTTCTGTAGGATGGCGCCATGGCAGTTAAAGTGATGTCAAGCTTTGTTATTTCTACAGTGTAGATGCACTCTCACAGATATTTTCTTCTAAATCTTTATAAATACTTATTGTCATTGCAATGTGAAATTTGTAATGAAACTGGCTAATTTCAATGAGTTCCTGGTCAATATGATTTTTAGATCTTCAAAGAACTGTGACTCCAGAGTTCCTCCCTTAGTAGCCTTGGGTTTTATTAGCTTAACTGAATTATCTATTTATCTGTGATATATATATATATATATATATATATATATGGCTTTGGAAGCTTCATGGGCATTACTTAAATATTTCTTCTCAAATTCCCTTGTAGTGACAGGAGGACAGGTTAAGAATATTGCCATGGCAACTACTTGTCTCAGTAGTTTGAACCTTACTTTTCATACTTCTGTTTGAACGCTGTAAACTCAGCACGATGAAACCCAGTTCCAGGTGGCTTCCCACAATGTGCAAAACTTCTTTTGCTGTCTCTTACATATGTATTTACATATCTTCAACACCAAGACCTTTGAGGGAAGCTGCAACATATTAGAAAAGGTAGCACAAAGTAAAAACAAAAACATAACAGATTTTTAGGGTAGATAAGAGGTGCATGCATAATACTGAAGCGAGTAATTGCTTTCAAAAAAGTGAGAGGGGTGTTTGTTCATTTTGTTTTGATTTTTTAAGGGGGGGAAAGCCACACTTCTCTTACCACCAGGAACAGTTTTAAATTCTGCCAACTCTTGGGAAAACGTAGCCAGATCAGGTTCCAGTAAGAAGATCTTTTCAACAAGGGCATGTAGCAAGGTGAAGTTCCTCTGCTTATCTCACAGCGGTGACAACACGTGGAAACAGAATACAACAATGTAATTCCCTTATATGACTAGATCTCCTTAAGTTTAGACAAATAAGTGGGCATGTAACAGCTGTAAGGTAAATTTCATACGAGTGGAAATCTCACTCTACCCTTCTGCTGTATTTAACAGTATTCAGTGAGGGCTTTGGGCAAAGTACTTTACAATAGCTTTCATACATTATCCTGGTAAAGGAGGACATCATTGATCTTTTCTTCCTGTTGTTGCGTGCCTTCTGACATATGGAAACCCTCAGGTGAAGCTATCAAAGAGTTTTCTTAGCAAGGTTTCTTCAGAGGGGTTTTACCATAGCCTTTCTCAAAGTTTAAGAGAATATGACTTGCCCAAGGTCACCCAGTAGGTTTCCATGGCTGAGCAGGGATTTGAACTCTGGTTTTCCAGATTCATAGTCCAACACTTAAACCACTACACCATACAGGCTCTAATCTTCCCTTACAGGTTGGGAATGAAGGCTGCAAAACTGCACATACTTACCTAGATCCCACCAAACTCAGTGGAACCTACTTTTGAAGTGACACGAATAATATTATAATTCTTGCAATATTAATATTACTCCTGTACTCCCCATCCAAAAGCCTAGAATAGTTGCTGGGACTACAGCTTTTAGAATCCCACAGCCAGCAAGATCGTTAATAAAGCTACTTCAGATCACTTCAGGTATGCTGTTTAAATGACACACACATCTTAAGAGGCCAGAAGCTGTGTCAAAGTTGCATCCTAGTCCTTAGGTCTGGAGCATGCCTTTGGTATGGCTTCTGGCCTCTTAGGTTGCAGGCATCATTTAAACAGCATACCTCCAAAGTGAGCTGAAACAGCTTTATTTTGGCCTATCTGTTCAGGCCCATAGTCCAAAATAGCACTCATTTAAATTTCTAAATCCATCTGAACATTACAAGCTTGTTCCAAGAGTGACCAAGCATTCAGAGAACATCAAGAAGAGAAAGTGCCTTGGGACGTAGTAGAGGGTATTTAAGCTCAGGATGCATCTACACTGCAGAATTAATGCAGTTTGACATTATTTTAACTACCATGGCTCAATGCTATGAAATCCTGGGATTTGTAGTTTTGTGTGATATTTAGCCTTCTCTGAGAAGGCAGGAACCCAGATTTAAAGTCTAACTAAATAACCTGGAAGGGGCATACCACCACAGTCTGCTCAGCAAGAAGATTTCCTCTCCAGCCTTCCACTCAACCCAAAAAGATGTGAGTTGGAGTCCATAGTGATGGGGATATCTGAACAGGCTCCATGGATGTGGCTTTCCTCCTCCTCACAACTCTTTATTTGAATGTGTACTGGAATAACTTCTGATAAGAGCTGGAGTGCCTGAAAATAGTCATGCAAGTATGTACATAAAAATAAAGGAAATGTATATATGCCCTTGAGAGCAAACCATTTGCCAATTTAACACTGAAAATGTGATTTTCCTGACAACGACTAAGGTTTCCCACTTCCATGTAAAACAGTAAGGACAGTTCATGTAATATAATCCTATAAGTTGCCTTAGTGGAATCAAGAAAGATGTTGCCTGGCACAGAAAGGTTTTGTCGGCATTTTTCATAATGATCGATGTGGTATTTCAGCGGTTATAAAAAGAGGAAAACATCCAAATTGGGCCCCAGAATTGTTGTTTGCATCATAAATCATTCACTCCGTATATTGAAATCCCTGGAAAAGGAGGCAAAAGATAACTTCCTCTTCCATTTAGAGTTGTGGCAGAATTTGATAATACTCTTAAAGGTTCAAGGCTGCCTAGAGAATATGTACTCAGTAATAGGAACAGCCAGATCACCGAGCTCAAGGCAGAGGAAGCTGTTCTTTTTGCCAACATTTTCCACAGGAAAACTATAAGTGCTACAAATTATTATTATTATTATTATTATTTATATAGCGCTGTAGATTTGCACAGCGCTGTACATAAAAACAATAAATATAAAAGAGTAAACCTGCCTATGGTGTACAATCTAAGAAATAATAGGATAATATATATAAAATACATAGCAATACAGGAAATGGTTCAATAAAACACGCAAAAAAAGAACATCAAATAGCAAGTGACAATCATGCAATGCCTGAGAATGCTTCTCTGAACAGGATGGTCTTCAACTCCATTTTGAAGCTGGTTAAAGAAGTGATGGCTCTTGCTCGCGGGAGAAGAAGGTTCCAGGAGTGAGGGGCAGCGAGTGAAAAGGAGCGAATCCTAGATGGGGCAGAGGGGCAGCCTACTTTGACTACCAGAACAGAGGACTCGAGTGGGAAGGTGAGAAGAAAGAAGGTCTGATAAATAAGGAGGGGCCAGCCCATGGAGGGCTTTAAACATCGACAGCAGGAGCTTATACTGAATACGGAAAGGGAAGGGGAGCCAATGAAGGGATGCCAACAAAGGAGAGATATGGTCAGAGAGGTGGGCGGATGTGATAATGCATGCAGCTGAATGCTGGACAGAAATTAAAGGACGGAGATGAGAAAGAGGAAGCCCAGCCAGGAGGATGTTACAGAAATCAAGTCATGAGACCACTAGGGCATGGACCAGATCTTGGCAGTAGAGGCAGAGAGATATGGTCGGATTTTGGCAATATTGTATAAAAAGAATCTACAAGCCTTGGCTGTGGTCTGGATCTGAGGGATACACAACAGAGAAGAATCAAAGATAAAACCAAGACTGCGGGCTTGCTGGACTGGTTGAATAGAAATGTTGTCCACAGAGACAGAAAAGGAGTTTTGAAGGATGGACTTAGGAGGAAAGACAAGAAGCTCCATCTTGGACATGTTGAGCTTCAGATGCCAATGTCACATCTACTGTGAGACAGCTGTGAGACAAGACAAAACTTGCTTTTCAAGCCTTGGAGAAAGGTCGGGGGTGGAAAGATACAACTGGGTGTCATTGGCATACAGATGGTAGGAAAAACCAAATGAGCTAATGAGTTTACCTAAGGATAGTGTGTAGAGAGAAAACAGAAGGGGACCCAGAACAGAGCCCCTGGGACACTCGAAAATGAAATCAAAAAGTCACTTAAGAGACCATTCAGACACTGAGAACTAGTATTTGGTACAGTCCTCCAAGGACTGGAGAAGTGGGCTGTTGTCCACAAAAACCCATTTTATAATTTAAAAAAAATCTGTTTGGGTTAAAGGTGCCACATGACTTTTGTAGTTTTAGTCCTCCTAAGAGTGCACCATGCCCAAAAATTTCTAGCTATAACAAACCTTTCTTCTCAGTATGCTACTGCTCTACATACATGGAATTGAGATGAGGGTAGGATTGCCAGGTACCCCCTATTATGAATTAAGAATGTCCCTTATTTGAGGATCAGAAAGCTTGCCCCTTAAAGGGTTTGCAAATACCCTTTATTAAAATGGATGTCCCCCATTTAGAAATTGGAAAGATTTTTGTTTTATATAAACAAAATGAGACAACATAAAATCTCATAATATAGGCGTGGTCTCTTCATAAAGATAGAAATTCATGTAATTTATGGCCAATATGTTAATTTTGCAGAGAAATGCATAGCTAGATTAGCTAAGATTGATACTTTCAGTCATTATTTAGATAGAACACAAACTTGTTAATCTCTGCTTCCTGACTTTCATGCTTGTCATGAATTTTGGTTGTTCCCCTGGGGGGGATGTAAATGAAACATGGGGAAACATGGACTCAGACCCAGGTTCATATCCCTCCATTTCATGATATTCCTTGGATGGCTTTAGGTGCATCTACGTGGGCCAAACAGAAGTCTCAGAAGATTATCACATGGGGAAAAGAACATCCTTGTCCCGTCCTTTTCCCATTCTTATGTTGCTATTGCAAAAAGATTTTCAGATGACATCATGCTTATCCAGTCATTATCCCATTACTGAAGTGAAATTGTCCTGTCATTTTGTATTAAATGAGGGGACAAAGCATGACGTCTCTGAAACGCTTTCACATGATCGTTATAAGGATGGGATAAGGATGGGAAAGTGATCGGCTTTGTTCCCGACCCCATCCCATCCCCATTAGTTCAGAGAGAAAAAGTGGGGATTTATCCCAGTTTGGGGCAGAAACTCTGGATATTCATGTGTACATGTGGATTGCGCTCCATAGCAATGTTGATATGAGGCTGGGAAGGAGTTAAGAAATATGTACATTTGAATGCATGAGGGGAACTCAAAGCACCCATGGTCATGTGGGCACACATACTGCAATTTATCGGACTGGGGTGAATTCAAAACTTTCTCCTGAACTCATCTCTCTGTGTGTAGACAAGTCTGTGGTCACTCCAGATTGAGGTAAAACAAAGGTAAACTGGATTTTCTTGTCATGCAACCTTTGTGTTTTCAGACTTGCCTACTTTATGGGGTTGTTGCAAGGATAAAGGGAGCAGGGCATCCATGTATGTTATTGAGTACCTTGAATTATAGTCAGTCCAGTTGAATCCCTGATATAAGAAGATTTTGAAATGAGAAGACACACATTCACAGAAATGGTCTCTCATGCCTGGAGTAATACCAAAGCTTGGAAAAGTTACTTTTTTGGACTATAACTACCTAGGAGATTCTGGGACTTGTACAAAAAAAAGGGTTTCCAGATTCTCATCAGTACAAATGTCCTCTTCATAATATCTGAATCAGCTCCAAATATTCAGCTCTGATGAATTATACATGAAGGTGCATTCAAAGAAATAATTCACTATGTAAGATTTCCATAGTAAAAATGCTACAATCCAGTACAAACCTACTAAACAATAAGTCCTGATGAGCTTCATTGGGTTTACTTTTCTGATGGCCATACATTCAAATTATATGTGCTTTTTTGTGATTCATGATGAAGCATCAACCCAGAATCCTCCCTGTTTTCTAGTTTCAATGTGTGGTTATATACCTGTTAAAATCATACCATATGCCTAGCTTAGCAGTCAAAGTAATTCTTTTGACAGAAAATCAAGGAAACATGGTTTGAGTTTGATCTTGTCAATAACACCATATGCAGCTCACCATGACCATCCCAATTACTGAAAAGTATATTTGCCTCACAAGCAAAAGCATATGCAGGTCACTGGGGTAAATCACAGCTCATGCTGGTAAACACAGCCCCAAATCCCTTGCAATATTTCTGGCTTGTGGAGTGGGGAATATTTTTTCCCAAACCAAAATGTGATGCTATTACTGCAGATAGGTCTTGTCCTTGGATTCTTTTTCAAATTATTCTGTAGAAAAATGCTGAGTGGATTTGCCATTTTTAAAATACAGAATATAATTCTGTTTTTGTACAAGTGGAGACAGGAATAAAATTTTGCAATCTATAATACTGGTCCTCAGGATTTCATCTTTACAGCCATTTTTCCTTTAAAAAAACATTAAGAATGATCATTCACCATTCCATGACTACTAAACATCCTCAATCAAAACTGGGCTGTCTTGTAATTTCTCCCTCCCCCTTGTGACTCCACAATTCTTCTAACTTCTGCAAACCTTGGGATACTTCCAAACATGCTGACACTTCCCACTTACCCATGGAGGATGTCATTTGGGCCACCATGGAAATAGAAAGCACTCATGGCCTGAATAGGATAGGGGACACCTGGTTTAAGGAGACTATGAAGATTATCGCACCGGGGTTAAAACATTCCAGGGGGTGCCATTTCTGGGAACTGTTTCAAAGCATCCCCAGAAACGGTGTCCCCTGGAACTCGATGGGAATGTAATGGGAACGCTCGGCAGCGGTGGTGTTCCTGTGTGCAGTAAACTAGCATTCTGGACCCCATCGGGTTCCCATCACGCTCCATGCGCGCCCCCGCGCATGCACGTTAGAACGCACTGGGGAACATTTTAACCCTGGTGCGATAATCTTCTATGTGTGAAAGAGAGCTAGGAGTCCTAGTAGACCACAAGTTGAACATGAGTCAACAGTGTGATGTGGCAGCTAAAAAGGTCAATGCTATTTTAGGCTGCATCAATAGAAGTATAGTGTCTAGATCCAGGGAAGTAATAGTGCAATTCTATCCTACCTTGGTCAGACCTCACCTGGAATACTGTGTCCAGTTCTGGGCATCACAATTCAAAAAGGATGTTGACAAATTGGAGCATGTCCAAAGGAGGACCATCAAAATGGTGAAGGACCTGGAAACCATGCCTTCTGAGGAAAGACTTGGGGAGCTGGGTATGTTTAGCCTGGAAAAGAGGTGATGTGATAGTCCTGTTTAAGTATTTGAAGGGGTGTAACACTGAAGATGGAGCAAATGTTTTTTTCTGCTGCTCCAGAGACTAGAACATGGAACAATGGATGCAAGCTACAGGAAAACAGATTCCAGCTTGACATTAGGAGGAACTTCCTGACAGTAAGAGCTGTTTGATAGTGGAACACACTTCCTCAGATAGTGGTGGAATCTCCTTGTTTGGAGGTCTTTAAACAGAGGCTGGATGGCCATCTGTCAGGGATGCTTTGATTGTGATTTCCTGCATGGCCAGGAGTTGGACTGGATGGCTCTTGTGGTCTCTTCCAACTCTATGATTCTATGAATGCTGGAAACATGAGGAACAATGCCATCAAGGTGTGCTACTTTTTAAAAAGCAAAACCAAATGTATAGCAATATGCACATCTCTGTCTAATGAATATCAAGGTTTAAAATAAGGGAGAGAAATTTTTGGGTCTCTAGGTGATTTGGTCTACAATTCCCATCAGCCACCTGCCAGTGCTAATGGTAATGTATTGTGAGAGCTGTGGTCCAAATCATCTGAAGAGAAAAGATACACACACCCAAATGATCTAAAATTTAGCAGTGAAGTTTGCATTGGGATTCATTAACATAAGGTTTCCTTTCTGAGAGCTTGGACAAATTTGTTTCAAGGAAGTTACAAAGCTACATATGGTGATATTATCCACAGTTGGGGAAAACAGACTTAAACACATTTTAAAACCAAGCCTTTCCAGCACAAAACCACTTATTTTAGCCAGAGAAGAGACTTGATACCCTTTGGCCTTTTATCTCCCAGCTTTTTAACCCATCTATTTGAGCAAGCTTACCCTGACCAGTAACTCTTCCCCTCTCCCCATGTCAGCATCGTGCTGCCGACATGTTATTTTTTATTATTTTTATTGAACTGTTTTTAATGTATTTTATTTGGTTTTGTATAATTGTACTGTGATTTTCTGTTGTTCACCGCCTTGATTTTTTAGAAGGGCGGTATATAAATAAAATTTTATTATTATTATTATTTAATGTAAGTAACTCCCAATGTCTTAGGGGCTGTGTAGACCAGCCATTAAGGCCAGCCTGGGGTGTGTGGTTGGGGTGTGGTATTCACAAGATGCATGCCCTGACTCTGTCCCCATGACAGCGAGACATGTGCCACACCAACAGCACATGGCATCATGGTGCTCCTCTATGAAATGATACAAGAGTTGGTGAAAAAAGGTCACAACTGTTAATTTCAGGAATCTGCAGTATGGCAGCCAACAAGATATGCAGACATGAATTTGTATGTGGGGACCTAGTTAATCCAGATATCCCAAATTGATACTTCCTGTTTCAAAACCAGGGCATAGACCCCACACTTTATCCTAGCCTGATCTCATGAAGGAACCAGAGATCCCTGGTTGTGTTGTTAGCACTCTTTCTGAAGGAAGTAATATTGAGACAAGAACCCGTTTCATGTCTCCTCTCAGGCCAGTCAGCAATGGATGAATTCTTCTGTTTTGCAGTGCCATCAAAAGTCTTCAGAAAGAACCAATTGAAACTAAATGCCTACACCCTCCCAGCTGTGACAAGTAAGCAACACTCCATCTGTTTGCCAAATAATAAACTGTAGCCAACAGATTCAACCTCACATAGCATGGAGTAGGTGCCCCAATTTGTATATGTTCCCTATTTTTATTTTTTTTTTTGACACCCAAAAAAGGCATAGAAAAAAAAAAAAAAAAATCTACTCAGCCCCTGAAAAACAACTGGAAATTCCTGTGCTACATATAGGTGGGTGGATGGGCAGCAGAAATTGTGAAGAGGCCTGAGTCAGGGCACTGCCATTTTGAATAACCTAATGCAGTCCTGCCCAGTGACAGCATCACTGTACAGTGCACCTTTGTCTTATGCAGGGGATCCGTTCCAGGCCCACCCACATAAGGCAAATTCTGCATATGGTTGAGCCCCATTGAAACTAATGGACTCAGGTGCAGCGGTGCGGTAGTGTGCATGCACCATGGGCATGTGTGCCTTTTCCTACTTGTCACGCAGCTTTCAGCATAATCTGAAAGTCATGTATAAGGCACCCACATATGACATGGGTGCACTATACACTATGGCATGACATTTGGCCAATGGTTTGAGAAGGGCAAACTAATTCCATCATAAGGCTGAGGGGGTGCAGTTGTGAGCATTAGTTCAAGTTTAGGATTTTCTACTTTAAATCTACTTTAAATCCCATTTCTGAGGGGGATTCCTCTACTGTGATAAAGTCCTGAGAGATGTTTATATTACATTTATTTTCCGTTTACTGAATAGCAAGCAGGAAGGTTGCTCTCTGAAACTGTTTTTTGTGTTCAGGTTCAGCTTCAGTTCAAAGCCCTGCTTGACTCGCCTTCAGACTCAGTCATTTGGTGCCAATTCAGACCGTCAACTCTGCATACCTAGAACTATATTTTCATTATTATGCTGAAGAGAATAGTTGGGTTTGGAAGCATTACTTGGACAATGTTTCAGTAAGTAAACGGGTATGACAAATATATCAAAAATTAAATTTCAAACAATGTCCAGAAGGTATCAGCTCTGCTGATTGGCACAGACTGTGTCATCATTCATGAGGTATTGCCTTCTGGATGTGTTATTTCTGCTAATAAACTCTCTCAGGTTTTGGCTTGCCCAAGGCTATTTTAGGCACCCCAGCAGGTAGTGCATATTGTATTTCTAATCTAGACTATCTCAAATTTACTTTCATGCTAGTTATGACTCTCTTGGCTATAAAATTCAGGAGTAACATAGATCATCAAAAGCTTTCCTCACTTTTCTTTTGAATAATGCAGTGAAATGACAACTTATACATCAGTCTGCCTGTATTATTACAATATGAATGTCAACAACATGAGTAGTGAGTTGATTTTTTCCAAGGAAAACCTCTATCCCTCCCTTTCTAATATCCACACATACACAGATATTTAAAAGCCATATTGAGGATATCTGGCACTTTATAGTGAATTCCAATGCATTTACCCATCTACGGTGTTCAATGTAACTTACATACCCTGCAACTATCCTGGTTTGGAAGGGGTAGTCCCAGTTAATCTTCCGCCAGCCCACTTTTTCAGGGACTTTTCAATGTCTCAGTTTCTCTCTTCTCTTCCTACTTTCCCCATTTATCGTAATTTTTATCTGTGAAAGGTATGAACTTACCGTATATACTTGACTATAAGTCGAACTCATGTATAAGTTGAGGGCAGGTTTTGGGGCCAAAATTGTGGGGTTTGATAAGACCCATGGATAACTTGATGGTAAAACCTAAGGGCATGTAACAAAGTGGGTAAAGGATGGAGCAAAGGAAAATAGTGTCAAAGCACTTACAAAATTCCAGCAGGCATGATTGTGCTCACCCCTAAAGACTGGATGGATGAGAGAGTAGAGGGATCTCAATGCTTGCCTTTCACCAGGGGATGGTTCATGTGTCTGTCTCTCTCTCTCTCTCTCTCTGTGTGTGTGTGTGTGTGTGAGAGAGAGAGAGTTAAGGTACAGTACTTACATTGACATGTCGACTCGGGTTTTTGGGATCAATTTTTTGACTAAAATTTCTAGACTTATACATGAGTACATACAGTACTCCCAAATAAGTGTATATAGCACTTAACAATAGACTGCATGCTACTATAAATAGCCCAGCAAGCTTTGATTTCTTTTCTTTCTTTTTTATTCCAAAGTAACTGTGTGCAGGCCAGATCTGGATCAGTAGCACTTTGTGTAGGTAGTAAAGGATTAAAACTTCCCTGCCCATTCATGATAGTCTTGACCTGATTGGCTCATGTGCATTTTATTTAGGGTACAAAAGGAATTGAGGTGATGCTTAAGGTTGTTTTTTTGGCTTGCTTTTTTTATCTTTTACACAGTTGTAGCTTTGCTTTCAGATTACAAATTTAAGGAAGCAGGCACACATACATAGAAACATACATATTCTTACCCATAGAAATAAGGTTAAGACACTTACTGGCTCCATATCTGCCATGGATACTGGGTATTCATAAACTGAATGCAAAAAAGCAAGTTGTTGGGATAAATGGGATATTTCACACATCTACATATAACCAAGTAAACAGCCACTGACATTCTCTCAGAATCGGTGAGGGGTTACGTGAATGAATAGTAGCAGTCAAGGGTAGGATCCAATAGACTTGTTCCACTGATAGAACTGCCTTCATCAAGGAGCTGGGAGGAAGACAGACAAACTGCACCACTACTTTTTAGCCTCATCTGTAAACTGAAATCCTACTCTGGAGGGCTGATAAGACCTCTGGAGCAAGGTATTAGGGAGTATGCAGTGTATTAAGTGTATTAAGGAGGGGAAAGGAATCACATCCATTGGCATGCTGTCGGATTTAGGCCAAAATTCTTGCATCAACAGATGATTCCAAATCTTTTTGAGTGTCAGCCTCCTATTTAATACATTACAGTATTCCAAATGGAAAGTTATCACAGCATGGGTAAATAATAATAATAATAATAATAATAATAATAATAATAATGATGTTTATTTCTATCCCGCTTTTCCAATTTGACCAAATACATAATAATCAGTACAATCAATAAAACAATATATAAAAACAGCGTATAAAAAAACTAATACTCAGCCAGCTGAGTGGGGGAATCCAGAAACATGTCACAGTCGATACCAAGATAGAGGGGGAAATAACCAAAGTCATGGGGGGAAAGCTTGAGAAAAGAAGAAGGTTTTGAGATTCTTCTTAAAAAGGTCTAAAGACGTGGTGGAGCGGAGCAAATAATTTAATGTTCTTGTGTCTTTTTCTTCATTGGTTAGATTATTCAACATGTCATAATTAATAACAATTGACACAATACAAAAAATACAATAATGTACTTCAAAATCCAAAACAAGTGATGATGCAATCAGCATACTAGCCAAAACGGATGAAAAAATGCTCCATGACACAGAGGTCACCAGAGATAAAGTTGGATCCAGAAGCGTGCCCAAGCAGTATACTTGATCCTTTGGACAAATGCATCTCAAGCAGAACTGGTAATACCATCTTCTTAGACTAAGGAACCATCGACTCACAACAACTCCCTTTTTTCAGAATTGACCTTGAGTTTATTGGCACTCATTCAGAGTGCCTCGCCTGACTCAGATGTCAGAGAGAAACTAAGCTGTCATCAGTATATCAATGACAATTCACTCCCTATCCCAGGATAACCTGGAGTAGTTGCCATGTAATCAGCAATGAAGACATTATTGTCTACTGTCAAGTGGCAGACTATGCAAAAAAATAGGAAGAGGGGGACCATTGCATAATACAGGTTGTGTCTCCATTATCAGACATGCTTGAGACCGTAAATGATTTGGATTTTGGAGTTTTGTTTAGGTTTTGTTTTGTTTGTTTGTTTGTTTGTTTGTTTGTTTTTGGCATATTTCCATATACATAATGAGATATCTTGGAGGTTGGACCCAAGTCAAAACATTAAATTTGTTAATGTTTCATATACACCTTATACACATAGCCTGAAGGTAATTTTACACAATATTTTTAATAATTTTGTGCATGAAACAAAGTTTGTGTGCACTGAACAACGTATCAGAAAGCAAAGGTGTCACTATCATAGCCCCCCATTAGGATGGTTTTGGATTTTGAGATATTTTGGATTTTGAAATTCTGGATAAGGCATAAGGATTACCATCAGTCCAGAATTCTTCCTTTAAGGATTCATTGATATTAAAAAAATGGGTTTTCAACCATTTTTAAATATTAGTTCTTTCCATCCTTATTTTCATTCCTAGTTATCAAACTTTCTGCCCCTATAGAACTCTTTAAAACACATACACACCTAACTCCCAGGTTATAGTTCTGCATCTGACATACATCCCCAGAGCTCAGGGACTGTGTGCTAAATTGCATACATAGCTCACTGGGGATATGGACAAATCAGGACACTTTGGCTTCTTTGCCACTGTCCTGCATGAACTGAGAAAATGCCCCAGATAATACATCTTTAATACAGCTTTCAGAATAAAATTGTTAGGATTTTATCTCACCACAGCTTGAATTGCACAACTGGCTCCCAGTCAGGGATCGCCTGGATTAAGATTTACCTTGATTCAATATTCCCTTTAGAGGTCCCTCTCTGTATGGTCCCCATATGTGTCATGAGGAGGATGGCAATGGAAGAGAGGGCCTTCTCAGTAGTGTCCTCAACTGTGGAATGGTCTCTGCAGAGATGTTCCTCTACTGCCTGCTTTGTTATCTTCCAGCACCAAGCTAGCTCCTGTGCCTTTTTGCAGCTTGCTGCTTCAGGAAGTGTTTTCTTGATACTTTTCTGTGTGGTTTTGATAATTATACGGTTTTACAATTGAACTCGTTATGGAGTGAATATTGTTTGAAGGATAGTTTTATCTATCCTGGGTGTGGGGAACATTTAGATGAGTGTGATATATATTTCAAAATGCATAATATTAATATGCAGTCATATATCTCAGCCTGATATGCAACCAGATTTTAGAACATAAGGCTGTCACATTTATTCCAGCAGATTGTACTAACAAGAAAAACAAAGCATGTTCTGATATTCAGAGAGTGTTTGCAAAAGCGTACGCAGCCTGTATCCAATGTGCTAACCTCCTTCAGTGGACACTTTCCAGAACCAGAACTAAAGGAAGTTAATTTGGACTGAAGTGCCCAAAATCCCCAGCCAGCATAGAGAGTAGTTTGCCGACTCAAGGATCCTGTGAACTGCAGTTTTTGTTTTGTTGTTTAAATCAAAAAAAAATTTTTTTTCAAACTTTCTCCAAGACAGCCTGATAGAAACTCTTAGGTCCAGGTGGACAAATCAGGTCATAAGAGACATGCTATACATTGTCTCACCGTTTCTTATGGCACAGGAAGGTAGTATAGGGAGATATTTTGAGCTGTTTCTGAATCAGGAATTGTTCATGCAGTGTGGCCCTTTGTCTTCTCCACTTCAATGAGATTAATTCAACTGGGCTCTGGATTGTGATTTGTCTCTCACAATACTTAGATCTTAAACTTAGAAGCAGCAATGTGGCTTACGATTTCTTTGGAAGACAATAAGTAATATAGAATTATTATCATTTTATTTTTTTAGATACATCCCTAATTTCCAATGCAGCAAGTGAGGTATATCAGTTGCTTCAGTAAACACATCCTTTTGCTTTTCCTGTCATTTGCCAAAAAATGATGCTGCTTTCAAAAGTAATATCTATCATAAATAAAGAATTGTATCCAAAAGGTTACCTTCTTAGTGCTGTAATCTGCTCATCACTAAGTTCACCACTATCTTCATGTATAATGTATAATTCTTCTTTCAGCTGGCTTGGCTTTATGCAAAAACTTTTAAGAAAAATGTCTTGGGGGGGGAAATGATTCTTTGATTACTTGTAGATAAATGCACAAGGGAGGCAAGAGAGAAGGAACACTGGGATATTGCACAGTTGCTTCCCCCACAGAATTACCTTGTGCATTGTGTCCACTGAAAGATAAAATGAAATCATTCTTCCAGTTTCCTTACGTACAAATAGTGCCAGTATATCCATATGTATATATTTGATTGAAGAGAAGTTGATGCATCAGACATAAGAATAATCAAGACACTGTCATCTCATGGAACTCCAAAGCTTACCTCTAAAATTAAGTTAAGAATGTGAGAATAATATTGCTTGATCTAGGGATGAATAAACCAATAATTTTCAGTTTGCCTTCCATTGGAAATTGGTAGAAATTTCCAGAGTTGGCAAAAATGCTGATCAAAAATGAACCAGGCAACATTTTCAACCAAATTCAATAAGTACACCTATTCCCAGTTCAATTCATTTGAAATGTGGTGTTGATCTAAAGTTCCTCAGATATCATGGGCTGCTGAAAAGACAAAACAATGGCTCCTAGAACAAATCAGGGCTCAACTCAATAGAAGCCAAGATGAGTAAACTGAGGCTGTCATACTTTCAACATCTCTTGAAACAAAATGACTCATTGGAGAAGATGATAATGCTGAATAAGTATAAGGGAGAGGGAGAAGAGGAAGCATGTATTACAGATGGACTGATTCAATCAAGGAGCCACAGCAGCTTTGAATTTGGGAGATCTCAGCAGTGCAGTTGATCAATAGCACTCTCAGAGATTTCTCAAAGATCACCATAATTCAAAATCAGCTTGAAGGTAAATCTATTTCCAGAATAAAGAAGACCATATTGTAATTGTCATGTAGCTAAAGATGAAGCATCTGTTGGAGAAAAAAGAGGTGTCAGTCCCCTAACTCAGTATAAATAAGGCTGGTGATGCAGGGATTAAAACCAAGGCCTGTATCCTGTTGAGAATCCTAAATACAGTAGACCTACTGAAGCAATAATTGACAGGTGAGTCAATTGTAATGCAAAGCCCATCCATTCTGTAAATCTTCTCTAATTGGGGCTAGCAACAGAATTCAAGACAAAGACTAAAGAATTTGGGATTCAAGCTTTCACACACATCTTTCTCTTATGTTTGTATTTTTAAAATTTTAAATCTTTTTCAACAAATGTTTGAAGGAATCTGTAAATGCTGATTAAAATAATTTATCAAAGCACATACCATGGAAAAATCTTACACATTCACAGTTGAATCTAAAATGGAGCTACACTGAATCCACTATTTTACTTGTCATAATGATCAACCAGAAACATTTGTCCTTCTCATAGCAGTCTGCCCGTTCTCAACCTGGATAGCTTGACAGCATTGAAATGTAGGATTCCCATGACCCATTCCAGATATTGGTGAACATTTGCTCTCTTAAAACAAAGGGTATCCCCAGCTTCTCTCACTATTTTCCCATGTCCTTCTTTCTTGCTCTGCTAGACAAACTGGGCTCTGGACAGATGCAGTACTTTGGAGAGCTTTAAGAATATGAGAGCAGACATGACTATGCCTTGTGTACAGGTTGTATGGTGGAAACCATTCTTCATAGGCCATAACCAGTGGCTGATCCTTTGAGTGCTTTTGATTTCAACACCTAGAAATCCCAGCTAACTTGGTCAATTGTCAGGAATTATGAGAGGTGAAGTCCAAAAGATCTGGAGGACCAAAGTTTGGGAACCACTGCCATAAGATCAGTGCCCACCTCCTTAGAGAACCATTTTATTTTTTGCAGAGGGTAAAGGCAGTATGATTTCCAGCAAAATTTAAACTAAGGAAAGGAGCACAGCTTCCCAGCACTGGGACCACAGACAAAAATAACTGAAAGCAGAAACTTGTTCAATTTGCTCAGCAGGGGGAAAAAATGATTTCCTTAAAGAAGCAGAACTGAATTAGAGGATTTAAAAGTTCTGTTAAAAAGATGTTGTCTTTTGTCTTCACCAGTAATTTCATAGCATGAACATACACCCCAACGCTTTTACTGTCACTCGATGGAGGCAGTAATGTCAATAGTTATTCTTTTCTTTCAACTCAGCTACCTCAGTTAATATGTAGAAACCTATCTAAAATGCTCCTTTGTTTAGCTATATTTGTAATACATCTTCCTAGTTGTACTTATTACAAATAATTTACAGATACTTTTTTTCAAAAAGTAAGGTTATACACTATAATACATGTTATAAAGTATATAGCAATGGATTTTCATGTGTCTAGCCTCCAAGGAGACCATTCACTGCTGTCCAGGATTTTGACATAAGCTCACAGCACACATCAGATCTTCAATTTAACCACCTCCAGATAGGCAAAGTAATCTTGTAGCACCTTGAAGACTAACGGTGCAAAAGGAGTTGTAGCATAAGTTCATGTAAACTTGGTCTCCTTCCTCAGATGCATGAAGATACATGGAGTGAACTGATGCCCAAGAAGAGCCTTTATAATTAGAATGCATTTATTTCAAAGGTGCTACAAAGTCCCTTTGCATATTGATATTCCAGACTAACACAGCTATGTCTCTGAATTCTACTCCAGATAGTTGATCAATGACTTCAAGAACACCTAGCCAGCACAATCAATGGCCATGCTGGTTGAGCTGATGGTTTTTGTAGTCTCTAAATTTCTGGAGAACGCTAGGTTGGCGGCCTGCCTTAAGGAATAGCCAACCCTCCACAGTAGATGAACTGTGCAGAAGATCAGTAATGACAGCCAAGTATCTTTTAGAGTAGCTTATCTGTTGCTCACTACCTTTTCAATGAGTTTCCAGGGATTCCTAAAGGGTTTTTTGAAATACAATATGAAATCCATTGCTTTACAGCATTTGTCATCACACCTGTGCTTTTAAAGTCATCTTGACCTATTAAAGTGATATCAGTTCATAATGATCTCAAAACAGCTGGAAAAAAATCCCAAGCCTCCTCCTACAGAAGCTAAATCATGATTAACTGTTGGATTCTGTTCTTAATTGTAACTGCAGGTTGTGGTTTAGTTCTCTGAGCAAAACTATAGTCAAGGCTTGTCTGGGTTCACAGAAAGTTCAGTTCATAATCAACTATTCAAGAAAACAATTAAGTTCATAAATACAAACGTGGCATCAAACACCTGCAAGAGTTTGCTGCTGGTCTCTGTATGGTTTTAAATGGAAAAAAGATGCTTGGAGGTTTACTGTATTTCAACCATGACTCAGATTTGCTAATATATCCATACTTATAAGGAGGGTAGGGTGTTGAGTTGTAAAGGCCTCTTTTTTCTTGCCTCCAAATGTGAACATAACATTCTAGAGTTTTCACTTGTACAATCATTCTCTCTATTCATATTTTTAGTGCAGGTGCAGGACTATTCACATAATTTCTCATTCTTGATGACAGAAACTATCTGGACAGGTTGAGTCAGTCTGCTGGAGTTCTCTTCTCCAGCTAAACAGGTTTTACCTCCAGCATGAGAAGGAGACAAGGATTACTTTGATTTTCAACAAGGTTTCTAAAATTTATGCCCCAAAAATGTCTATGTGCTAAACTCCTCCATCAAGCAAGGCAGACAAACACACACAGCAAGCACAGAAGGACTAGATGATGAAAAATAATCCTCTCTGATTGCTGAGAGAGGAAATGATGGGGAGAGACGTAGGGGTGTGGATGTAGTTATTGCAAATATTGTAGTTTTGCACAATTTTGCACAACAATTGCTTTGGCAGACTGAAGAAATCTTAGGCGGGGTACATACCTCCGCTTTGCGGCGCTCTGCCACTGCCGCCAGTAGGTCCGCGGGGGAGCCGGAGCCTCCACATGGCCCGACTCCTGCGCGGACCGAAAAAGAAGCTCCAAAATGGAGCTTCTTTTTCCGCCACGTTTGCGACGTAGCGAGGCGCCAGGGGCGCACTCGCTACGTCACAAGCGACACGTACGGACGCTCAGCGTCCGATACGCAAAGATGGCGCCGGCCATGTAGAAGGGCCGGTGCCATCTTGTACGGACAGAGTCTGTACTAGGCCCAGGGGCGTCTATAAGAGACGCCCCTTTTTTAAAATGGGATGTCCTCCGGACGTCCCAAATGGCGGTGCAGAAAGCACCCTAGCAAAGAAGGCCAGAAGGAACTATTTCACTATAATGTAGGCAAAGAGTAAAACTATGCAAGAGCAAGACAAGTGAGAGTTTACATCCCTGTTATAGTGTCAGAGTCCAGTCAAAACCAACACAGCACAAGCCCTGGACAGACACTCCAAAGAGAGCTAAGAAGAGCTAGAACTCTGTTGGTTTGTCCTAAATAGTAGGCCCATAGAATCAGTTTTGAATGGTGAATCAGCATTCCGGTAATCCCAAATGATGTAATGGCCCTTCTTTAGTCAGGACTAACAGTAGGATTTAGGCAAAGGTCTCTGTGGGGATAGGCAAATATGAACAAAACACACTTATCCAACAAAATAGAAGAATCATAGAATCCAGAGTATCAAATTCGGGCTATATTTTGCCACCCCTTCTAGTGTTTTGACCTGGAGAATCATTCAAACTTGCATCCAGCTAAGAATATGTCACTATTGTCAGAACATCTGGCAAAATTTCACTTTTTAGGAAACCAAATAGAATATGTCAGAAGTGTTTAAGTCATAAAATTTCATTTCAGTTCATACACTCATAGTCTGTCAATCTCCTTTGCCATTAAAAAAAAAAGTACAATGAAAGTGGCAGTTGGACTAAAATTGATTGGCATAAGTTTTCTGATAGCCTGTTGTGGGCAGTTTTAAGATTTATCAGTCAAGTATGTACTTTTGATTTTCAACACCTCGTGAAATGAAATGCATTTTTTTCTTCTTGTTGTTGTTCATTATACTGTGTGGTGTCACTGTTGGTTCATTGCCAGGAAATCCCACATCTTGAATACTAAACTGGCCATAGGGTCTAGTCATATCTATTTTCCTCATGACAGATAACCTGATGTCCAAATTGATTTCTGTAACTAAAATACAAAAGCAAAGGGTACATGCATGAAATAATCTTGACATCACTATAATTAGGATTAATGAGCTTCCTTGGAATTAGAGATTTTAAAGAATATTGCCTAGGAAAGGGATGGGAAATATTTGGCCCCATAGGTACATGTGACTTCAGCTTCCATAATCTCTTCCTTTGGCCATGCTGGTTAAAGGTAATGGAGAATCAGTTTCCCCACCCTTGCTAATTTGTATGTCATATATCACTCCATTTTAGGCTCACATAGGCTCCATCTGCACTGCAGAAATAATCTGGTTTAACACCACCTTAACTGTCATGACTCAAGGCTGTGGAATTCTGGGAATTATAATTCTGTGAGCTGCTTAGCGTTCTCTTTTAGAAGGCCACTCTAGTGCCACAACAAACTACAGTTCCCAGAATTCCATAGCATTGAGTCACGGCAGTTAATGTGGTGTCAAACTGGATTATTTCTGCAGTGTAGATGTAGGCATAGTCAGAATTTCAGGCTTTGTCACACAGCCATCCATGCCACTGTAAAAATAAACAGGCCTAGGGGCCTTCCATTATTTCCCTCCATGAAGAATGTGATGAGAACAGATATTTGGTACCAATGGGATAAATACCTTTTCTTGAGAAATAATACTCAACATCTCTTCTGCACTGCAGAAATAAAGCAGTTTGACACTGCTTTAACTGTCATGGCTCCATACTGTGGAATCCCATGATTTGTAGTTTGGTGAGGTCTGGTCTATCAGAGAGGTTGGGTGCCTCGTAAAACTACAAATCCCAGAATTATGTAGTATTCTGTAGAATTCTATAGTAAAGAGTCAGTTAATGACCAACTGCTTCATTTCTGCAGTGTGGATATGCACCCAGTAAAAAATGTTTGTTCTTGTTGACTTTGGAAGCTGGTTGACACTGGAGGCTGGAGATTTGGATAGCAGAGGTGCAGACTTTATGGAACTGAAATTGAAACTGAAGAGCAATTTTGCTGAAGACCATGAGCCAAAGATACAGCTGGTGGGGCTTGAGAGGACCCCCCAGAGACGTAGCTAGGATTTTAGGAAGGGGGGGTCCAGACTAAGTGCCACCATTATAATGGGGCTTGGGTGCGGCGGTGCAGCAGCACACACCATTCATTTTTCTAATGGAAGGGGGTTCCAGACCCCAAGAACCCCCCCCCCTTAGCTACATCCCTGGGATCCCCCCCTGCAAATGAAGATAAGGAGGCTCTTCCATTTTCCTTTCTTTTAATTAATGAACTTTCTTGCACACAGGTTCTGAGGTATTGTCTGAAATCATGGATCTAGCTTTTTGCACTGAACAATGTGTCCCTATGAGTGTTATCCACATATTTTGGAGCTGGGTAATGTCCTCTAGCTTCTTGGTCTGAACAGTGAAGGGTAACCAGAATTTACAATTCAGAAAGATATGCATGTAAACTCAAAACAGTGTACATGAAATGCCAACAAGAAAATTTCTGTTCTAGGCCAACTGATTTAGACAGTTTTACTTGTCAAAAAAAACCAGTGTTGCTGACTCTGACCTTTTCAATTTGAGTTAATTGCTTGGACTTCTTTGTTCTTTTAAGGAAAGAATGCTCACACACACACACACACACACAGAGAGAGAGAGAGAGAGAGAGAGAGAGAAAGAGAGAGAGAGAGAGAGAGGTGAACAATTTCATTATAAATTTGTGCCCTCTGGGATAAGTGGAAGTATTTCTTCATGCTTAAGACAACATACTTACACATTGTCTCCAGCATCAAGCCTCTTGACTTGAACCAAAAGATTATTAATCTTTTATTAGTCTTCAAGCAAAAAAAACAATAACACACATCAAGTTTGTTAGCTGTGACTAAAGACATATTAGTTCATTGATGTGCCTAGTCAAGAAACATAAGCTTTGCCATTAGAATAACTACTGGAACTAGGTTTTAATGCGTCTAGTATTAAGAAAATGCCTTTGAGCATGTTCAGAGAATCTTTCTGGCCTTAGTTCCAGGACAAAATGTGTTAATCAAGTGGACATGTACTCTTGGTTCATCTAATTTCTTGTTTTAGAAATAAAGCACATATACAAAATTGCAAAAATTATGTTAATTGAATCAAATCATATAGACATATTCTTACTTGGAGGGAAACCATCTGAATTATTAATTAATTCACAATCTTAGGGCTGGTTGACACAATTTCCAGGACTGGTGTTGCCTGTGAGATTTGAGTGTACATGTTTATGGGTATAAATGCCTACTGTCCAATGTATTTGTTACATTGTTTGACTGGTGGAGGATATTCATGTGAACTCACACCTTACCTAGGGCTCTGCATGCATAGCCATCAGAAGATAGTTTATGAAACAAGTATATCAGACAGTACACAAAGGGATCTTGTGGCACCTTTGAGACTCAGGCCCAAAGCATTGGCCAAAAAATGCAGTCCATGGCCAGGCTGGCATGATTCGAGCTGGGGCCTTGACATGTCCAGCCTTGATTCAAGCCGCCGCCAGTTTTGAACTGGGCTGGCAAAAGGAGCAGTATTTTACCACTCCTTTCTGGCCTGGTTCTTTGGGGAAGACGTGGGTCCGGCACGGTTTCTCTCTGCTTTCAGGGTGTGTGTCATCTCAATGCTGTGCCCTGAATGCGGTCAGAACCATGTTTTTCAGCCCATCTGTTTCAGGCCTCAGGGAAAGAAGTTGTAGTATAAGCTTTCATGGACTTGGTCTACTTCCTCAGATGCGTGGATTGAATTAGTGACCAGGAAGGACATTTATAATCAGATTGTATGAGTAGCCATAGAAATGCAAAACTTGTGGGTATGGTGATGCAGTGACAAGTTCAGTTTTAACTATAGTCATTGAGGGGGAAAGGCAGAAGGAAAGATGTTGCCTAATTCCAGGGTGGGTAGATGACCATATGAATAGTGGAAGTGGTTTTGGAATGTAGGCTGAGCCCCAGAAAAAAGGAATATACAAAAACCTGTTGTAAACTGGGCAAGAGCACTCTCATAAAGCTGGGATGTTAACTAGTGTTATAGTATATGAAGTATGCTAGGAAGCCATTGTCTCTGTTCAACCCACTGTTGATGGGTTGAAGTTTGAAGATATATTCCAATTCAGCTCATTCACTTTCTAATCTTCATCTGTATTTTTGTTGTTGCTGCTGTTGCTGCTGCTGTTATTCAAGGAGCACTGCCCTGAGGTCAGAGATGGGATACCCAGGAAGACTTAAGTGTCCTGCGAAAAATTTTTGTATATTCCCATTCCTAAAGTCTGATTTATGTCAGTTTATTCTCTGGCGCAGAGATTGACCTATTGGACCAAAATAGAGTCCTGAAGGGCATGCTGAAGGATTGACAGAGGATGGCGTATATCACATTAGAGGATGAGCAAGTGAAAATGCCTCTAATGTTTTAGGTTGTGTGATTAGATGTTATGATACATTTCCCAAGTAAATGTGTGGACAGAGTTGGCATCTGGGTTTGTAGGAAGGTCTTGTCCCTCTCTCCCCATGCATATACTCTAGCCTTAGGCAACATCTATCCTTTTGTCTTTGTCCCTCAATGACCATAGTTAAAACTGACCTTATCACTTTCTCGCTATACCCACAAGTTTTGCACTTCAATGGGTATTCCTACAATCTGATGATACAGGTCCTTTCTGGGTTTCAAATCACTCCATGCATCTGAGGAAGTAGACCAAGTCTATGGAACATCAAATTTCTCCTTGAAGTGCCTGCTCTGTGGCTTCTTTTGCAAATGAAGTTTCTGCAAATTCTCACACCTCAGTCAAGCAGGTGCAAACTTCAGAGCTCATAAATACTAGAGCCAAGTACCTAGGGGGAGGAAACATATCTTTAACAAACAATAATGAGCTTTTGTCACTTCCCTAGTGGCAAGTGTTATTAGCTATTTAAAATATTGGGTTCTCCACTCTTGAGGAGGAATTCCAGAGGCATGGGGAGGCATACTTTGCCCACCCCTATCATAAATACTTATCCTAAAGTTTTTCAATGGTGAGAGTCACTGCTTATACTTGTAATTAAAATTTATTTATTAAAATTTGTGACATATAAAATAAATATCGTGGCATCCAGTAATATTTTTGAGATCTGTTCCTAACTCTTTTTTGCCCATAAGGCCTGTCATTTTTAAAATGCAATTTTCTATAGCACAGGCTGTCTAAGGAACAAAAATATTGTGCTCTAGCAGAACTTACTGTACTTGTATGACTCCCTGGTGGCATCTAATCACTTACAGAAGCAGTGTTGAAACTTTATTTATCCACTATCCAAGGTTTATATGTCAGAGTGTATACTATGTTAGAAACACTTACAAATACTTTGCTACCTTTGTCTGAAGTGAAAATGCATCAGAACCATCCTCCTCGCTGACAATGGCATCTCCTCTTGATAGGTTAATTGTTTTTGCTTCAGAAGTGGCCTTCTTCATCTGATACTGGTCAATGCCACATAAGCTTAGTTCCCATTCCGACAGATGCACAAAGTGTCTACAGGACAAAAAAGGTGAAAATGGAAACATGCACTGCTAATTAAGTATACATGCATTCATAGTTCCTTCAGTTCTCTGAAACAGATACATTTCACACTGGTGAAAATATGTGTTTTAAAAACATGTTGTATACTTTAAATTTTCTTTTAAATTTAAAGAAAACAGTCCTTTCCCACTCATATCTCCCCCCTACACACACACACATATGTATCAAAGAGTAGAAATAAGGGTTAAGGTCCCCTAGTAGTTTAGGTAAAGTTTGCCCTGACTTATAAATCAGTTTATCTGTGGCAAATAATAATGTGGAACAAAATTTATTGATAGTGAGAGCAGCTTTGAAGCAGAGAAGAGGAGAGTGTTAAAGTCTTCTGAGCTTGTATATACGTTAAAATAATTTAATAAAGACTTTTTTAAAAAAAGTATTCCAAGCCAGCCTAGTTCTGGAGCACAGAAAAGTGACCATTTTGGACTACAGCTCCCAGAATATCCCAGCCAACAGGACCAGTTTCCCCAACCTTCTCCTCCACTGATTTCCATCATCCCACTGTCATCTTAAAAATATTGGTCTCAAATTCACACAAGGATAAAAGGGAAAAGGGGAAATACTCACTTCGTTTCTATTATTTCTCTCTATTAAATCACCCCTTTCCCATGGGCACTTTGCAAAAAAGAAGGGGGAGGGGATCCCAGGGCTTAGTTACACAAAACTGCAGTTTCATGTGAAGCTTATCTCTCACTTCACATCCATAAGAATGCCAACTGTTTCTTCCTTATGTAAGTATAATGTCACTACTATTTTTAGTCAATTTATGTATTGTATCTATGGAAATTTTACATGGCTATATTTCAACATGTCACAATTTCAACTGTGCATCACACTGTTTCTCATTAACCAAAACTGAATCCAAAAAAGTGGGAGAGCATTCCAGGTGCACACACAGGCTATGTAAATGGGGCAGGGTCTACCAGAGCCCTTCATGCTCTCAAAAAGCTATTTCTAAAAGTCAGGAGAAGAGTACCCAATGACCCAAAGACAATGAGAAGCAGAAGGAAGGATAAATTAGTCATTCCTGTGCAAAAAGGACACATTTTGCATCCAATGGGATCTAGAGTTAAACTCTAGTAGAACTGCAAAGAAAGAAGGAACTAAAAGGTTTCCAGTTTGCTTCTGAGATCAATTCAAGGAGTTCATTTAGACCTACAAAGTGTAGAGTGATGTCCCATCACTCTACAAGGCTGTTATCAAAAATGGAATAATTCAGATTTTTGGCATGTGTAATTTTCCACATGACCCCAGATGGACCCTGCAATACAGTCCACCATAATCCCCCAGGCAAGGGGACATGTACACACTATACCCAGGTGAAGTCAGCTTAATGGGACCTTTTGGGAACAATGCCCCTAGGATAAGCCAGCAGGTAGTTTGGGAGTTGCTAAATGAGATATTCAAATATCCATAATCAGAAGGATGTCTCACTGGATGAGCCTAATCAAGCACCCACTCCCACCTTGAATACTGCCAGACTATGACTTCACTCATAGATGTAGAATCGCTTTTGCCCAGAGGTTAGATTTGGCCTATATAAGGTCCCCGAAACCCTTGCTTAGTGTGCTAGTTTGGAGTTCATGGGGACACTTTGTCACTGTGCTTTCTGAATTAGCTCCAACCCGGTCTTTCACTCAATATTTGAAGAATGACTGAGACCCACACCACCTCAACCAATTGGATCCAGAAGTAGGTCTCAGCTTTTGTAAGTATCACAGTTAGTTCTGCCTCCATCTATTCAAACCTCCTCCCTTAGTTCCTGAGCCTCTGAATGAAAGTGTGAGTGATTTCTATTTGCTGTGTGCTTGTCCTTTAATAAAAGAAACATTTAATTCATAAGAATTCTGCCTCTGCGCACTTCCTTTGAATCCACCTTTCTCTCGTTATACACTAAGGGAAATGGTCTCAAGGGTTATTTGTGGCCTAACCCACTCTGAGCTAAAAGTAAAATTCCCCTACATAGATTTTTGGCTACAGTAGCATGGCAGGGCTTTCTCCATAGCAGCACCCTGACTGTAAAACTCTACGCCAAGTGAAGTCAGTTAGGCTTCACCCTTATTGAGTTTACAGAGGGCAACTCAAAAGTCATATGGTTTTTGATCCTTAAAACCAGGGGAGGCTTCTCTGGCTCTTTTAACTGTGATTTTTAAACTGTTTTTAAGAAATTATCTTAGGCTGCTGTTCACTGCCAAAAATAATGCAGTTTGACACTGTTTTCACTTTCATGGCTCCATCTTATGGAAACATGAGATTTGTATTTTATTGTGGCACCAAAGCTGACTGACAGAGTACATTAGATATCTCACAAAACTAAAAATCCCAGAATTCAATAGCACTGGCCCACTGTGGTTCAACCAGTGTCAAACTGCATTACTTCTGCAGTGTAAGTGCATCCACAGGTATTTTTAAATGTCTTTTATCTGTGTTTTTGAATGTTTTGAATGTTTTTATCTATTGCATATTGCCTTGGAGATTTCAGGGAGGAGAGGCAGATTGAGAGATGATAGATTAAAAGTAGGTAGGTAGGTAAGTCTTATATACAGTAGTGTCATTGGGGTGTGCACAGGGTGCGGACTGCAATGGGTGACAACCCAGAAGGGGGTGACACCCCAAAAGAGGGGGTGACACCTGGTCATCCCCCCGTGGGGCCTTCCCAGGGCCTTGGGTGTGCCATCCAGGCTGCCATGAGGCCTTGGGTGCCCCGTCTGGACTGCTGCAAGGCCTTGGCACCCTATCCAAACCAGTGTGAGGCCTTGGGCGACCCATCAGATCCACCACAAAGCCT
The DNA here is from genome assembly GCF_019175285.1 of Sceloporus undulatus. Taxonomy (NCBI): domain Eukaryota; kingdom Metazoa; phylum Chordata; class Lepidosauria; order Squamata; family Phrynosomatidae; genus Sceloporus; species Sceloporus undulatus. The sequence goes on along the minus strand of NC_056525.1, from coordinate 21,683,570 downwards.
TGGGCAACCTGTCTGGACTGCCATGATGCCTTGAGTACCTTGTCCAGGCTGTCAAAGGGCTGCACACACAATTCACTGGTGCACGCTCCCATACAGTGCACAGGCTGGAAGTCCTGCCCCCAGAAGTTCCACCTCCGCACCAAGTGGCACCAAGATGGGTGACACTGCTGCTTATATAGGATTGCTCCTCAATGAACTCATGTAGGCGGTTGCTTCCCACAATGTAGACATCCAGTACTGCTAGACTGCAACTCCCAGAATATCTCACCATTGTACATTCTTGCTGGGGCTGATAGAAGCTATAGTCTAATGCTATTAGGGGGTCCATAAGTTCCCCATGTCAGCACTAAAGTGAGCTTCAGCTTTCTAGAGGGTGGTACACACAGGTGAGGAAGTGCCGCCCCTCTTTGCTGCACTCCCTCTGCACCAAAAAGGACTCACTAAAAGTGGGTTCTTTTTGGTGCGTGCAGGCACTTCCATCAGTGTGCCATTGGCACACTGTGTCGCATCAATGACGCAAGAGTGGCACCCCAATGTGTGGATGAGACACTGCGCTTGGATCATCATGGCGGCCTCCATGTGCACCAGAGGCTGCCATGATAGCGGCGCTGTTCCGTATTAGGGTTCGGGAGTGTGCGGTTGCTGCATGCGTCCCAAATCCTAATTTTGGCCGGAGGATGCCGCTTCCCACCCGTCCATCTTGGGCCCTAATAAGGGCCAGTCCCCGGTGATGTTATTAAGCATGATTCATCAACCACAGTTGAGCAGAGTTTGTGATTCAAATAAAAATGCATGGTCCAACAAACAAAGAAAATACTTATAAACACAGCTTGCAAGGTAGCACAGGAACATGCAAGCCACAACAAGGATTGTGGATCCTTCCTGCTTGTCAGCTAATCTGGATTCTGTCTGAGGTTCCAGTCTCATCTTCTAGCCAGCTGGGTACCAATTTGTGATTATGGTTCTGCCAGATATACAGAGTTAACATCAGCACTCCACTTAAATATTCTTAAGTATTGTAATCTCTGGATATTTCCATGGGAATTCAGCAGGTTCTTTGGTATGTTTTTGATTATTTAATATGTGCATTCATAGACAAAAAAACATATACAGTCCTCTGGTCTATGTGTTTGACTGCCTGCCTTTATCTCATTACACTGTGTTGTATGCAAGGCACCATACATTGCATCATATGGCAATGAATCCCTTGAATCTCATTTGGGATAAAGACAAGATATAAATCCCATTAATAAAAACAATAAATAAATTAAGATGCTTCTTCCCCAATCGAGTGAGAGTTTTTACTGGCCTCTCAGGTTGAAAGACCAGCAGTTTTAAATGTAAGCTTGGTATATTTGCACCATGCTGGGAGGGTTATAGGGGCAGGGCTTAGCCTATTTAAGGCCTGCCCACCCCACACTCTCCCTTTTTCGAAGCGCTGGCCCACCCTCCTAACTCTACAGCACTGTGAGACTTCTTCTGGTTGCTTTGGGGCCAGGTAGGAATTTTCTCCCTTTTCCAAGGTCCCCCCCCCAACCTACCCCACACTGTTGTTTGGGGACTGAGACAATTGGCTTGGATGTGGTCATAAATAGGTTTCATAGCAGAGGTGGGGGAATACAGACGTTCAGGTGAACACCTTGGCACCTTCTTAAAGGGTGAAGTCCCTGGAGCTGAATTTTAGGTCTTGTGACTAAATAGGAGGGGAAAGAGACTTGCCTTGGGGCTCGCCTAAGATTTAAACCCTCACTTAAGTCTTGTGCATTAAGTGAGGGAATCTTGGGTTGGCCTTCTGGAGGTGGGTTGGCTGGGGAGCAACCCAGTTCTGGATTGCCCTTGGGTCTCAGGTGTTTTACCAAGGCAGGGGAGGTGGTTTGGGAGTAGATCATCTGCCCTAGCTATTCTCACACTTGGTTACTCCCCCCATTTGTTGCAGATCTCAAAGAAATATGTTAAATAGGTTGAGTTAAATTAAGTTGCCCATTTTATAACCCAGTGGTCTATGTCTGGTCTTGTTATTGCCTGAGTTAGGAGCTTATCGCACGGGGCTTGGGGAACACAAATGGAGAGGAACAAAAGGGAGTGGGAAGGGAATGGAATGGGGAAAACATGCATAGTACCATACGGGAGAATGCCGCCGTTGCCGCCAGAGGCCCCCAATCCATTCCCCAATAGTCCAAGAGCAGCCAATTTTTAAAAACAATTCTGAACAGTTCTTGAAAATGACTGCTGAGGGATAGATGGGGAAAGGATTGGGGACTTCCGGCTCCATTGGTGGTGTTCTCCTGTGTGGTAATATGTGTGATTTTCCCATTCCGTTCTTTTCCCACTCCCTTCCGTTCTGCTCCATTTGCATTCCTCAAGCCCCATGTGATAAGATCCTTGGTCAGCAATGCATCTTCTGTTTCTCTAATCTAATCTAGACCTCAAGATGAGAAGAAGTCCAGTAGATTTGATCAAAAATTACCGTTCTAGCTGGTGCACTGGTTGATGCAGTCAGAAGGGCAGGCAGCCAAAGACTCCATCTGTGTCACAGGTGAGGTTGTGACTAGGTTCGCTGTTTTGACTGGATATCATAAATGTAGGAACTGTCACCATCTTCATTTTCCGTTTTCTACCAAAGACAATTGGCTGGCCACTGTGGAACAGAATGCTGGATAAACTGATATTTGTTCTGTTACACCTCAGTTCTTATGACTTAAAGACTGATTCCATGACAGTTTATAACATAAAGAAACACAGAAACATCACATACATATATGCACACATAGCACATAATGGGAAAAGGAGATCTTGAGATCCTTCCATGGTTTGCTAATTTTTCCTCCACCAGGATTTCTGGGTGTGGGCATTGGTTGATTTTTTAATAAATTGGCACTTTCAGACAATCACTCTCTGTCAGCTGTGTCACCCAGCAACAAATTCATCATATAAGTCTATTGACATCATGTTTTAATTCTGATCCATTTAGTCTCTCTCCATTATCTTCCATCTCCATCCTTAGAAGGAAGATCTGAATCATTTAGGCTACCATTCCTAAAATTAAATTGAAAACATCCATTATCATTGCATCAATTGCTGAGTCAGTTTTCTGCTTATTGTTTAGCAAAACTGTTGTGATGCTTTTCACTCTTCTTGAAATGTGAACTCACAGTTTAATCTTATTTTGTTTGCTTTGCCAAAAGGGAGGGTTTAAGAAATAAACTACACACCACATTAAATGCAAGCTTGGGGAAATTATTTTTAGGGGATAGAAGTAACTATTGCCCATAATGGCTGCAGGATTCAGAGAATGGGAGTTCCAAAAAGTAATTTTTCCAAGCTCTGATTTAATGTGTAACATTTGGTTAAGAATTGCTTCCTTTTTTCACTCTTAAATTTAATTTATGGAGTGGAAATTAGCACCTGAATAGGGTCAGGGGAGGGGCAGCAAATCTGAAGAACAGCTGGAATGGAAAGTTTAAATCTCTAGCTGCATATTATGGGCCTGATCTAGATCAGGATCATGCACACTTACATGAAAGTAAAAAAGAAAGTTCCCATTGCATGGCACACATTTAAATATAGTGTATAGTTTATGTCTTTGCTGCAAGTCAGCTAAATTCAATAAATTATGAGTATTTTTTTAACTTTGATAACAATAATAACCTGGGCTTTACTTCATGAGATAAAAAATATCAGTTTACATTTATCAACAAACCATTTTTCTCCCTTTCTGCCCCCACCCTCTAAATCTTTAAAAACTCTTAGGACATATTGCATTCAAGAAGTTTCATGTAGGAAGCTTTCTTTACTTCCTCACCTACTGTGATGGATGTTGTATGTATCTTAGACTTGCCACCAACTGAGAACTCTGCCACCAGAAAATTCTAGCATAAGGTATTTTTATCACAAAGCTACCCTTTGCCATCTATCAAGCAACAAATGGGAAGCAGTACAGTATAGGAAGAGTCCTACAGAGGCAGGGACGCATCATTAGCTTACCACCCTAATTAATATATATATATATATATATATATATATACACACACACACACACACACACACACACACAGAGAGAGAGAGAGAGAGAGAGACTTAGAGGGAACTTTTGTGAGTCTCCCATATGATAGTTGTTGGTCTGTGCGCTTTGGGATTTACTGCTTCCTTTCAGTTTGGACTTAAAAGTACTCTTGGGAATGAAGCATTGTTCTCACTGACTTTTAGACAGCATGCATTTGTTATCGTTCAAAATATATATATGATCAGTTTCTTTTTCTTTCATACAATGACTACTATATTTGTAAACCATGTCATGCCCTAACCCACATAGATGCCTATTGGAGGGGAGAATACATGTCACAGCTCCTGGCTCCATTGCCATTGGTACCAATGTTTGGTAGCTTCATCCATGTTTGAAAACTACTGAAACAGTCTGGTCCATATTCAGATTCATTACACACCTTTGTTACAACAAAACCACAGAAAATCCTGGGCCAAATACTGCAGAAAAGTGTATTCTGAAGTTTGGGGACCAATAAGTAAAATGAAAGATAGCCCTGTTTAAGTATTTGAAGGGGTGTCACATTGAGGAGGGAGCAAGATTGTTTTCTGCTGCTCCAGAAACTAGAACACTGAACAGTGGATGCAAGCTACAGGAAAAGAGATTCCTGCTCAACATTAGGGGGAACCTCCTGACAGTAAGAGCTGTTAGCAGAACACACTGCCTTGGAGGGCGGTGGAGTCTCCTTCTTTGGGGGGTCTTTAAGCAGAGGCTGGATGGTCATCTGTTGGGGATGCTTTGATTGTGAGTTGCTGCATGGCAGGAGGTTGGACTGGATAGCCCTTGTGGTCTCTTCCAATTCTATGATTCAATAGTTGCCTAGGGAGGTGGGTTTCTTCTTTTTTCAACAAAGGTCTTACAATTGAGCTTTTTAGAGAAGTTGGAACATAGCCCTCTTTCATAAGTTTCAGGTGGCTTACCATAGTAAGGTTTTTCAAGTTCTTTGTAGGCATTACTTTGTATAACCTAATTTACACAATGGTTTATCTATGGAATGAATGACTGAAGAAGAAATGTTCCTTTACACATCAAAGTCTTTGATGGCTCGGTACAAAAAAGTTTACAACAACTGATAGCACAGCAGGATAACACAGAAGTAGGTGGATTTGGACAGATTTCAGCTTCTTTATTGGACAGAGACCCATAAGCAAAATATTTAAGACTCAGTATAAGAACACATCTCTGCTTATTAGCTTCTCCAAAACATCTGGCTGCCCTGGGTTAAGTGAATGTTTGTTTTGATCCAATAGTCAGTTTTGATCCATGTCTATGCCATTGTCCAGCAAAAAAGATCCACAAACTGGGCTGTCTTTTATTTATATATTGTTTCCTCCACCTGGGATTGCAACCAAAGAAATGGCTCCTGTTTTCCCTTCCCCCCCCCCCCTTCTCTCCCTTAACACTTTTGCTGCTCTTATTTATTTGGGGACCAGCATGAAACTAGGGGGAATTCTGGCTAGGCAATTCTCCTTTGTGCAGCTCCCCCCCCCCCCAAAAAAAATATTCATAATTTATTCAATTTAGCTGACTTGCTGCAAAGTCCCACTAAGTTGCCCACTAAAGGGAGAGTACAAACAGTGGTCACCACCCCTGGTGTCACCTGGTGTGGGGGGTTGTGGTGGGGCAGTGGCAGCCAAAAGGCCATGCTCGACCCTCTCTTTCTTTCCATGGCCTGGACAGCTTGTTGAAAAATATATCAATTTGTGGAAATCATATAGTTTGTGTCCCTCTGAATCCAAATTGTAACAAACCTTAGGTGTGTTCAGATCTGGCTTTCATCTGCCTCAGTGGAACCCCCTTTAAATTCAGACATCCTCCAATTCAGTCTGAATCAGCCCAATATGGTTCTAGATTCAGGAGTCAAGATCTAAATCTGAACCACATCCCTATCTCAGCCATATATACCACACAATACTCTGTTACTGGATGGCATGCAATCGGAACTGTGTACCTTGACTGATTTTATTTTTATCTTCCACTGATGTGGTTTCCAGTTCATAGTCCTGGGATCCCTTGAAGTGCCTACTTTCATTAGACATTCAGGATTTAACTTGGGAACATGGGAACTGCTTTTGGATGACCCCTTTCTCAATAATAAAAATAGTCTTTGTACTGAAATCAGTCTAGAAATACAAGGGGTTTTTTTGTGAGGTATTTTTCATGGTCTTTCTGTCTATTGAAGAAGAGCAAAATATTGCTGCTTCTTGAATTAACATGCACAGAGTGTTACTAAAAAAAGACTGGCTGAAAAAATGTATCTTTTATTGATGATTAAAATCAAGACAAACATTCTCTTTATCACTTAGTTCCCCTAACATATTTATTTAAGTTAGTGAATAAATAGAGATTGATTCTGTCTGCTGGTTCCTTATCCCCAGTTCTTTCTTTTGGGATAAATGTGCATCAATTTATCATTCTGAAGTGTTATTTCCTTTAAAATTTTCCACTGCCTTGCTCATGCCAAGGCAAGAACTTCTCCTTATACATTACCTTGTATGCAACTCATGCATCTGATCAACCTAATATCCAGGGTAGAACTTAGAAAAATTAGGTTTTTGGAATCCTTCACACAGACTAGAATATCAACTGGTAGCCATGGTGGCTGGGGGATTCTGGGAGCTGTTAAATTAAACTGTTACTTTTCTGATCCTAGTTCACAAAGAATTGGATGAATGTACTGATGGAGGCTGTCCAATCATCTAATCAGAAAATGCACTTTATTTCTCACTACATCCTGTTTCTCTCCAGAAGCAGTAGTTCTCCTTTCTGTGGCTATATATATATATATATCCCTGTTTTCCAAAAATGGTGGCCTTTATACAAACACAGAGAAATATACATATACGTGCAGTTCCCCAACATCAATAGACTGTTAGTGATATACACAGGCATAATCCCCCCTCAAGCTGGCAATTGTGGAAGGCACAAAATAATACCTAACTCTACAACAAGACCCTTCCCCCAACATACACAGACATAAGTCCCCCTTAAACCTGTGTATGTTTTGGGGATGAGGGACTTGTTGCAGAGTTTGGTATTCTTTTGTGCTTTCCACAATGACCAATGTCCCCCTCCCAACACACTGTTTAGCTGCTGCAGCTCCCATAACCATTTTATGCCTGGTGGAGAGGGGGGAGAGATCTGAGAAGCATTCTGTGACCTATAGAAGGTACAGAATGAATTCACCATCCACTAAAACTTTCAGAGGACCATGGTGGGTTGTGGTAGCACTTAAGACGGATCTCTTCCGGCGGGCCTATCCACCTGGCCTTTTATAGCTGATTTTATAGAACATTCCCACTCTGCCTTGATAGCACGGAAAATTGACAACGATTTTGCCTTTTTAGTGATTAGTAGTAATATTGTTGTTGTTTTACTGACTGTATTTTTAAATAATATTGTATTTTGTGTTGTCTTGTGGTTTTTATTCTTTGCTGTAGTCTTTGCTTGCTCACCGTAAACACATTCTTCAAGCAACCAAAGGGTGACTGTTTACATGGACATCACCTGATGGCCAATACAGAAATCAAATAAACTACATAATCAGAGGCAGGAGATGGAAAAGCTCCATAATTTATGCTAAAACAAGATCAGCAGTAGATTGTGGCAGCACAAACCACAAACTGCTTATGTCAAAAATTAAAGTAAAGCTAAAGAAGAACACTAAGCCTACCATCATGCCAAAATACAACCTGAATAACATCTCCATAAAATTTAAAAATATTATAAGAATAGATTTGCAGTGTTAAGCCCAACTGACCAGGAGCTAGAAAAGTTCTGGACAGAAACCAGGGACATTGTCAGGGAGGGATGCAAAAAGACATTATCTTCAGCCAAAAAGAAAGAGAAGCCTGAATGAAACTAGATGAAACTTGTTTAACATTTAAGACAATCAAGAAGCAAAAATAAAAGGTGACAAAAATAGATTTCCAGAATGCAACTTTTAGCAATCTATGCACAGGGACAATGAGAACTGCAATAATAATCAATGCAGAGAAATTAATGATGAGAACAAAAAAAAAAAAAAAGAACACGAGACCTCTTTCATAAGATCTGAGAAATCAAAAGAACATTTAAATCAAGAATAGGGAAGCTGTATGACCAAATGACCAAGTACAAATAAAAAGCAGATGGAAACAACTCAGGATGACAAGGAATAACTATTTTAAGATGAACCTCAGATTTTAGAAAGTGAAGCGGAAGCTGCACTCAGGGCAATTCAGAGAAATGTGTTAATGTATATCTAAGGTGAAAATGTTCAGATGTGGCAATGATTGCTGAAGTCTAAATTGGCTACAATTGAAGGCCAGACGCCTGAGCCGAGGACGGGCTGTTCAAGGTCAACTGAACAAGACAAAATGTAAACATGATATGTTTTCTGTCTGTACAGGGATTGGTTCCTATGTTGCATGGCAACTTGTAAAAAAAGAGGCTGGACTAAGTAGTTACATTTTGGCAATGTTGTACATATGAGAAAAAATTGTTCTAGTGGATTCTGGGAGTATGGAGTCTGAGAGAGTAAGAGGTTTTGTACAGTAGTAGTAACTAGCTCGTGTATTTAGCAACAAGAAATAAAAGCCCTCTGAGGAGTGAACTTGCTGGACTGTGATGCTTTATTTAAACAGCTGTTTCACTAGGCATTGTTCCAGTAAGCTGAAAAGCCTGTTTTGGAGTTTTGATTTGATTCTGAGTTGCAGAGGAGCCTGCATCTGCATCCAGTTGGCACCAGACCGGGACCACGGGCAAAAGACATCACCCAAAACATCAACAAAATGAATTACTAGAAACAGATTGCATATCAATAGAGCTGCTTCAAGCTGCAGAGACAAAATCTACTCTAGCTCTAACTATAAAGCAGGATAAAGCAGAATTAGACTTGGAGGAAGGAAGTGAGAAAATTGGAGGAAAGAACATTAACAATTTAATATATGCATATGACACAATACTAAAAGCCATGGCCCTGAGTCTGCAAGACCTGAGCAGAGCTGGTGATAATAAGGTGACTTGGAGGTCTTTCATTCATTGGATCACCATAAGTTGGTCACCTTGACTTTAGTTAAAAACAACAATTACTAAAGAATTAGTGCTTCCATTGTTGATCTTTTTTTCATAAAAATAAAATAATATTCCAGGTCTTCCCAGAAAGCAAATTTAAGGATCTGGCTTGCTATAGATAGGACAGATATTGTAAAACCTGCTGAACAGATAATTGGAGTGTGAGGTGTGAGTTGTTCTTTCAGCCCATGGCCATCTGTTTTAAACAAGACAAAATAACCTGCTTTTGTCTGCAGTCCTAGGAAAGGTTTATCATACTAGAAATTTGTGAGAAAATTATTCCAGTGAGTATGTTATTGAATGTGCTCCACCGAGTGTTTTTAATTAGATTTACCCAGTTCTGTACATGCCAAAGTGAACAGAGAACCAGTCAGAATCTGAGTTCAGCAGTTCCTATATTATTGAGCTTCCAAGGCACTTCATAAAGGATGGAAACACATGTAAACCTTTGGGAAATGGTCATACTTTTCCAGAATACTCACACTTTAGTTAATGGAAGCATAGTATATTAATCCACTAATGTACCCATTTGAGGGGGGTGGCATAAACAAAATTATATATAGATTTTTTTTTCTTCCTGTTTTAGAAAACCTGACTAGAACTGGAACCAAGGTAGGAAAACAAGGAAGTCTGCAGCAGCAATTTTGACAGATCTGCTCATCCCTGTCTCAAATACATTGGGACTTTCTTGTGAACTGACTTACTGATGATCAAGCTCAAACAAAACCCACAGCTGCACACACAGCTCTGTTGCAAGCCCAGCAGAACTCAAATTCAGATGCTTTGGATCCTGGGTGTCTTCTGCCAAGTGAGGAGGAGTGTTTGCCACCAGCAGTGTTGAAGGGCAGCCGTGCCACTGTTTTGCTTTGCTTTGCTTTGATGTTGAAAGCTGAGCCTTCCTACTGGGCTCAGGTGGCAAGTGAGCTAGCACTGTATGTGCTGGAAATGTATTTGTCACTAAACAATCCTTACTAGAAGAATTCATCAAATCTGAATATTGTTGGGTAAAAGAGATCAAACTCCAGGGAATGACTAGTGATAGAAGTAAGGCAAATGGGGAAGAAAGAATTAATGGAGACAGATGCTTGCAATGAAGCTCAGCTACTATTCACTCTTCCTTCTGTCCAACAAGGACATATTGGAGTTTTACACACAAGGCTTTTAAATCATAATTAAAACTGGATAATAGCATCTTTGGCCATACATATTACATGGCATCATGTCTCTCTCATTGATACTTTGCATTTCAAGTGTTGCTAAAGGGCACCTTTTCATTGATGGGTAAAACTCATCAATGGGTCCCAATATCGCTGCTTTCCCATTATGGCCTCAGGTGGTCCCTTCCACTGCAGTTCCAATATGCCAGCAGCTATGTGGCATCAATGGGCATGATTCTCCTTCCCTTCCCTACCTCTCATTATTCCCAAGCAGGCTGTTTTCTTTTACTTCTGCGTTTCTATTTTTTAATTACATCATATTGCCACAATTGCTCAATTGCATTAAAAATAAAAATAAATAACCAAAATGCATGCTGAATAGGGCTAGAGCAGGAAGGCAGGGTTATAGAAACCATGCAGAAGAGAGTATGTGGAACCATAGATTGCCAAAACAGCACCTTCACACTATATTACAGAGAAGGGCAATAATGAATGCTCTCAAAATCAGTTTGTTTTCACTTGCTTAGACTAACACAATTGTAACAAGGCAGAAGGCTGGTGTGATAAGTTCTGTACCTTTTGCAAATGTCTGATGGGCAGATAGCAGCAACAGAATGTTTCTGGCATAGAAGTTCAGTGACGTGGAGAGGCTGAAGTTGAATTTTCACTTGGTATGCACCTGCCAAAAGATATAGATGTCCCAACAGAAAGAACATGGGGAGGAAGTAAGCCACTGTGCCCTATAGTTGCCATTCATCCTTTTATTTTGTAACAGGTGCATTGCTTGGAAAATAATTGGCTACATTACAAGATTGCTGGTAATAAAGGCATGGCTATATCAGGGGCTGACTTCAATGGACACCCACTGAGTTCCCGTACCCAGTGATGATCTCAGGGTACCAGTCTGGACACAAGGTGGAGTGCCTGTAATTTTTATTCTGAAGAGATAGTGGAGCAAGACAAGGTATTGTAAAACTCTCTCAGGCTTTCTTTCTTTCTAGAATTTATATCTTGCCTTTCTCTCAAAATGGGATTCAAGGTGGCTGAAGTTTTAACATAGTTCATAAAAGTTTTTTTTTTAAAAAAATGAATAACAATATTATTTTAAACATTATTAAAAACAATTAAAAAGCTGAAAACATATTTAAAAACAGTATCTAGTAAAAGATTAAAAATACAACACACTACACACACACTACTGCTCCATGATTAAAATTCAAAGATCTGCCTAAATAAAAATCTCTTCACCTGCCAGCAGAAAGAAAGCAGGGACGGGGCCAAGCAACCCTAACTTCAAAAGGAGGTAATTATCCTTTCTTACCTTCCAAACTCCAAATTTCTAATGCACCTATCCCTCCAAGCATGACTCTTTCCTTGCTGGGGGAGCATGAAAGAGAGGCAGAGGCAACAGGAAGAGAGGGGATGCACTTTCACATGCTCTCCTTCCCATTCTCCATGAGGAAGGCAAAAACCATGTTTGAAACTGTGGCTGAAATTTGGAGTTTGAAAAGTTAAGAGAGGATAGGTACCAACATCAGAGAGCTTTACAGCATTTTGTCAATCTCATCAGGATTAAAGTTACATATCTATCCCTTATCTTTTCTGTCAACCTTAACTGCCAACCCCATAGAGCGCCCAAATCCTACTGCTGTTCCTCCTGATGGCTGCTTCCTGTTCACCTGTTCTATCCAGCCAGTGAGCAAGCAATGACAGTAGCAGCAACTTTAGCTCATCTTTCTCTCTTCCTCTGGGCAGCAGTGTAGATTGAGCCAAGAAAGCTGGAACAAAGGACAGCAATAATAAGGGGAGTGAGTAATTTCAGGAAGGTGTGCCTCATCAAGTCCAGAGCAAACACTGTTAGAAAATTTAAAGAGAAATTGACACTGTGGTGCATTTGCACTGTAGAAACAATACAATTTGACACCACTTTAAGTACCGTAGTTCCATCCTATGGAATCTTAGGGTTTGTAGTTTACAAGGTCTTTAGCCTTCTCTGCCAAAAACCAATGGTGTCTCAAAAAACAACAAATTCCAGGATTCTATAGGATGGACACCATCGTAGGAAAAGTGGTATCAAACAACATTATTTCTACAGTATAGGGCTGCACCTGCACTGATGAAATAATCCAGATTGATACCACTTTTATTGCTATGATTCAGTGCAATTGAATTCTGGGAATTGTAGTTCTGTGAGATATTTAGCCTTCTCTATCAGAGAGTTCTGGTGCTACAACAAACATCTGTTCCCAGGATTCCATTGCACTGAGCCATGGTTATTAAACTGGTGTCATTCTGTTGGGGAAAAAAACTGCCATCATTTTTGTTTTGTCTTTCAACAAGAGCAAAAATAAGATCAGTCCCTGCTTACCTATTTTCAATGAGGTTTTCACAGAAAACATTGGGTTGTATGAGAAAAAAATGCTTTTGTATTTTATGGAATATGCTATGCATTCTGCACAATGTATTTACAGGAAAAGAGATTCCACCTCAACATTAGGAAGAATTTCCTGACAATAAGAGCAGTTCAAGAGTGGAACACACTCCCTCAGAGTGTGGTGGTGCCTCCATCTTGGGAGGTTTTTAAACAGAAGCTGGATGGCCATCTATCAGGAGTGCTTTGATTGGGTATTCCTGTATGGCAGGGGGTTGAACAAGATTGACCTTGTGATCTCTTCCAACTCTGTGATTCTACAATTCTATTTTATTTTTGCCTAAATGAAATTTCTGCAAACAAGTTGCAAAATGTAAAATGCCACCTAAAATGCAGACAAACTCTTACCATCTCCGAGCAGGAAGAAATCTTTTGGCAGCCTTCATTATGACATGCAAAAACAAAATAAATGAAGATTTATATCTCTAACATGAGGGAGTTCATATCTTTTCACTTTGTTTAAAAACAGTTCTGGGTGTTTCCAAATTGAAGCTTGCCTGTAAAACTCTGTATCCTTTCCTCTCCTCCATGGTACTATGGCTACATTGGGAGCAGAAAGACAAATGTTTTGTTTGAATTAAGTGATTTTTCAAAATATCTTTAAAATGTTTGATTCTTTGAAGGTGTTTGAACTACTTTATAATCTTTTAACATGATTTTATTGATATGTGTCAGTGTGTGATTTCTTGATGTAGGACAAACTTGTTGTTTGGTGCCTTCAGGTTCTTTCCAATTTATGGCAATTGTATCACAGGGTTTTCTTGACAAGATTTGTTCAGAGTGGGATTTGCCATTGTCTTTCTCTGAGGCTGAGAAAGTGTGATTTGCTGAAAGGCACCCAGAGGGTTTCCATGGCCTATGAGGCATTCAAACCCTTGTCTCTAGATTTGTAGTCCAATGCTTAAATCAGTGGCGCCCCTAAGGATGGTGTCATCTGGTGCAGAAACTCATGGTGCCATCTGCCTATTGACCTCCTCTCATACCATACCATCCAGAATCCTTAATAATGCTTTTGTACTAATATTACTCATAAATTGTAATTCCTGTATATCACTGAATATAATGGTAATAGTTGTGACATAAATAATTAGCAAAATTAAATTATATCTTTAAATTACAATATCATATAATAATAATAATAATAATAATTGTTTTATTTATATACCGCTATTCCAAAGATCATAGCGGTGAACAGCAAGTAAGCTAATTAGCAAGTAAGCTAATTTGCCCCCCAACAGTCTGGGTACTCATTTTAGCGACCTCGGAAGGATGCAAGCCTGAGTCGAGCTTGGGCCCTTTTGCTGGTCTTGAACTCGCAACCTTGTGGTTTCGAGTGAATGGCTGCAGTACAGGCATTTACCCACTGCGCCACCAGGGCTCCTGACTAAACATATTTACTAAACACTGACTAAACATATTTACATATACAGTGGTACCCCGGGATACGAATGCGCCGCCTTACGAAATTTCCGGGTTATGAAAAAAATCCATTTAAAAAAACTGTTCCGGGTTACGAAGGTTTTTTCGGGTTACGAAAAATTTTTTGGTGCTTTTCGGCGCTATTTCACACGAAATCGCGGCTTTTCCCCATTAGCGCCTATGGGTTTTTCGGCTTGCGAAGTATTTCGGGTTACGAAAGCGGCGGCGGAACGAATTAATTTCGTAACCCGGGGTACCACTGTACATAGTTTCATGTAGTTAAAGTGTAAATTTGGTGAGATGTGATGTTTTTAAAGAAAGTTTTAAAATATTTTTAAATTAAAATAATTAATTAATATTTCAAAATGTTATTTTTTTTAAAAATGTAGCCCCTCCTTTTCCTTCCCACTGAGCCTTGCCCCACTGACACCATCTCTTCAGTATCTGAAAGGGATGCAGGCAAATGCCATAGCCCGTTTCAGTCAAAATGCAGGTGTTTGGGGAGCAGAGGTGTCACCCTCCTTGCTAGTGTCACCTGGTTTGGCCTGTATCTCCACACACCCCTAGTGATGCTCTTGGCTCAAAGCACTAAACCACACTGGCTCTCTATAAAGACAAACAAGAAACACTTAAATAAATAAAGTACAAGATAGGGGAAAATATGAGTGCAATCAATACACCCCCATCTCCAACTGTTACTTCTTCAAGAAGGCAGTAAACAGAAAAGCAAGACAGTGCGCCGTATGTAGGGAATTTGCTTGACAGACGACTGCATTATCAAACTGACATTCTCTCGTTGTCTGTAAGGTAACTGCCGCAAAGAATGACTCCTCACTGGGGGACATTTCCTTCAGTAAGGCCTGTTTCGTTATTGGGATAAAATGTTAGGGCTTTCTGTCAATAAATAACAACAGCAGTTTTCCTTCAGGGTTTGTGTTTATGCTCCTAATTTTGTGAGTTCCAAAGAAGATTTTTGTCATTTTGAAGGGAAGATAACTGGAGTACAATTTTTAATAGGTAGAAATTGTTTTGGCTACCTTCCCCCTACCTCAGATAATCTTTCATCTGTTCAGAACACCATATCTGAATGTGCATTTTCCAGGTGTGGACATTTGGGTATGGCCCAAAAAACATTCATGTAGATGTATAACGTTTTTCAAATTTGGAATGAATTGAGATTCTCATGGAGTCATGAACCACTGAGAGCCACTTTGCATCGCATTTGCAAGAAAGGCAGGGTATGGTTTAAATAAAATAAAATAAATAAATATATCTCAGAGGTCAATCAATGCAAAGTTAATCCTTTTGAATGACAATTACATCATGGGATGGGGGGGGGGGCAGGCAGGGGATGTCCATAGATAAGATCACAGATCTCTCAAAATGTACTTTTTATTTTTTCAAAAATAAGTTGATGTCAATCAACTATGGAAGTTTATTTTGGTTGAGCCTTCTCAAGGCAATGAGCTATTCAAACAGATAGCAAGAGGGTGTTGCCTAGACATAGGCATTGGGTTGTTAGAAGGATACATGATTTGACTTTGAAGACAGAGATCATCCTGTAGCCATCTGATTAATCAAATTCATCAGAGCATCATCAGAAAGTGTTGTATATAAAGTGTCAGAAAGTTTTGCTGTGGGTTCTCATCAACACAGCTAACAAGACTGTCCCATGACATTTAGCTATCTGAAGTAGAGTATAGTGGACCTCTAATAGGGTTTGGTTTCAGGACCCCCAGTGGATAACAAAATCCATGAATGCTCAAGTACCATTAAATACAATGTCATAGTAAAATGGTGCCCCTTATATAAAATGGTAAAATCAAGCTTTGCTTTTTGGTGTGTGTGTGTGTGTGTATATTCAAGCTACGGATTGTTGTAGGTTGATATGGAGATACAACTGTACAAGATAATTTCTCATCCTGTTTCATAAACAAAAGCCAACTGGACTGGAATGTGATCTTTCCTTCATTGCTGGTGATGGTACAATACGCTATGCCACGGCAGAAGGCTAGTATTATGGATTAAGGGAAGGCTGCATATCACTGGCCACTCTCCTCCAACATCTTGCTGCCACCTACTAGCATCTGCTGATAAAGGTGACTGCCTCATTCTGCCTAATGGAGGGCCAGTTCTGCTCCTTGAAGCAGTCACAATAAAGCATTGATATCATTTGTGCCTAAAGGTGGTTTACTTACCACCAGCATTATTTTGCTAGCAAATGTTCAAGAAGAAAAAAGCAACCATGGTCTTTTTTCAGAGAAATTGTCTTTGCTGTGAGTTCTCTGGGCAGAAGGATACAGGCAGAAATGAATATCACAGTGAGGAGCATGCACTGTCTCTGCTCTAGTACACTGCATTGATTTCTAATCATGTGCGAAAATGTAGTAAGAGGCTAAAGGAGAAAATACACTCCAGGCTGGACAGCTAAGCACTGTCATTAAACCTATAAATTGTGATTTCCTGTGAGCTTGTTATTAAATACTTCCCAGTTTCATCAGCAAGGAAGGCAGAGGCACTAACAAAGCTGATGGGAGATAAGGGTTACATTGGCAAACCTTCCAGTAGTATTTCAAGGATTAGTAGGGATTCATCAAATAGTTATTAGAGGTTAGTAGTTATAATAGTATTAGTATATACTGTCAATACTAGCTGTCAGTAGGGTTAGTTCTGAGTTAATAGGAGTTCACACAGAGATCAGAAGAACAACCACACACAAAGAGAGCTGAATAATTATTTTGGTATCTAGGTTTATATATGAATGTCTCAAATCAGATGGATGTTAACATTCACCAAACAATTCCAGATTAACTTTGTAAATGCTTGAACATTTAATGTATTCCCACTGTGTTTTATTTTTGACATACGTCAGTAAATGCTTACTGATTAAAAAGGGTTTAAATGACTAACATTCATCAGTATACTTTTGAGTTGGAGGAATGTACCATATTTGTCTGCAGCTGCTAACATTCCCTTGAGAATGTCCACACTTACAGCAATGAGGAGACTTGCTGTAACATATAATACACTGTAATATGTGGCTGTAATATGTGATGTCAAAGGTGACTTCAGTAAATTCATAGAGGTTAGGGCCATGAGGTGGCTACATAACACCTCTAGTATCACCTCTAGTACTGAAACCAGTACATCACTAATGCTGATGAATGTGAGATGGAAGGTGCAGATGCTTTCATGTTGTACTTGAAAGTTTCCCATAATGCATCTGCTTGGCCACTGTGTGAACAGAACATTGGATTCAATAGGCCTTTGGTTTACTCTACAAAAATGGCCGTTCTTATGTTCTAATGAACAAAAATTCATGAGATTTGGGGACAGAGTCAGCCTTGATCAGCCTGGTGCATGATTGTCATCATGCAAGGGATAGGAGAGTTTGAAGCAATTGTTCTTTGATTTCTCAGAATCTTTTGATGCCATTTATCATGATATCCTCCTAGACATGCTCCCTGAGTCTTCCATTTCTTGTTCCATTCATACCTGCAGGGTCAGTTCCAGAAAGGGGCATTGTATGATTGTGTCCCAGCCCCTTGGCAATATTGTGCTGTGGAGTGCCATAGGACACAATCTGGTTCCCAGTGCTTTTCAATATCAGTATGAACCCAATGAGGGTGATCATTGGAGAAGTTGGACTTGAGTGTCATCAGGATACTTCATTTCTCAATTACATCTGAGTCTCAGTGAGTCTGTGGACAATGTAAACTAATGTCTGGAACCAGTGGTGGGCTGGATCCTGGAAAGACAGAGCTCCTTTGGGTCAAACATTTTCAGGTCTCGGGTTGGATAATTTACCTTAGAGGAAGTTCACTTCCCTACAGCAAGGGTGGGTAACCATGCAGGCTTTGAAAGGGGCTCAATATTTTCTCACCATCACAGACTGTACCTCCAGTACAAAAAAGGCCAGACATACTTTGTTTGTTTAGTTATTTCCCAGCAAAAAATGAAATGCTGTGGTGATTGGGAAGGAGCAAAGAGAGAGAGAGAAAAAGATTTGGAGGGTGACATTCCGGGGCAGGGATAGGTGTATTGGGCGATGTAACAAGACATAGTTTCACCAACTCTGTCTCTTATGACTGCAGAACTAAGAGCTCCACAGTTTATCAGCTAAGTGGGCAAAAAAGTATACGTAGCTGTTTAGAGGCCCTCTGTCATCTTCTGGTTACCATCTCATGATCAATACCAGTAGTTTAAACAGGCAGATGCATCAATGCTTGACTGTTAAGTATTGGACTTCCAGGAATTTTTAATATAAGAGAATGAGCAAGCATAGAATCATAGAATCATACAATCGTAGAGTTGGAAGAGACCACAGGGGCCATCCAGTCCAACCCCCTGCCATGCAGTTCAATAATTTCAGATTATTTTGTTGGAATGACAATATACACTCCACATTTGTGGCTTTCACTTTTGTGGATTTGATTATTCACTGATTTTATTAATATGTTCCCTCTAGGAATATCTAGATCCTCCAATGCAACTCTATGGTCAATTTTAACTAAAAGTTACACTGAAGGGCCTAGAGATTCCTAGAGAGAACACTTGCTAGGTATTTGTAGTTCCTCTAGTGCAATTCTATGGTCAATGTCTGGCAGATGTTGACCACAGAGTTGCACTAGAGGGCCTAGAGATTCCTAGAGAGATATATTTACTGTAGTCTATTTAATATTGAAAACAGAAGTTCTCTTTGCCTCTTGTGGTTGGTATGATTTTGGGGCAATGATCAACAAAAAGTGTACCAAGAAATGGGAGATTTAAGGACTGAACAGACCACTCTGATAGCGTGGCATCCCGCCACCCCTTTAAGCGCCGGGATCAGGGCCTCAGTAACTGCAAAATGCTGTTCCTTTTTAGAACAAAAAGCTGCTCTTGCCACCACTAAGGCTGCTTTTCTATGTTTCTTTGGTGCAGCACGTCTAAATGCTGCACCAAAGAAATGGCATAACATCACCCGCCATGTGGTCAGACAGGAGGCATAACACTGGCATTGGGGCAGAATCACCACATCCCCTCTCCATCCTGATGCTGGCATTTTATGACTGTCTGTTTAGCTCCTAAAAAGTCTTTAGAGAAGACAAGGGGCAAAAAGGTGGAATTAGGGTGGTGGTGGTAGTGATTGTGTGCATCTTGCAGGTTCACTTTCACAACCACTACCCTACAGAGAGAGGTGTGTAGCCTAAGAATGCTCTTGTTGTGAATGGATGCAACTATACCATCCATTTAACTGCTATGGCTACAGAACAGTGTCTAATAATTTTTTATATATAACTTAGGTGATCATGTTTAGAACACTTCTCAATGTGTTATGTGTTCCTTATTTTGAGAAATGAATTAGATATAAGGGCATTTAGACATGAGATACCCCCATTTCCTAACTGAGATGGTTGTGGTTGTTAACTGCACTCAAGATATTATAATCCAGAATATAATAATAATAATAATAAAATTTTATTTATATACCGCCCTTCTAAAAATCAGGGCGGTGAACAACAAGAAAAACAATACATTACACAAAATCAAATAAAATACATTAAAAGCAGTTCAATAAAAATAATAAAAATAACATGTCGGCAAAACAATGCTGACAAAGCTGACAAGGGGGGGGGAGAGTTACTGGTCAGGGTAAGCTTGTTCAAATAAATGGGTTTTTAACCCCTTCCTGAATTGGGCTAGGGAGGTGGCTGAGCGGAGCTCGAAGGGCAGCGCGTTCCAGAGGTTGGGGGCTGAGATGGAAAAAGCCCTCCTAGAGGTGGAATTATATTTCGCCTCTGGAACACTTAATAATAGCTGCCCTGAAGATCGAAGTGCGCGGGGCGGATTGTACGGAGAGAGGCGGTCCTCCAGGTACCCTGGGCCCAAGCCATTTAGGGCTTTATAGGTAATTACCAACACCTTGTATTGCGCCCGGAAGCGAATAGGCAGCCAATGTAAGTCTTTAAGGACTGGTGTTATATGACTGGCCCTGGCAGTGCCAGTGACCAGACGGGCTGCCATATTCTGCACAAGTTGCAGCTTCCGGGTATGGTACAAGGGTTGCCCCATGTAGAGCGCGTTGCAGAAATCCAAACGAGAGGTTACCAGGGCGTGTACAACCGTTTCAAGGTCTCCCCGGTCGAGGTAGGGACGCAACTGGCGTATCAGCCGAAGCTGATAGCAGGTGCTCCTGACCGTCGCATCCACCTGAGATGTAAGGTGGAGCGACGAGTCCAGGAGCACCCCCAAGCTGCGTACAGAGTCCTTCACGGAAAGCGTGATTCCGTTCAGGACTGGAGGAACCACCGCCAACCCCGGACCGGGGGAACCTATCACGAGTACTTCCGTCTTCTCTGGATTCAGGCTGAGTCTGTTGTCCCTCATCCAGCCCATTACTGACTCCAGACAGGCCACGAGAGGAGAGACGCCAATCCCGGTCACTGCATCAGTCGGAGACATAGAGAAGACTATTTGGGTGTCATCAGCATACTGATAACACCGCGCCCCATGTCTCCGGATGATCTCTCCCAGCGGTTTCATGTAGATGTTAAAAAGCATGGGAGACAGAATGGCTCCCTGAGGGACCCCAGATGTAAAGGCCCTCTCATCGGAGCACTCGTCTCCCAGCTGCACCATCTGGGACCTCCCGGAGAGGTAGGATCGGAACCACTGGAGCGCAGTGCCCCCGATTCCCACCTCCGCCAGGCGCCCCAGAAGGATACCATGGTCTATGGTATCGAAAGCCGCTGAGATGGATGTCCAAGAGCACTAACAGGGACACGCTTCCCCTGTCCATGCCCAGACGGAGATCATCGACCAAGGCGACCATAGCAGTCTCAACCCCGTAACCTGCCCGAAAGCCAGTTTGAAATGGGTCTAGATATTCCGTTTCATCCAAGATCGATTGAAGTTGGATTGCAACCGCCCGCTCGATCACCTTCCCCAAAAATGGCAATAGCGAGATTGGCCGATAATTATTATGCAACAGGGGGTCGAGGGAGGGCTTTTTTAAAAGAGGTTTTACTGTGGCCAATTTCAAATTTGTTGGAAATTGCCCATCCCTCAATGAAGTGTTAATAATCCGCTGTAACAACAAGGTTACAGCCGGGGCCCCCTGTGCCGCTAGCCATGAGGGACAGGGATCGAGAGGGCATGTTGTCTTCCTAACACTTCCAAGGATCTTGTCCACATCCTCGGTACTGACAGACTCAAACTGATCCAGACTAACCAAGTTCACGGATGCCCTGGATACCTCTACTCTAGGTTCTGCTCTAAGGCTGGCCTCAAGACCTTCGCTTATCCGAGAGATTTTATCTGCGAAGAAGTTGTTAAATTGGTCGCAGCAGGCCTTGGAAGGTTCAAGGATCTGGTTCGGGGCAGGAGGGAGCTGAGTTAGCTCCCTCACTACCCTGAACAACTCTGCCGGACGCGACTCCGCGGACGCGACGCGTGCAGCATAGAACGAGTTCTTAGCTGCACGAATCGCCTCTCCATAGTCCTCCAAAAGGCGGTCTAGGAGAGTCTTGTCGGATAAGCGCTGGTGTTTCCGCCAGCGGTGCTCTAGCCGTCGCAGAACCCGCTTCCTTGCCCGGAGATCTTCCGTATACCAGGGCTTGCGTTTGGAAGCAGGCCTGAGAGGGCGCTTGGGAGCGATACTGTGTATAGCCTTGGATAGACCGGTATCCCAGATACCGGTCAAGGCATCAACAGAATCGCCGTCATTTCCAACCATAAGCCCCTCTAGGGCTTCCTGGAACCTATTGGGTTCCATCAGCCTTCGAGGGTGGACCATTCTAATAGGTCCGCCGCCTCCAGGAGGGATCTGGGTAGAAACCTTGATCACAGCCTCTACCAGGAAATGATCCGTCCATGACAGGGGGGAAATATTAGATATTTCCGCCCACGGATTTTCCATGTTCGTACAAAAGACCAAATCAAGCATATTACCCGCAGAATGCGTTGGACCCGAGACCAGTTGAGACAGGCCCATGGAAGTCATGGTATCCATGAATTCACGAACCGCACCGGATGGAACATAGCTGGCCGAGAAGGGAATGTTGAAGTCCCCCAGGACTAAGAGCCTGGGGGACTCCAACAATACCTCCGAGACCAGCTGTGTCAGTTCGTTAAGGGAGTCTGTTAGCGCACGAGGTGGCCGGTACACCAACAGAATCCCTAGACTGTCTCTGGCCTTCAGGGTCAGGTAAATACACTCGATGTAGGAAGTTTGACGAACATGGTTCCTGGAAAGAGACAAGGTGTTCTTATGGATCAAGGCGACACCCCCCCCCCCGCCCACCTAACCTGGTCTGGTCCTTCACTGAGTACCCGGCAGGTAGGGCCTGGGCCCACACAGCTTCCCCACCAGGCCCAAGCCAGGTCTCAGTTATGCAAGCCAGGTCGCAGTTGTTATCCTCGATTAGATCATAAATGATGTGGGACTTGTTCTTAATGGACCTGGCATTGCACAGGAGCAGAGTCAGGGTTTGTGGTATGGTTGGAGTGACCCTCAGGTCCCTTTGGTTAGGAGTGGGACAGGAAGGAGAGATAGGTATTAAGCATCGATCTCTCCTTCCCCTGTAACGCAAGTCCCTACTCCTACCGCCATACCTCCCCTTGCCCCACACTACCTCAATAGGAGCTCCGCTCACATTAGATGGACTAATCCTGCCGTCCTGCAAATTTCTGGTGAATTATATACTCTGGCCTCAAGTCACCAGAATTTTGTTTGAGAGTTCCTCATAACAGGTGCCATGCAGCTAAGCTGCAGTGTGGTGTATATAAATCATGGAGGTTTCACTCCAAATTGTGTATTATTTGAAAAATCAGCAATTACCTTCATAATTTTACTTACAAAGTCAGTTCCTACCACTGACAGTGGTTATATTGGTAGACAATGAAGTTGAATTGCAGGCTGTTTTGTAAGTCCTGGGAATCCTGCAAAAGATGAGTGTACTTCAGTAAGTCATTGCACTCCTTCTGTTCATCTTACTGCAACATTCCCTTTTGTGTCTCTGTGATTTGCAGCACATCTGCCCTGGAATGAATTGTAGCACCTTAATGGATTGATTTTTGGAAGTGTTCGGAACCCACAAATCCTAATGATTTGTGAGCTGTGGGAACACTGAGTATAAAAGGGAGAAGGAAAAATATGTAAATAACCCGGCCAAGACAGATAAAGGGCAGACTGATAGTAGCAAGTAATGAGAAAACAAGGCATGCCATATTCACAAATCAATGTTGCCTATATAACCCTATTCATATTATGTTTATATTTGCAATCTGAGAATCTTGACATTTTCAACAGCTCTCCTAAGAGTGATGGCAAGCTCCCCCCCGTTCAATGGGCTACCATACCATCAAATTATTGTTTCAAATGGGGTACTTTGACTGCTGCATCAATACAATGGCACTATTTAATGGACTGTGCTTAGAACTCAAGCTGACCTGGGTTGTCAAGCATTAACAATAACTGTCTTTGTCATCTACATTGCAGCGACACCACATAGAATGATGTGGCAAAAAAAAGTGGAAGTAGCAAAGGAAAGAGGGCTGAAAAAAATAACAAGAAAAATAGTCTCATGTAAAGCCAATAAAGTGCATTTATTCTGAACAGTTCCTGTACATTTAATTATGATTTCAACTAACTGGTCTTGCCTATAGCCAGTAAAAAATACATTACATTCTTCGGAAGAAAGAGGAGTGTTACATTCTTCAGAACAAAATAAAGCATACAAAACTGGGAGACATAGCTAATGCATTGTAAGATAGGAACAGAATTCAAAAAGACCTTGATAAAAGAGATAATTGGGCTGAAACTAATGCAATGAAGCAGAGACAAATGCAAAATTCTGCATTTAGGCCATAAAAGCCAAATAATAGTTTAGCCAGCATTAACAAAACCATCATTTCCAAGTCAAAGGGAAATAATAGTTTCACTATATTCTGCACTAGTCAGGTCTTATCTAGAGTACTGTGTTCAGTTCTGGGTGCCTCATTTAAAAAGGATTTGCTGACCAACTCATTAATAATGAGACCAGACACAAGAGAACTGGGATATAAAATGGGCAACTTTATTTAACTCAACTTATTTAAACTTATTTCTTCGAGAACTGCAAAAAACCAGGGGGGAGAACCTTGTGTAGGAACAGCTGGCAGATGGTCTGCTCCAAAACCAATTCGCCAGCTTCCAAAGGGCGAAAACACCTGTGCCCCAAGGGCAATCCATACTTTGGGTTGCTCCCCGGCCGGCATCCGGAAGGCCAACCCAAGACTCCCCCACTTAATAGCCAGACTTAAGTGAGGGTTTAAATCTCAAGCCAGCCCCAAGGCAAGTCTCTTTCCCTTCACGTTTACTCGCAAGACCTAAACGTGATTTCCAGAGACCTAGCTTCACCCTTTAGGAGGGTGCCGAGGTGTTCACCAAAACGTCTATCTCCCCCCGCCTGTGCCACAGATAAGGGGCAAGCGTCCGCTTAGCCCCTATCCCCCACAAGGCTGGCCAGACAGCCAAAACCCCTGCTTGCAGATCTCAAAGAAAGAGCTGGTTCCCCACTTCAAAAACGTGGATGCTATCCGCTCAGTAGAGCTCAGGCTTAAGCAACATGATATCATCGTGAACCAGGTAGAAACCCAGTCCTCCATTCATAGCTTGTAGATCTTATCGTTGGCCCTTTTACAGGCCCTAATGTAAAGGCGTGGATCACCTCCACCGCCCCAAACTTGATGTGGCAGCATCGCCGACTCTAAAAGCATAACAAAATGCCATCTCTCATGAATGCACCGCATGTCATGAATGGCTTGACAAACAAGGGCCCTGCCCTTGAACAAAACCAAATCATTGCCTCCCAAATGTATCTGCAAAACAAGAGGGAGCAGAAACTGGCTTTCGCCAAAGACAGGAGCCAGTGCCACCACAGGACACATTTTTCTTTCCATTCATCAATGGCCATTATCTGATAGCCCCAGTTGGCCTCCAAAATGGCACTTCCTGGCTTGGCGGGCCACCCAGAACACCATGATGTGTCCGCAGATTCACACACGGTGTCTCATCACAGGGCATACTGCATCTGAAACAGATCATAGAAAAACACCATCAATAAGTCAGAGGTCATAAACATGACTTGAGATTTCATCGACCGATCCTCTGCATATCTCATTGATGTACACCCAAGGCAGCCACTGTAGATGCAGCCCCTATAGAAAAGGAGTATGTGGCAAATACAACTCTGTTAAGGCATAAACAATTTAACATTCTTGCTGGAACTGAACAAAACTGGAACCTGGTGATTGGTAGCCCATCCAAATAGCATAACAAAGGGCCAGGGGTATGACCTTTAACTTGTAGGAATTTGTCTAAAGCTCTAACAGGACAGATCAATTTATCACTGAATGATAGTAGTTGCAGTACTCTGCCATTTTTTGCCTGGTGTGATTTGGAGGAATGGATAAAAAGGAAGACAGACTGTTCGGATAGAGTAACATCTTGAAATAACAGGGCCTTATTGGGGAGATCTTGTCCTGAAGCTACCACTAGCTCGCTTATCATCAGCATGCCAAAAACGGCATTTAGTGCGGCTGCATGGAAAAGCATCGCCTTATAAGAGGAAGTGGATAGAGATGGCCAGATAGCACTGAGACCCTTTAAAATATTGCGTGACAGAGGCTTGTGTGGGTCCTTAGTTCTTATAGCTTCCCTGTACCATCATTCCAGTAGCTTATGTATCCTAAAATCACTTGAAGTACCATGGCTATAGTAAAAAGGTTATAGCCGAAAGCCTGTTCTGTCTAGACAAAACTGTTAATCCTTGATTATGTAAGGACACACAAAACTGTAAGAAATGTATAACAGACACAGGGTACCGGTCAGCCAACCCTGAGTATCTTTGGACTGTCATAAATTCATTGGCCGCCCTGACATAGGTTTTCTTTGACGCAGGCGTCAATGACAATCTCAAAGCCAGAACTACTTTTCCCTGCCAAGACTCCATATGTCCGTTAGCATCAGATGTAGAGAATCTGCCACCTCTGGAGCTAGTTGCCTGAGTCGCTCCATCTGCATATAGGAAATAGAATCAGGAATCTCATTATCAATTCCATGGAGGCTGCGAAGAGAATGTTATGCAACAAGCAATGTAATGTGAATGTACATTTTTTTCCCCATAACTTTATGTGATCTAGAGGTCAGTGAACTCACTACTTGTACAAACACCATGTTGTCACACCAGAGTTGGCCAACTCGCTTGTCCATAAATGTACAACAACTAAAATGGGGAACAATTGCAAGAATGTTAAGTCTAAAGTAATATCTGATTGTAATTATTGCACAGTGGACTACAAAGCCTATTGAACCTGTATTATCAGAAAATGTGTAGCTGGGCATCTAGCTTCTTAACCTCTCTCCAAATGGTTATACCATTGAACTTATCTGAGAATATAGATCAAATGGTGGATAGTTTGCATCAACCTTGTCCTATGGTAAGGGTGTGAAATCCCACCAATGGCATCACAGAGACATCTTAAGAAGGCTCTACCTGGGGCCACAACCCTAAAGTCGAAATTAAAGTGTCCAATGAGCTCTTGAAATTCCCTTAGTGTTGCCTTTCTAAGGGAAGCAAAGCAGTTGACCCTCTACCAGCATTGGTTAACCGTATCTATAATTTTACCTAGGAAGGTAAGCTATTGGCATGGCCCTCTGTCTTAATTTGGTGAGAAAGGAACCCCCAACTCTCCAGCTAGTGTTTGAAAACAATGTAGTAATTGGAGACACTGGCCAGAGCTAGATGCCCCATGAACAGGAAATCATCTAAATAATGTATAACCCCTTTTAAGCCCAATTTGGTCTTAAACACCCATCTCAAAATTGTGCTAAACATTTGAAAAATTGAACAAGACATTCAGCACCCATAGGAAGTGTCAGATCCGTATAAAATGTACCACCAAAACTAAAAACCTAACCAATCAAATTTGCCTGGGTGAACTGGCAACAGGCAAAAAGCTGAATATCACATTTTGACAACTCTGCTATCAATCCGTATTTGCTAACTTCCCTCGTGGCACTGCCAAAGAGATATATTTAACATTAGCCAATTGGTGTGGAATGGCATCATTAACACAGTCTCTCTTGGGAAAAGAAAGATGACGTCAAAGCTGGAATTTTCCCAGTGTCTTCTTAGGGACTATCCCCAATGGAGAGACCCTCAGGTTTGGAACAGGAGGTTCCTGGAAGAGTCCAATCAACCTATCTTCAGAGACTTCCTTGATTATCATTTATATATCAGGTCTCCCATTTGCCCAACTAATTTTAAATTAGGAGCCAGAAAGGGGCACGAAATATCACAAACTGGGATCTTGAAACCTTTTAACAAGAACAGTGCAGCCTCTCTGATGGAATAACGTTTCAGCCAGATAGAGCGGGTATCAGCATCTAATGAGCTAGGTCCCTTTTGTAGCAGGGGTGGCAGGGCCACCTATCTTTCTTGTATCTTGGTCCTTATGTCACATTTGTCCCCTTATCAGGGTGCAGTTCTTAAAGGATTAATTCCCTCCAAACAATGAGCATTTATGCTTGAACCTACATGGCTTTCAGTTATAGACACCCTGTGAGCCAAACTCCCAGCGTAACAGTTTCTGTTGCTGGCTTGTTGGTCCTGAACCATGAAAGGAAGACAAAATAGGTGTTTTCTGGACCATATGTCCACTATGCAAGCGCTCACCTTGTGTAGGCCTAGCAGAAGGGGAAGATGGCACTTCTGTAGCCATGGAAGTCCCAGGTATGGGGTTAGGCTGTGATACAGCCTGCAACTGGCCTGGACCCTGTGGTCAAGTGACCAGTGATGAAAGAAACTGTTGCTCAAGTTCTTCACCTGGTGAAATGTCCGAAACATTACCATCCACTGTAGCTGGCTGACCCTCTGAAAGCCTCATGACACACTGACTGTGAAGAACCCCCATCTTGGGCTTGTAACTGCTCAAGGGCAGTAAGACGAGAGCAAACTTTGTTAAATAATCTCTTTTGTTCCAACATCACAGCTGACATACACCCAGAAGATGCATTTGGAACCTATTCCGCCCTCTCAGATTCCAAAGTCTGCAACTTGGATAGCACTGAATCCCAATGAATATCTTTATCACTATCCTCTTCTTTGGGGGCGGGGGCCCTTGTCCCCCTATTCTTTTCTTTGGAGCTATAAGCAATTACTTTAACTGAGTAAATGATGGTTCCTATTATAAGGATGTGCTCCAAAAACCCAAAGGCCTTACTGAACAGAACAAACTTGAACTGTATAATAATCACCCATCCCGACATTAATAAATGTATGTTTGTGTCACCGGCCATCCTTATATTTAATGGTGGACTCACCTCCAAATACCGTCCATACCGGACCTGGTTTAGCATAAAAATTATCTTGAAAATGGCTGATAAACACTTGACATGTGGAACTGGGGTCCCCCGAAATTGTATGACACCCCTTGTAGAAGCACAGACATCCTCTCAACAAGGCTGACAATGTGACAATAATAAATGACTGGAAATAAATAAATCAATAAATAAATAAATGGCTGCAGAGCCTCAACAAAATGGCTGCCACATTGATCAGTAATGGATAAAGGGAATTAAGCACCAGCCACCCTTGTGTTTTTTTGGCAGACTCCCTCCCAAAAATGTCCAGGCCAACCCAGCTTAGCATGAAAATTTCATTCCAAAATGACTGATTACAAATTGTTATGGCAATAGTATATATAGTAGTTTGACACCCGCAACTGAGCCAGATACCTCCCCGAACAAGTCTGGGAAAGCAGTTATACAAATTGGCTGCCAATACAAAATGGCTACTGAGCCTCAACAAAATCAGCAAGGGAGGGTAGCCAGCACTGAATGCTGTTATAGAATGAATTAAACACCAGCTTAGCATGAAAACTTTTATTCCCAAATGACTGATTAGAGATTGTTATTCCAAACTAGGGCCCCCTGAAGATGCATAGCACCCTCACTCAGCCACAGGCCTCCCCAGAAGAAGGCTGCAAATGCAGCTATAGAAAATGGCTGCCAATAGAAAATGGCTGCCACACTTAGCAGCAGCAAGAGAGGCAGCCAGCACTAATAAAACACCAGCTGCTCTTGTGTTTATGGGCACACTCCCCTCCAAAAACCATCTGGGCAAACCCAGCTTAGCATGAAAAATTTTAGCCTAAAATAAGACTCAGAGGTGGTATTGCCACTTCTTTCCTCTGAAATATAGCCTACAGCATTTGGTATTCACTAGCAGCCTCCCACCCAAATACTAACCAGGGCAGACACTGCTTAGCTCCCAACATCAGACAGGATCTGAGTCCTTTAAGGTATTAGTGGATAGGTCTGACTGAGGATTGTTATGTAAAGTTGGGGCCCTCTGCAATAGAAAGACCCTCCTCACTGAGCCACAGGCCTTCTTCCCACAACAAGGCTGCAAGGCAGCTACATAAAATGGCTGCCAATAGAAAATGGCTGCCAAGCCTCAAACCAAATGGCTGCTACTGAAACTATTAACAGGGGGAGGAAGGTAGCAGGCACAGAACTTGAAGGGGATTTTCTCTTATTCCCCCAGAGGCCCAACTGAGGGCTGCTGTGAAGAAGGACCCAAGCCCCCTTCCCAGCCCCATAACTTAGCCTCCAGAGATCTCTTGTCCTGCCAAGGGCTTCCCACAGTCAGGCCAGCTGGCTCCCTGCTGGCTTATCCTGAATCAAGCTGACTTTCAGGCCCCTCTTCTCCAAGTCCAGCCAAAGGAGTGCTGGACAGGAACAGGCATCTAAGGCCTCCTTCCTGCTCCAGCGTTTGAAGCCAAGTGAGAGGAGTTTGGGGCAGGCAAGCCTCAAGCAGGCTAAACCCCGGCCCCTCCTCTCCCAACAGCCAGCAGAGCATGCTGTTTTCCTTTAACATGCTGGTCTCTAATGAGAGGCCAGCAAAATCTCCTCCCCAGCCCAAATGGTCGGGGAGAAGCAATAAACAAGTTGAAGTGGGTTCAAAGAAGAGCAACCAGGATAAGTGGTATAGAGAACAAAATACACGAGGAAAGGTTGAATCTCTCCTCTGAATGACTGCTTTGGGCGGGTAATGGACTGGATGAGGGAAAACAAACTCAGGTTGAATCCAGGGAAAATGGAGGTACTGGTGAAAGGAAACCCTGGCCCGGGGAATGAGTTTTGTCAACCAGTCCTGGACAGGGTCACACTTCCCCTAAAGGATTGTGTTTGCAGTTTGAGAGTGCTCCTGGACTCGTCCCTCCAGTTGTCATCTCAAGTTGAGGCAAAGGCCAGGAGCACCTGTTACCAACTTCAGTTGGCCAGCTGTGCCCCTACCTGGACCAGGAAGACCTTGAAGCATTGGTACATGTGCTGGTAACCTCTCATTTTGATTTCTGCAATCTGCGCACTACATGGGGCTACCCTTGTGCCTAGTTTGGAAGCTTCAGTTGATCTAAAATATGGCAGCCAGACATTGAGGTTTGATCATATAACACCAGTATTAAAAAAATCTTCACTGGGCGCAGTACAGGGTGTTGGTTATCATCACCTCTAAAGCTCTAAATGCCTCTCCCTATATAGTCCAACCTGCACTCTCAGAACGTCTGGGAAGCACTTATTACAGACACATAAGACCAGATTGGTGTCCACTTCCCAGAGGACCTTTGTCTCGGTCACTCCAAAATTATGGAATGACCTGCCAGAGGAGGTCCGTTGTATTACTAGCTTTGATGCTTTTAAGAAAGCTATTAAAACAGATCTCTTCTGGTGGGCCTTTCACATCTGATTCTGTATAAGCAGTCTACACACCTAGCCTCCCCTGTTGCTGCCATTGGTCCCCGTCCTCTTAGAAGAAGATATCTTCTTGCCAAATTTTACCTGTATTTTAAGGAATTCGCTTGGAATGTTTTTTAAATAGTTTATTGTTTAATCTCTTTTTATGTATTATTTATTTTTTTATGATTGGGGAGAGGCTTGGGATATGGAGTTGTTTCTTTGTTTGTAATTTTAACTTTATCATGTCTTATCCTTATACTGTTGGAATCCGCTTTGAATCCTTGCAAAAAAGCAGAATATAAAGAAATTGTATTATTATTATTATTATTGAAGAAATTGTGTATGTTCAGCCTGGTGTAGAGAAAACTGAGGGGTGACATGCGTGCTCTCTTGAAATATTGCAAGGGCTGTCACAGAGAGGAGGGAGTAGATTTGTTCTCTGATGCCCCAGAGACCATTACAACCAGGTCTAATGGTTTGAAGTTACAGGAGGGTAGATTTCAATTGAGCATTAGAAGGAATTTCTCAATGATAAGAACAATTCAGAAATTGAATTAATTGCCCAGAGAGGTGGTGGAGTTTTTTTCCTCTGGACTTCTTCCAAAAGAGGCTGGACAGCTACCTGCTGTAGATGCTCTAGTTGCAGTTCCTGCCCTAAATGAAGAGTTAAGTTGGTTGGCTTATGAGGACTTCTTCCATCTCTATGATTCTATGTTCAGGCAAAGGAAGCTGGTAGCTTTCTTTACCATGGAACAGCGAATCCACTGTGCATTATGTTCTGAATTTTAAAGGACCAGTGTAAGGTACTGAAACATAATTTTTCAGTACCTTTGATATGCCCTTTAAAGTTCAAACTAAAACCCAGATCAGATTCATGCTGTGATGTCATTGGAGCTACCAGCATCCACTGGTGATTGTGACTTTTCTTGGCATTCCTATATTGTTCAAGGAATATGTCATGCTTCCACCAACATTATTACAACTGGTTCCCTAGTGATATACCACAAATTATGCTGATATATGGATTAAAACTCAAAGTGGATTCACTGCCCAATTGACATGGAAGTCACTCAATGCCATTGTGTTCCGGTAACTCATTTACAGGCTAATAGTAAAAGAAAAATGTTATTAAACATTCATAGTCAAAATAAATCTTAGATGCTGCATATCTTTCAAATTCATTGAATGCTTGGAGTGAAGAATTTTACTATGGTTAACCAGCATGGCTATTTTAAAGGAGACAGCCACATTAGAGATTTCAACATAAGAAGTGTGGGGGGGGGGGGGGGAGGGAGGGAGGATCCAGCAGGTTTTGTGGACTTCAGTCCACTTTATCTTATGTAGCGGATTGGAATCCACAAAAGCTTATGCAGAAATATATCAGTCTCATGTCTGATGTTGAATTCCTTTCCCCGTCTTCTTTTTCTTCTGAGGAGGATGTTATTGTTGTATGCCTTCATTTCCAACTTATGAACACCCTAAGGCAAACCTGTCATAGGGTTTTCTTGGTAAGAGCAGGACTGAAATGGAAAGAGTGTGACTTGCCCAAGGTCACCCTATGGATTTCCATGGTCAAGCAGGTATTTTAACCCTCATTTCCCAGAGTCCTGGTCCAACACATAAACAACTACATTACACTGGCTCTAGTATTAAACACACACACACACACACACACACAGAGAGAGAGAGAGAGAGAGAGAGAATGAAAATGAGAATGAGAGAGAGAAAGAAAGAAAGAAAGAAAGAAAGAAAGAAAGAAAATGCTCAGTTAGAAGCCAATGCCCATGCGGCATGTCCCATCCCACTGAATGGTTTTGGGATCCCTGCAACTACATTTAGCATTTTATTTTCCTAAATAGTTTTTTGTGGTGCCATATACTAAAAGAGTTTATTCCTGATATTTCACCAGCATCTGTGGCTGGCATCTTCAGAGAATGCTGACATGGAAGAGAGTGATGTATTTGTGTGTATTCGCAGATGACCACTCAAAGAAATACGGTTACAGGTAAGCAGCCTGTTCATTTATTTCCCTAAACTTTGTTATTTTTCTTTTTGTATTTTTGTACAACCTTGTGATTTCCCTAAGCCTAAAGATTAACTGCTGTGATACACAAACACACACATACGCACACTGCTGTTGTTGTTGTTCAGTCATTTGGGTTTTTAAGATTGCTTTCAATATTGATGCTTTTCTCTGCTGACTGTTTGAAGTTCCCTTTCAGTGAATTAAGGAAAACATATAAAATAAATATTGCTAACTTTATCTTGGGCATAGACAAAGCCCTTGGAGCCATTTGGTTCACTTGGTATGTGGATTTTTGATAGCAAAGGGTTGAGGTGGATTGAAAATTCTTCATCTGCTACATGGTTGTAAACCACTTTGAGTGCTATTTTCACCTGAAGGATGGGAGAGAAATGCATTGAATAAATCAAAGCGCCTAAATCCAGTTTCTAGCCTCCCCTGAGAATAGAACCATTGAATCAACAGAATTTACAGAAATGTTAACTTATGGTAGTGTTAACCTGAATCAAGTTCCCATTGACTGAATGTGTCTATTCTAGCTGGAACTAATTGGGTTAGGCTAATATGTTAGGCCAATAAAATGGTTGCAAAAGAAGCCTTGCCCATTGAAATGTCAGTTTCTTTTCTTCTGCCTTTTTTCTCTTTCTGCTGAATCCAAGGCTTCTTCAGTACTTGGTT
The DNA here is from genome assembly GCF_019175285.1 of Sceloporus undulatus. Lineage (NCBI taxonomy): Eukaryota > Metazoa > Chordata > Lepidosauria > Squamata > Phrynosomatidae > Sceloporus > Sceloporus undulatus. Next base: position 21,650,000 of record NC_056525.1, on the reverse strand, counting down.
CTTTGTTTTTCACACCATCATAATTTTTGGGATTTTTTCTTCACTCTTCCTGACTTGGAGATAGATAGATAGATAGATAGATAGATAGATAGATAGATAGATAGATGAGAGAGAGAGAGATCTTTTCACACAAAAAATAATTCTGGGAGATTTCTCCTTCTCACCCAGAAAGTCACGCTACAACAAGACTCCTGACAGCTACATCTGCCGTATCAGCCATAAAATTACTATTTCATTCATATTTTATGTTTTATCGACAACCTGCCCAGCAAACATAATCTGCCTTTGAAGCCAAGCAAGAGCCTACAAGATATCAAATATACAGAGCTTTGTAGTTTTTTGGAAATACGAGGTGGTAGTGTTTGGCGCTCAGAATTGCTAGGAGGAAATATCTCCAACTTTGTTGATCCTGGCAACAAGTAAGCAAGGATATCAATTCTGAATTGTGCTCTACTCTCTCCTCTATCACAAAGCACAGCATTTCAAATAGGGCAAAGCCAAACTGGCATCATCAGATATTTAGAGGGAGCTTAGCTAGATTGTGTATGGAAATGCATTAGCTCCAGGTCTCAGCTATTTCTGAAACTTGTCGGAATTTGTTTGCAGCAAAACACTACAGATGCCTGTTGCATATAAACATAAAAGAAAAGAAGGGAGAGCTGTTACCAAGTTAACTTGTACACATGAGAGATTTCACTGTTTTTAATTTAAATCAGCTAATTCATAGCTTGTGCAGGGGTGCAGAAGGAATGCCCTCTTTATGACTTTCTATGCAAAAGGACCAGATCAGAATGACCAAAATTGGTCTAATGGGTGGGTTTAATATCCACTGGATTTTTGCACTTCTCCAGATGTTGTAATGCTGGATTTTTGTCAGTGTGAAATGCATAACAATGCACATGTGAATAAGCATTAAGTGGGGGGGGGGGGTGATTTGTTATTTCTGTGGGGGAAAATGTGTGTTTTAACAGGAAATACCCCATTAAATTCCCTCTGAATGTATACTTTGTGGGGGTGATTAATTTGAAGGGGGAAAATGTACATACACATGTAAATTCCTGTTTAAATATATATTTAGAAATGATTTTATCACAAAATCAGATTAATAGAACAGAATTATACGTAAATAATATGTACAGTACTAGAAATACCCATAGCTTATTATTAGAGACAAAGTAGGATATGTACATTCATTCAGCCTGCTACAGTTGTATATATGATCTATGTCAAGGAAAAAGAAGGAAAGTGTAAACATTTTAAGACGAGTAAACTACAAATAAAAGCAAATAGTTATATAATTATGGGATGACTGGAAATTACATTTCTCTAAAGTAAGAAAATACTTCAAATAACAAAAGATGTGGAGAGTCTAGGAAGTTTTGGTTTGTTTGTTCAATTTGTTTTAGGTGTATGTTGGGTGTTGGATGGGGGGGGGGGTTAAAATGGCCAAAATGTACCAGAAAGACAGCACTCTGATTCCCCTACTTTCTAAAGAACGCCTCCCCACAAAACCCTCCCAAAAACACAGGGAAAAAAAGGGAAAAAATCATCAACAAATCAGCCAAAATGGCAACTGAAAGTAACATTGTGGTTTGGCTCAGGGTGGGGAAATGGCCCATATCATTATTGCTTGCTTTTTCTTCCTTGAACACAAGCCCCAGGTGCCTAGAGAGTTTTGTGGGGATTAGAATCTAGATCTCCTAAGTATCAACAACAAATTTCTAGTCAGGATGACCCAACTCAAGCAAGCACTGAATGGCACACTTCCTTTTATCCTTCATGCACTACATATTTTAAAAAGCATACACTGTGTGAGTCTCAATGTGTGTTTTTACCACAATGAGAATTCAAGTGCACTGTGGGGAATAAAACTGACTGATATTTGAGGGAGTATGAGCACACAGGGGCAGGAGAAAATGTATTCCACCCAAACATCCAGAGCCACAAAACACAAACTAAATTAAAATAAAATTAATTGTATATCTCTTGTATTGTGGTGTATCTCCTGACACCAGTTGATTCCAGTCTCTCCAGGACCAGGTCTTTTGTAAAGCTAATGTATTTTGCTCATCAAGCCACCCCAAAATAGTTTGGATTATAATAGGAACTGCTCATATAAAAACACTGGTGCTGGGGGAATCCATTTCCCTACCATTTCCCTACTTTGGGTCTCTCATTTGCTCTCTAAGGGAACAGTTGTGGACAGAGTCCAAGGAGAGTGACAAAGGATGTCATAGTCCCTACTAATCAAGTTCCAAGACTTCAGATCCGGTGAGTCCTGTCTCCACTATATTGTTGGTTAAGAGTCCTGGGCCAGAATTCAATAAAAGATTTATGTCTTTGTAAATAGATTAACCTGTGTGAGAAACAGAATCAAGCAGGTTTGTAACATCCACTTTCTGCAAGAAGCTGCCTTAACATTACTACATACGGGAGCCAGTGAAGTGACAGTTTCACATTGGAACAAAAATGTGCAATTCATTAGGAGGGTTCCTTAAAGCCTCTGCTCCATAGCTACATAGTTACATGGCATGTCACTTCCATCCTTTTAACATCCATAGACTTTTAACCATCAAGACTGCTCATCTCCTTCTCCAGGCCTTGGCTATTTACACCTGTACAGTGAACCCTTGGTATCCACTGAGGTTTGGTTCAAGGATCCCCTGTGGATACCAAAAACCATGGATTTTCAAGTCCCATTAAAGACCATGGACAGTAAAATGGGATATAAAATGGGAAAATCAAGATTTGCATCTATCTATCTATCTATCTATCTATCTATCTATCTATCTATCTATCTATCTAT